>NC_090727.1:121472676-121497855 GCF_036898095.1 Palaemon carinicauda | reverse complement strand
AAACAAATATTTGTAAACAAAACATCATTGACATCCACGTGGTATGTATCAATATAACGGAAATTGGGCGCGTGACCTACACATGAAACATACAAACACACATCATATGCATGTCGATTTCGTTGTTGATAAACAAAGAGCAACGACTTTTAAGGCAATATTTTCAAACAAAACGTCAATTTCACTCAGAATTCGGACCAAGTGACCTTCGCAGGAAGACACGGGCTACGTATCAATATAACGGAAACTGATTGAGCATGGCATGAGTCAATTTGAGAGGTCATGGAACTGATGAGCTATGGCAAAAAGCTACTGCTATCGTTTTTCGTCTTCAAGGATACATGAAATTGTTTTTTTTTTTTTTTTTTTCGAATCGCCAGTATGTGTTTTTTTTTTTATATATATTATTCTGTTGATTGCATATTCATGACCTAGGTAAAGTAGTTTTCTGCCTCCTTTTGCAGTAGCGACAAACTCCACTTCAGTGGGTTCTGTGAAGATAAAAAATCCACTTATCTTGTAAAACGAGATATCAAGTAGTTTTGTTGTGAACATATCTATGGTTATATTTTATGTAATAAATATCTAATATATATCAATAGGAAAAGAATAAGGATTGCAATGGAAAACTGTGAATTTCCTATATAATTGGTTAAGAGAATAGGCCTACATAGGTTTTATCAGAAAAGATTTGGTCAATTGTAGAGCAAAGGTGGGCAATATGTTCTTTATGAAACCAAACCGTCTCTTAGTGTTAATCCCATCATTATTCTTTCCATAGCTCTTTGAATCCTAACTAGATTATGTTCTAAGGCATTAGTAAGACTTCAAGTTTCTGATACATAAGTTGTCATTGGTAGGACTCTCTGATTGAATATTTTTCTTTTTAAAGAAAGTGCCATTTTACTTTTCATCATCTCATTTTGTTCACCAAATGCTCACCATCACATGCTTATCATTATTATAATTTCAGTTTTGCGTCCAGGGGAAATTCTTACTGTCTGCCCTAAGTACGTATATTTATCAACAATCTCTAGGGGTTCATTCACAACTTGTATTTGTTGTCTCTCTGTATTTCCATTGAACATTATCTTAGCTTTACTCATATTCATTTTTAATACAACATTTTTCTTTCTCTATTCAAATCTTCTATCATATTTTGTATTTCCTCTCATGATTCTCAAAACAGATCTATGTCACCTGCAAATCTTAAGTTGTTAAAGTTTTCCCCATTAATATTAATTCCTACATTTTCCTAATCTAAATTCTTAAAGCCATGTTTCAAGTACGCTGTGAATAATTTAGGAGAGATGGGGTCTCCCTGTCTAACTCCTTTCTCAATCGAAATTTTCTCACTACCTTTATGTACTTACTGTATATATACCTTCAAGTGTTCTAATATAAGCTTAATCTATTCCTTATCATTGAAGGGCTTTTATTACAGCTGAAGTTTTGACAGAATCTAAAGCTTTCTTAGAGTCAATAAATACTATACATAATGGTTTGTCATACTGTGTTGATATTTTCATTGGCTGGTTAATTACATGAATAAGGTCAGTTGTTGAATACCCACTTCTAAAGACAGCCTTTTCTATTGGTTGATAAAGGTCTGGCTGTCTTTTATTTGGCCTAATATGATATATGTATATATTTTATATATTACGAAGATTAAAACTACTGGACGGTTATTTTTCAGGTCTCTTATGTCTCCCTTTAGGTAAATTAGCATAATGATAAAGTTTTTCCAAGGTGTATAGAGCGAGGTTTACTACTATGAAATCTCCTCCATCTATTATCAAATCAATTATTAGGAGATCTGCTGCTTTGCGTCTTTTCATGACTTTTATTGCATTTTTATTTTACTTCTCCTACTGTTACGTTTGGTACCGGTTCAGGTGTTTCATTATTTATATTGGAAAAGCTATTTTTTATATCACCATTGCATAGCATTGCACAGAAATCCTGTGCAAATTTTATCATTCCTTCTTTATTGTTGATAATATGTCCATCTGTAAGCAGTCCTAAAAGCAGTAATATATTATTCAGTATGTATATATATATATATATATATATATATATATATATGTATATATATATATATATATATATATATATATATATATATATGCATAAATATACATATGCCTATATATATATATATATATATATATATATGAATATTTACACACAAACACACACATATGTATGTGTATATATACATATACATATATATATATATATATATATATATATATATATATATATATATATATATATATGAATAGAAACCATATGCTGCATACACATGCATGTTTTAATTTATAATCACCTATTGTTACTTGTCAACACTATAACTTAAAATGATGATGGTAGTAATAATAATAATAATAATAATAATAATAATAATAATAATAATAATAATAATAATAATAACATAATGGAATAGCCATAATAAATAGGGTGTTAAATTGTTGAAGTCCCTTGAGTGTATTTCTTGACACGTGGTCCCACATCTAATGACGTTAGCCACATGAATAACTGTAATGGTGGATGGAATTGTTAAGTAAGAAGGACTTTTATACATGGGCGAGTAAATGACGGCAGGCTTTGCTCACTCAGTTATGATGGTGAAGTATAAAGGGGCTCCACACCTCCGAACTCTGTCTCATTGCATCGAGTAGTGAATCCAGGGCGTTTGCTCTTGGAACCTATCGAATCACGAACCCCTGCGAAGCATCTCGACAAGGTAAGTATTCCGCGAAACCATTCTGTTGGAATATTCATCTCTTTTACCTTAAAGAAAGATTGATTTTCCTGATGTTAAATCCAATATTCGAAAGTCTTCGTTGGATGTATGTGTATTGGAGTAGGCAATATAGCCTAAATGGAGTCATCCAAACCATATCAATCTAGTATAAGATTTATGAAATATCAAATATATATTAGTGCATGTGAAAGTATAATTCTTTAAATAATTTTATTTTCCATTCGTAATTGCTTCCATAAAAAAATAAATCCTCTTGATCGAAATGTCATTATTTGCATTGAATTTTTCATAAACTTAATGGGACAATTTTGTCTTATTCTCACACAGACAATATAATTTGTACATTTATTTTACTACGATCTATAGAACGGATTAAATTATCTTCACGATCAAAAAGTCATAAACATATCATTTACCATTTAAATTTATTTTGGTAACGTAACGAATTTTCATGAAAATCGTCAGCATAAAATTATCTCTTTATTCCAATATTGTCATCATTTGCTTCATGTATCTCAAGTTAACAAACTCAAGTAAAGGTCATACAGACTACAATTACCATAACATTATATTGTTATTGATGCTGAACATAGGAGAAATAAATTTTGCAAGATTAGTATTCTTCTGTTTACCTCTTCAATCTATCATGTATGTTTTAGGAAGGGTAAAACAAAACTCTTTAAGCTTTTATTTATTTTGTAATAAATCTTATAACTTTGTTAGTCATAGATTTCTACGAGTTAGAATTTCTTTCAAATTACGATTCATTACATCATTTATATATGTATAAGAAACCTACAATACTATTATTTATAAGATTCCTTCGAAGCTGGGACATACTTTGTGAGCATGACAACCCATCGTTTGTACTACATATTTATAATGCTTAAATTTAAAAAATTATTATGACAAAATCTAAACTCATGCATCTTTAGAGAGACATAATCGTAATTATCCACATAGAAAAAATATAAAGGCTCTAAAGTCTCTTATTTAGTCCTATTTTTAATTGCTACTATGCCTATTCGAATTCTTAATATCATAGTTATTGCTAATTTTTGGCATTTGTAGTTTTTCTAATATATTGGAAATAAGATATGAGATAAAATGATTTCGTAAAACTCGCTCTGGATTTTTTTCTATGTTACAGATGGGTTACTGGGATGATCCATCCAACATGGTTGGAAATAGCCTTCAAGAGTCTACTAATCCATATGGTAACTACACTGTAGTCGACAGGGTTCCTCGAGAGCTCTTAAGCCTTGTTGATGACCACTGGTACCAGTTCCCACCCATGAACCCACTTTGGTATGGTTTAGTTGGCGTCTGGATGTTCGTGATGGGCACTCTTGCAGTCTCTGGTAACTTCGTTGTCATCTGGGTCTTCATGAACACCAAATCTCTAAGGACGCCTTCAAACTTGTATGTTGTGAGTCTGGCTGTCTCTGACTTCTTCATGATGGCATGCATGTGTCCGCCAATTTTGATAAACTGTTACTATCAGATGTGGTCTTTCAGTGCTGTCTTCTGTCAAGTCTATGCTGCCATAGGTTCAACAATGGGAACTGCCTCCATCTGGGCCATGGTGTTAATTACGTCGGATCGTTACAACGTCATTGTAAAAGGCATTTCTGGAACACCTTTGACCACCAAAAGAGCTTTATTAAACGTTTTCGTTGTCATCTGGGTTAAAACTCTATTCTGGACTATCCTCCCATTCTTTGGATTCTGTAGGTATGTCCCAGAAGGTAACATGACTGCATGTGGTACTGACTATCTTACTGATGATCTTTGGTACCACATTTACCTCTGGCTCTACACTATTGATTGTTACTTGCTTCCTCTGGCTTTGATCATTTACTCCTATGCATTTATCCTAAAAGCTGTTTCCGCTCATGAGAAACAGATGCGTGAGCAGGCCAAGAAGATGGGAGTCAAGTCTCTGAGAAGCGACCCAGATGCCAAAAATAAATCAAACGAATGTCGTCTGGCTAAGGTTGCCCTCACAACAGTTTCTCTCTGGTTTATTGCATGGACACCCTATTGCATCATCAATATTGCTGGTATGCACTACAAGTCTATTGTCACTCCTCTCTTTTCCATTTGGGGCTCTGTTTTTGCAAAGGCCAATGCTGTCTACAACCCTATCATTTATGCCATTAGCCATCCCAAGTACCGAGCTGCTATGGAGAAGAAACTGCCCTGTCTCTCATGTGCAACTGAGAAGGAAGAAGACTCCTCTGTGTCTGAGACCACATCAACCAATGAAAAGTGCTAAATATTTTCTAATGACCATTTGACTACCGAATTACGAAGCATAATTGGGTGACGATCCAATTGTGAAGCGTAACTCCAAGTTGATGGAATTCTAAATCTCATGCTCTTGAAGATATGCAATCATATCGAGAAACTTCTTCGAGTTTATACGAAATGGTAGTTTGAATAAATTTCCTGCATCTAGAATTAGTTATTTTAACCTATATATGAATACATACATAAAAGGAAAAATACGATTACCCTTCTTTACTTACATGAAGGAATATTAGACCCAAATGAAATCAAAAGTTAAAGAAAAGTGATAATGATTTAGTAATCTGGAATTATAGATAATTAGTTTAATGAAATTAGATAATTAAACAAAATGATACAAATATTATATGAAAAATGTGTCACCTCCAGTAAAAATCAAGGTTTTGGGGTTATTTATAGAAAATGGTGGCAGATGGAAGTAACAACATCATTATCACGTCAATTATATGTCACATTTCTTAGCTTTACTCTTTAATTTACAATTGTTTCTTAACAACCAGTTATCAACAGTGACTTTATATATATTTCTCTAAAGTTATAAACCACACATTTAATAAAAAATGCTTAAGCAATATAATGTACATCTCTCTGATTACGTGAATTAATGATTACTGTATGTGTAATCCAGGGTCATAACTACAATTAGCAGTTAGATAATGTTAATAAAAGACCACATCATTTAATATATACTTGTTTTTACATTGAAAAAAATTCAAAGCAACAAAAGCTAAATACCAGATTTATATCGCTTATCGAATGCCATCTTTTGTATTATATTATAAAGACCACGGGCATCATACATTACTTCATCTTTGTATCATGACCCGAAGAAAAATATACTTCTAAGGCTCCCAAGTCTTGGGTACTCAGTCAGCAACTGCCTTACATTCAAAGGGACCATTCAGCCATTAAAATCTTTTGGTTAGATAAGTATGACTTCTTTTTTTTAAATTAAAAAAAAAACTGTCTCCATCCCCCTTGGCTAGCTTTTATACTACCTAGGAGATGTCAACCTTGCAATCTCTATCAAAATATTTCTTTTATTGTTTTCCAATTTTCTTGCAATACATCTCTAACTCAATTTCAAGTACCTGACAAGAAATTATAGCACAAAGGTTATTGAAATTCAGTGAATATTATTTTGCTAATTGATCAGGTATTTTATTACGATGGCCTAATTTGGCAGAAAAAATAATATAAGTTTACTTGCATTACTTTCCCTTTATATTTTCTTAAAACTGCTTAATAGCAGATTCCCACCATTTATATTGAGAAGTAATAGGTATGACAGAGGGAAATCTTGAAACTCCTCAACTAGATTATCATAAATCATTATATAATCACTTGGTCGTGAATAGAAGGAGCCTATTTGACAATATTCTTTAGATTGATTTGTACTGCCACTACCTCCAGATGAGTAGACTAAACTGATGGATATTTGATAATATTATGAACCTGATATAGAAGACAGCCTTTATTTTACCCTCTCTTGGTCATTTTGCAGAGTTCTATAGCTTTCATATTCACTTATCCTGGAGAATTACAATTATTGAAAATAGCCTTAACTCGTTGCACTCACACCCCAGAATATCAATATTTTATTGCAATATATTGATAGAAACTTATTTTCTAGATGACCTTCGTGGGAAGATCTTCCTATTAGATATTCTTTTTTTTTTTTTTTTTTTTTTTTCAAAAGTTCCAGGTGAAGATCTTTTAGTATGTTTCATATAAAAATAGTACTCTCCATTGAAGTGGTTTTTATAATTTTCTGAAATTCCTCATTTCCTATATTTCAATTACATGGGAATCTATTCTTGAAGTTTTTTAATACTTAACTGATGATTCGTCAACTGCTTCATCTAAGCTGTTGTTTGATAAAAATAATATCGCTTGAGAGTTTTTATTCTTTATCGATAAGGAGAGAAGGATAGATTTCCTCCTCTTTTACAATATTAGAAATGGAGCTTAGACACCCTTTTATTATAGTTGGTCTCAGGTTCCTCTACACACTATTTTACATCTGGCAAATGAATATACTTTGAAAAAGTTATAATTTCAGCAAGGGGAAAGATTTTACATGCGATGGCTATAATCTCTAAGAAAGCTTTCTCCATTAAATAGGGAGATGTACTTCTTTCAACCTGCTTGATTAGTTTTTTATCTAAGTACATGAGCACATGAAAAAAAAAAATCATTCATCTTTTAGCACATTTCTCTATCATATGGTCTGCCCTTTGACTTACTAAAGGCTTCACATTCAATTCTAAGGCTATAGCTGATTTTATCGTTCAATTTATGATTTGTATGACTGAATAAACATATAGTATCAAATGTGCTGCCTCATGTCAAATTTATAATAGTTATCACATAATTTGTCATTAAAATATTGTAACAGTCTCTTTTTAAAGGGTTTTACTGGTGTTCTCTAAATTAGAATATTAGCAAAGAACGAATTTTCGGTGTATTCAACGGTTAGGTTAATAATCGGTGTTTTAGGAAACTTATTAACATTTTTTTCTTTATTTCCCTTGGCCACATTTCTAATAATTTCTTCTACAGTTTTTTTCATTATAAAAATACAGTTACATTTTATTGATTTACATTATTTGTGTAATTATTTTCTTTCGGAAATATAAAAAAGGTGTAGAAAAATGAAGATATGAACTTATTTTTACAAAAAAAGTTTAAATCAAAATCAACATAAACCAATATTCAAAATACATAGTTTAGAAATTCTTTTGTTACGTACTTAGATATATTGCCTGTATATCTACATTTATCATACATCCTTTGGCAATACAAATAACCAGTTATCAATAAAATGGCAGTATTTTTTATCAATATCAGATTTTCCTGCTACATCATAGAATAACAGTTTCAGGAAACTATAACCATTAAGTTTACATTTCCTGAGAACAGAATCAAACCATATGACAATATCTTGCTTTTCCCTGCAAAAGTAAAAGAAGCATCTGAGTCTCGGTTTCACCTCACTGGTCACCTTTTGAATCTTCTTTTGATTTCAACATACTGTATACTGTACAACCTTTGTTTTATTTGCTAGTGACTCATGAATATACCTAAATACAAATTCCCTACCTTCTACTTTGATGAATGAACTATTGATGTTTCACCAAGTATTTTCCATTTAAGACTAGAATAATTAATTTCTACTACTGCAATTTCCTTTATCCAAATGATTTAATACATTACTCTGTTATTTATATTTTGGAATCTTTTGTCGTGATATGCTTTTCTAATAGTCTACAGCTACAGAATAATATTCATGGGTAAAATAGGCTATTTCTGATAAGTTTTCCAATTGTATCATATAACTAAATATCACAGAACAATAACACCTTGTTAACCCGTTTCCGTTTACTATACTTCTTACACAAGTGGCACTGAATATTGATCTTGGCTTTTCTTCAACATTTATTATCCCAAACCATCCTTCTAACTTTGAAAAATGCAGGGTACTGCGTTTTAAAGGTCGATATACATACTTGGGAATAACTGCATTCAACCTTGTTTCTAATAACGGAAGTCTTTGAGCTACATTACTATATCTTGGACAATATGAGAGAGTTAATTATTAAGGCTTTCTGGTAGAGTGTTCAATACCTTTTACACAATATGTTAACTGCTTTTTCAATTCTTTTTCTCTGTGCTAGACTAATTTATTTAACATGTCTCTGCATACGAATTGCTGAAGTAAATTCTCAGAATTTTTACTGTCCAACCCTTCTATACAAGTTAACTGCCTGTCTTCTCTGCCTGACTATTACCAAGTACCTAAGATGACAAATTCTTTCTATTTAATAATAAGGTTATCACAGTTTAATTTTTTTTTCTATTTCATTGCGAATTTCTATTAATTTTTCCTCTTCATTGAAGTCACATATATCTCTACTACTAATTACTCCTCGGTCATAGTAAAAGTTACGTAATTTGATGGTTAATAACAGGATAGTATCCAGTGGTACTTTTCCTCTTTGGCCAACTCAGGTACAGTCACTCATATAAATTCTTGAATGTCCGGGTGTCTGATATTTCCATTTTACTCCTGTCTGGACGACAGGTGTCTGGGAGCGCAACAGCAGTCAAATGTTCAACTACCTAACTCTCCTGTATATTGATTGATTGATTGAAGTTTTCTGGCATTCTGACATCTAAGGTCATTGACGCTGATATCATTTGTTATAAATAAACAATAAAAGGGAATTTAATGCAGCAAAATTAGAGATATCCTTATAAAGGTTAAATAGCTTCCAGAAGACCTGCTTCTGAGATAAATGAAAAAAAAAAAAGCCACTAGCGTGGCATGACGCAGCATGTCCAAGAATCTTGTCAAGGATGAACCTGCCTTCTTCACCTCGAGCCTCAAACAGATATCTATTTCTTGAGGTGTTAAAAGTAGGGTATTCTGTCAACAAGTGCCTCACTGTCAAGGGTACCAAACAGTCATCGTAATATGGCTGATGTTGCCCAGTCATAAGAAATTCGCACGTCAACCGAGTATGACCAATGCGGTGACGACAAAGATTAGTCTTCCACTTCTGGGGTATCCTGTTATACCTCCAAGAAGACATAACATTCGTTATTTCTCTAATTTGATTTCCTTCTTAACTATCCCAATGCTGTTGCCAATTATCGTAAGACAAATTCTTAATGATTGGTAAAAATTTGTTACTGAGGATGGGATACCTTCCTGGTAGCATCTCAGCTGCAGCATTCTTTGCTAGTAAATCTGCTTTCTCATTCCCACACACAACTATCTGCGCTGAGCCCCAACAAAATGGAATTGTTATACCTCTCAGCCCAATTATAAAAAGGCACTCTTATAGCTTTAAAACTAAAGGGATATTGGCATTAAAAGCTTCAAAAGCTTGTAGCACACTTCTTTCATCACTAAAAATGGTAAAAATGGTAAAATTGCCCTTCTCTTCTATCTGTCCCGGCACTTGTAAGGAACACCAGCTAAAATAGCGATTCATGATTTTTGTAGAGATCTTTCTTTTATTGTTCCATTTGAGTTTTATTTCAACTTTACTTTTTGTTCCCATGATTGCCATAATAGACTTTCATTCCTATACTTTATATCAACTGGTAATTGCTGGTACGTGCATTGTGTCCATTTTCTACTACTTTGACACTGAGACCAATTCCCCTGGCTAAATGCATATCCATAAGTCCTGGGCATTCTTATTATCTAGGGATGGTCAGTTTGGGAGAGCATATATTGAAGGTCTACTTGCTGAGTCATATGCAACCATTGCCTGGTCCTCCCTGGATCGAGAGGGGACTTGGGCACTGATCATATGTGTATGTGGTGTCTCTCAAACATTGTCCTGCCCCCTTGGCTCTACCATTCATGAATGACCTTTGAACCTTAATTCTTCTGTTCTTTAAAGTCACCTGCGAATTACTAATTAAATGGTATTGCACCATTACAATATTCACTTAAATTACTAATTCTTTCAAATGGGGCTTTTCTCTTCGTTCCTAATCCAAAGTGTTTGGATAAGGGGAAATGGCCATTTTTTCTTAATTGACCTGCCCTCTTTGTATGGGAAGTCAATATAACACGCTGCAGTATATAGCCTACAGTCTTAGCTAGAGAAAAACATTAAACTTTGTTTATACCGACGAGACAAGTTTATTTTGGGAAACAACAGTATAAACGACTAAAAACAAATATGCCAGCAATCAATTCTATAAAATACAGTTTGCATAGATCCTTAGACTAAATATTGAGAATTCCATGATTTGTTCGATGGTAAGATCGAATGATTTTCTCTGAGTTATCAGCCATCCAGGAAAAATATTGTTTTCATTTTTCAAAACGGTAAAAAACTACATCTGTGATATATATATATATATATATATATATATATATATATATATATATATATATATATATATATATATATATATATACATGAATACTGTGTCTTAGATTAGCCCTCCAAATTACGCACCGAACATATCTCATCATGCTCTCTTTAAATGATTCAAACTAGCTTTTATTTAAGAAATATAATCTCATTATTGTTTATTTGTTACAAAATATTATAAGCATGAAAAAAAAATTCCCCTCAGGAGCAATGATTATATATAATATTTTTAATACGTCCTTCTCCAGCACTTAATAGAGCCCCAGTCAAACTATCTTAACTAGTTTCGGCCGGGCTATTTTGAGATAACTCTGCCATTTGACTTTTTTTTTCAATTTGATGGTACAGGTTGTCAAGTGGAAAGATAAAACATATCTGCTACCTCATCGCCTTTAGAGAAATTGATACTTACTGTTTACCAAAATAGATTCTAGAATTACCATGATTAACCCACTGAAAATTGCTCTAAGACTTATTTCCTCGATTTCCTCGAAGTGGAATAAAGATATCCATGATATTACTTTGACATAATGTGGGGATATTAAAATCGTAACCTTTCTCAATGTGACTTTTGCTACAATACAGTACAAGACACAATACTCTGTTCTATGGAGAGCTAGCAAACTGAATTGAAGTTGTCCAGTCTTTCTTGATTGATAAAAAAAATCTAAGATTTTTGTCGTCAAAAGTTAATACCAACTACCCATACTTCTAATTACCATGATATTCATTTTGTAGGTATTTCTTTATAGGGAGATGACTGATCTCTCTCTCTCTCTCTCTCTCTCTCTCTCTCTCTCTCTCTCTCTCTCTCTCTCTCTCTCTCTCTCTCTCTCTCTCTTTTTTTTTACATGATAATTTTATTTCATACAAAATATATCATCGCTTAATTATTAGGCTTTTATATCTACATTACCTTGCTTAAGCTTTTGGGTTTGAAAGTGTTTTTAACTTGAAGACTTTCGAATGTTTGAACTCGCATTGATAATTAAAAAGTGAAGCTTAAAAAATGTAACAGGTATAATTTACCGACTTCGGAGTCATTACTTTAGGTGAGTAACCAACTCTTCTATGGGACACAGAACCATTTATGCACATTGCTTTCATTTAAGTTTCTTTTATCCCATTGTTCTGATGTTTTATGCTTCCATATCATTCCGTCTAGATTATAAATAATGTTTTTCTTGTGAATAAATCTTCTATTTTATGCTCCTATAACATTTCTCAGTTTACACAGACAGATGTGTATAAATCACTATGTTTTCCGTTCATTTACATTTCTATATTTCATGATGTGAAAAGGGATTAAATGAAAGTAATTCTAGATGCAGGAATTTATTCAACTTAAGATTTCATGTAAGGTCGGAGATGCATCTCGATTTATTAGTCAGTAGTCAAGTATGTCGGGTTTGCAGTTCGGTCATTCTCAAATCACGCCTCAAAATTAGATCGTCACCCAATTATGGTTTGCAATTCGGTCATCAACAGGTAATCGTGAAATGCTCAGCACTTTTCATTGGTTGAGGTGGTCTCAGAGGGAGTGGATTCCTCATCCCTTTCGCTTGTACAGGAGAGGAAAGGTAGTTTCTTCTCCATAGCAGCTCGGTACTTAGGATGGCTGATGGCATAAACAATAGGGTTGTAGACAGCATTGGCCTTTGCGAAAACGGAACCCCAGATGGAAAGAGAGGAGTGACAATAGACTTGTAGTGCATGCCAGCAATATTGATGATGCAATAGGGTGTCCATGCAATGAACCAGAGAGAAACTGTTGTTAGTGCAACCTTAGCTAGACGGCATTCGTTGGATGTCTTTTTGGCTTCTGGGTCATTTCTTAGAGACTTGACTCCCATCTTCTTGGCCTGTTCACGCATCTGTCTCTCATGAGTGGCAACAGCCTTTAAGATAAAGACATAAGAGTAAATGATCAAAGCCAGAGGGAACAAGAAACAATCAATAGTGTAGAGCCAGAGGTAAATGTGGTACCAAAGATCATCAGTAAGATAGTCTGTACCACAGGCAGTCATGTTACCTTCTGGGACATACCTGCAGAACCCAAAGAATGGCAGAATGCACCAGAAAAGAGTTTGAGCCCAGATGAAGAGAATATTTAACATGGCTCTACCGGTGGTCAAAGGTTTAGCTGAAATACCCTTAACAATGACGTTGTAACGATCCGTTGTAATTAACACCATGGCCCAGATGGAGGCAGTTCCACAGATTGAACCTATGGCAGCATAGACCTGGCAGAAGATAGCACTGAAAGACCACATCTGATAGTAGCAGTTTATCAAAATTGGTGGACACATGCAAGCCATCATGAAAAAGTCAGAGACAGCCAGACTCACTACATACAAGTTTGAAGGTGTCCTTAGAGATTTGGTGTTCATGAAGACCCAGATGACTACGAAGTTACCAGAGACTGCAAGAGTGCCCATCATGAACATCCATACGCCAACTAAACTATACCAAAGTGGGTTCATGGGAGGGTACTGGTACCAGTGATCATCTACATAGCTCAAAAGCTCTCGAGGAACCCTGTCGACCACAGTGTAGTTACCGTATGGGTTCGTGGACTCTTGGAGGCTATTTCCAACCATGTTGGAGGGATCAACCCAGTAACCCATCTGTAACGCAGTAAAGAGAAATCAAAAGTTAGTCATCATTACGTAAATCATTCTTGTCATATATCATGCCTAACGACTCTGCAACAATCCTAATTTTTATTATTACGAAAGTCAGGCATTTCATTTATCGCATCTAATGACTTACATAAGAATTTAAGTAATTTAGTTTTACAAATATGACATGTCTAATGATTTGTCTAAAATATTATGTTAGCAATTACTGCAAAAATCTTTCATCACATATGATATGTCGTAATACAGTACTATATAACTTTTTTTGGGAAGTGATCAATAAGAAAATATTTCATCTCTAATGACAAGTCTAGTTACTTCAAAACAATCCTAAGTTAAAGATTATTACGGAAATTCCAGGTTAGTGACCATTTAGAAAATGTTACATATTCTATGACACATCCAGTGATTATTTTAAGAATCCTTCATTTCGTTAAAAATGTCTAACAGTTTTACAAAAATCCTTGATTAGTGATTATTACAAAATTGGTTAATCACATACAATATGTTTAAGAATCTAACAAAAATCTCACGTTTGAAAATATTACAAAAACTGATTACGTCTTAAGGTATTTTCAACAAATATATAAGAGCCCTATAGTTGGTTGTTATTACGAGAATTTTTCATCTTATATGAAATATCTAACCATTATACAACACTCCTAATTTAGTGACTATTACGAAAATTGCTCATCCATCTGACATGTCTAATGACTATACAATAATCATCATACTAAAGAAAAAAATTCTGACGATTTTGCAATTCTTCCTGGTAAGTGACTAAAACATTTCTGTCATATTATATGGCATGACTAATGATCATGCAATCATCCTAAGCTGGTGATTATTTCAGAACTCGTTAACTTCATATGTATGGCAATTCTAAAATAATAATTACCACTGAACCATATCAGTAACAATAGTTACTAACGTGTAAAAAATCGTGTTTATTTTATGTAAGAATTACAAATATGATTATAAATAATATATATATATATATATATATATATATATATATATATATATATATATATATATATATATATATATATATATATATATATATATATATATATATATATATATATATATATACACACACAACACACATATATATATATATATATATATATATATATATATATATATATATATATATATATATATATATATATATATATATATATACTGTATATACATACATATGTATGGATATATATGTGTGTATATATATATATATGTGTGTGTGTGTGTGTGTGTGTGTGTGAGTGTGCGTGTGTGCGTGTGTGTACATCCACAGCGTTCCAATGGGGATAAGAACGAATATTTTTTTCTGAATAGATGACTCACTGAAATATGAAAATTTTGATATTGCTGGTGAATCGTGTGAAAAGTAAAAGTTTTTTTTTTTTTAAAGATAACTGTCTGCCTAACGTTCATTAGCTTCCAAGAGTTTGCAGCAATATACCGGGAACTTTAAGCATCATAAATATCTATAAGAAGCGGTTTTATTCTTTCTGGCAGAAAAAAAGAAAAAAAAAATGTGCTTGGAGCTAGGAATCTATTGACACCCTCACACGTACACACACAAATACGTACACATATGTCTATAACCTTGGAGTAACTTTAATTAGTTGCCTAGATATATTGGTGCATGGGACGTGTGTGTTGTAAAATAGATACTACCATTTTAAAGAACAGTAGGTTGTCATTATCTATTAGCAATGATAATTCCAATTGCTTTTTGCATCGTTTTCTTCTTTATTGTCATTTTCAATTCATCAAAATTAAGTTTATGAACTTTTATTAGGATCAGAATTTTTCAAACATATCCTCATGGAGGTGATAAATATCAGAATAATTACTCTAACATTATTAGCAAGATATTGTCATTTGTAATTTGAATGTTTCAATGTTATGAAAGAGAGAATTATGCAGAAAAAAATATCGTTCTATATTCTATCTTAGAAATTGATGCGAGAACGGTATTTTGGCCAAAAATTAATTATACCTTTTAAAGGGCTTAAGATGATAAATTGAATATATTACTGATCCAGCAACATGTGACATGGGACTCTCCATAGAGTCAAACTAAATTTCTCTATAAACGAATATATCTTAAAAGAAAAAGTCCATTATTTGCGAGACGCTGGAAATAAATGAGAAATCTAACGGGATGTGTAAACGTTGTCTTACATTTTGTGATTTTTTTCTACATATTTTGAAGATTATAAATCTACTGGTTAATGTCAGGATGATTTGCCACAACAAGTGCTTACTCGATTACAGAGATATTGTGATGATAAATGAAAATTGAGGATCCAAATAATGGAACACTCACCTTGTCGAGATAATTTAGGAGTTCGTAGCGTGAAGCTTCAAGGAGATAATGCCCGGGATTTACTCCTCGATGCAATGAGCAAAGTTAGGAAGAAGCGAAGCTCTTTTATATACTTCACTCCCTCCCTCATGTCAAGTGAGAAGCCAACAGTCGTTTGCTCGTCCGAGGAGAAGGAATCCTTTTACCAAGCAGTGCAATCAACCATTGAAGTTGATCAAGCGACTAACGTTAATGGTCTACTGTAGATACCATTTGTTCACTGAGGAATAAATGTGACCTTGGCAATTTCCTACGTATTATTATTATTATTATTATTATTATTATTATTATTATTATTATTGTTTTATTGATATGCTATTTTGTATGTGAACTTATACTATTTTCTTGTTCTTGTTCTGTCCATGATTTTAACCTCGAACAACGTCGACACTTCCAATCTGAATATTCACGAGCTTAGATAATGTAACAGTTTTTCATAATTATTTGTTAACTAATCATCCAACTAAATTGGAAAGACTTGAGTGAGGAACATGAGCAGAATAAGTTAGTCCTCAACATTTTCCATTAGAAGATGAAATGTATGGACTTAGGGCGCTTTTGTTATTTGAACGAAAGAGCGACAGACCTTTGTACATTTTTAAAAGCTGCTTCTTTTGCAGTGAGCAGGACACGTCATAGGTGGGTTGCTGGGATAACCAGCTTCAGGGACTTTCTCTTGAAATTTTGAGACACTTCAGTCTCTTGGGAAATGTTACAATGGTCTGCATTAATAAAGAATATGTAAATTTAAAGGTTGAAGGTTAGAGGACATATTAAAATTTTGTTAACTCATATAATACCTTGAAAGTTGATATATTACAGCTGATCTAAATACTTGTTATGTTTCAAAATTATTGTATAATACAAATCTTAGATTACATGTCATTCAAGTGTACTTTTAGTTCACTGACAGAAGGTGAGGAGAACAGGTTACTATTACGTTAAACTTTAAATAAGAAAAAATATATATTGTAAGGGCACCATTATTTAAACAGTACCTATACTTTTAAGGCGTGAAAAAATATTATCATCATAGTTTATATGCCATTATCAAATGTACAAAGAACTTTAATAATCGCTAGTTTATTTTAATTATTTATAGTTATTCCAAAAATATAGTGCATGGTAAGGTAATGGTGAAAATAAAGAATAGTTGCTTCTATGGCAGTGGTATCTTGGTGAATATATTTTGCATGGAAAGAATGATGTGGATAGGTCTACGAAGAGTTTCGTCTATAGTAGTAGTATATTGGATACTAAAAAAGACCACCACACTTCCCAAAATTGGCTTTGAAATTCAACCCTTCTAGCAATGGTATCATTTCTGAATTATCATGATAATATGAGGAGGATAAAAAAACTGGATATCAATAGAGAGAATGCCAGTTAAACATGGAGAAGGATGAAGGATGAAAACAGAAAAAGGATTGACAGACATTTTCATCTATCTGAGCTTAAATGGTAATCACTGCATCAAGAAACCCCTTCTAATAGTACAGCTTCAGGAGAGACAAAATATGTAATCCTTTCGGGAATTTTTCATTCAGATTGACGTTTAAGCAAAACCTGTTTTTCATTTTAATAGGTGTGGTAATGATTAATAAAGTAAAATAATTAAGTAAGCAAGAGAGAGAGAGAGAGAGAGAGAGAGAGAGAGAGAGAGAGAGAGAGAGAGAGAGAGAGAGAGAGAGAGCGAGTGAAAGAGAGAGAAGAGGATGGGGTAATCAGAGAGCAAGTAGAAAATGTATTCTCTTAGCAATTGTGCAGTGTGCCATCTCTTTGCAAGCATATGTAACAACTCTCTCCTCTTATCTATAAAAAAAGCGTAAATATAGAACGAACATAAAATAGTTGGGTAGCTTTGATTAATTTTGGTCAACATAAAAGCTCAAATTATTTTCTATTAATTCCCAAATTAAAAAGTAAATTGAAATCCAATAGGAAAAGCTGGTCTTTTTCCATTTTTTCAGTATAAGTTTTAGCCACTAATGCTGGTACCATCCTTTTGGGTTGGGTATGGAGTGGACATTTAAGAGTCATTTATAACTGGTCATTGGTCGAGGAACAAATTACATGAAAGACCAGTGAAGCCATCATGAAATTTCCAGGGGTCTTGATTAATTAAGCCATTGAACCTAGTAACCAAGAACCTTATGATGATGATTGTTTTTAATAAGGTTGAACGAGAAGAGGAGCATCGCCTAACTACAGCATATCCGACGTACATAAACAAAGTTTAACCACACATGAGTGAAAGCACACATGCATAGCTGAGTGAAGATACTTAAAACATTGTAGTTCGAAAATTGCCAGAACTCCAGGCAAGTGTTAGGCCTTTTGATGATCATCTGCTTAATGAAGGGTTTCAATCGATCAAAATATTTTTGAGAGACTTTGAAGTAGCCACATATGGGTGGTCAGAAAGAAAAAAAGCAATTCAAGTAATTAGGTTGCTGAAAGATGCCCCGGTAATGGAGGTAATGTGTTGGCCATAAGAAGTTATAAAAAAATAAAACGTTTAATTGAGAAATACGCCTTACCCGATGCTAGAAAAGGGAACATGAAAGAAAATCACAAACCAAAAAATTCAAGAGGGGTGAGTCCGTTCTCAGTTTTGCAACTGGTATTTTTCGAAACTGTGATTCGTTTGCTACACGGAGTGCTAATTTTCCAGAAGGTGATGAAAAACCAAGTGCCCGTAAACATATTCGCAGATTAGTAAACCCGTATTTATGTGGTTACTTATTTGATGACAATAGCTCATTAGCAGACGTAGTGATGGCGATACAAAATATTTTAGACAGTTTGCCAGAAGAAAAAAAGACGGAGAATGACTGCCCCGATTCCGTAAAGGTGGCAGCCATGAGAGGCACTCACCAACCCCTAAAAGTGAGAAGAGTCTTCAGATGTTGGCAGTGTGGGGGAGAGGGGCACCAACGAGTGGAGTGCCCTACCCAAAGATCCCCTCACTGTTACACTTGTCAGGCCTATGGTCATCTATCTCGAGAGGGCCCGGCAAAATACGACGAGGGCGGGCGGGCGGGCGGGCGGGCTGTGGCAGACGCTCACCATCCCCCCCCCCATCATCCGAGGAAAAGGAAGCAGAGAAAAGGGGAGATAGGGAGATCAATGCCCGCAGCAACCCCCCCCCCCCCCCAACATGACAACAGATGCAGTCGAGCGACAGTGGTGCCCCCATTGGTGACCCTGACCTCAGCCCCACAGCAGTAGAGACAGGAGCAGGGGGCGGTGGTATTGCAAGCAAGGTCGTTAGCCCGTGTCAGTATCCTGATGGGCTTCTCGGAACTTTAGCAGTCAGGATTGACCTACCAGATAAGTCTATTGGAGCACTGATCCACATAGGAGCCAGAATTTCGCTTCTTGAACAAGGAATCAACTCAAACCCATCATAATCAGCAGCATCCGTCATCCTTGGCACACCAGGAGGAAATACACTACAGGCAAGGCATACAACAGTCATCAACTTTAAGGTGGGATCTGTGAAGTTTACACATGATTTTTTTTCTTGCCCACCTTAGGAATTCCAGGAATAGAGGCTATACTTGTTTTGGATTTTATAATGAGTAATCAAATATACATTTGTGAGGAAAAAGATAGAAATAACAGCAAAAGCTGGAGGGAACCAAGGTTACAGCTAAACCCCATGACAAACTGGCACACGTAGTCTTAGAGAGCTTGTTAGAAATAAAAAAGAACAGAGCGGATATTACAATACTTAATTTGTCAAATAAAAGAGTTTTGTTAGGAAGTAATTCTGTGTATGAATTGGAGTTATATGAAATTACTAATAAGGGGATCTTGGGAGCCACAACTCCAGTCCGCACAGACGAATGCACTCAGAAATTGATTATGCAAGTGCAACAACTATGTTCGCCAGAATATCAACCTGTAGTTAGTGACATTCGTAATAATTATTCTGTTGTAATTGCAATTGGAGACGAGCCACCCGAGGGGATTGATCGATTTCCCTTTAGCACTGAAACTGGGCAGGCCGAACCGATCAGGTCAAGGCATTCATTTCCAGGGAGAGATAGAAAGGGAAATTAGTAAATTACGGGAACAAGGGATTATCGAGGAGAGTGAATCCCCCTGGGCTTTTCCAATTGTAGCTGTTAGGAAAAAGGATGGCTCGGTAAGATTGTGTGTTGATTATAGGATGTTGAATGCAGTCACTAAAGATAATGCATTTCCATTGCCCTCGATCAAAGAATTACTTGTGAAGGTACGGGATAGTATATATTTCACAACTGTTGATTTAAAATCTGGATACTATTAAATACCCATTCAGGAAGACAGTAAATGTAAAATGGCATTTATAGCCAACGATCAACTATTTCAGTTTGTTAAAAATGTTCCAAGTCATTTTTATAAAGTAATGATGTCGGTGTTGTCTCCCTTAATTGGCCATAATGTTCTTGTTTATTTAGATGATATCATAATTAAAGGGAAAACGGCCAAAGAATATAATGATAATATTCGCAAATTTTTAGAAGTATTGCACTGTATTAGAATGAAAGTAAATTTGTGAAAGTGCAAATTTTTCTGTAAACAGGTCAATTTTAGGTCATACAATAACCCCGGAAGGTATCCAACCCTAACCCTAGTAAAATAGAAGCTATCAGAGATTTCCTAAGGCTATGTACCCCTAAGGAAGTAGCTGGGTTCCTTGGGCTCGGTAGGTATTACCGTAAATTCATAAGAGGGTTTGGAGAGATAGCAAGACCCTTAGATGCTTTAAAGAAAAAAAAGCAATAAATTGGAGAGTGGAAGAAGAAAGGGCCTTTAACCATTTGAAAGCTGCCTTAACTAACAATGAGTTACTTGCATATCCTAGATTTGATCGCCCGTTTTTAGTGACAGCAGATGCGAGTAGTGTAGCTATTGATCGCATAATTTCTCAACGAGATGATAAAAGTAGAGAGCAACCCATTTATTTTGCTTTCAGGGCATTAAATGTGGCAGAAAAGAATTATAGTACATTCGATCGAGAGGCATTGGCTTTTACAAAGGTGACTTGAAGTCTAGACAAGCGAAATTGATTGAAAGATTGTTAGAGTTTAACAAAAAGGGGTTTGACCACATAGAAATTAAAGCTAACAAGGTAGCTGATGCCCTCTCTAAAGGTGTAGTAATAGGAGTAACAACTTGGGCACAAAAGAGGAACTAAGAATGAAGCCAAAATATTAAAGGTCCTCATAAAAATAAAGAACTGGATGAATGAGAGAGAGAGAGAGAGAGAGAGAGAGAGAGAGAGAGAGAGAGAGAGAGAGAGATTATTGGATATGTTGGCGAGAGAGAGGGAGAGGGAAATAGTGAACGTGAATGTGTGTGGGTGGCCGAGGACATGACCAGGAGTGTCCGGAATGAGTGCCCTGATGATGAAAGTGTGATTGATTTGGCAGGTTGGGACGTAAAGGAGGTCCGAGAAGGACAGAAAAAAAGAGTAATGAATGTAAAGAGTGTGAGCAGTGATTAAAAGGGACTCAGAGGGTTATCCATTATTTGTGAATGGGACTTGTGAGAGTTTTTTTTTATAGAGAATGACATCTTAAATCGAGCTTACGAGAGGAGGAGAGGGGAATTTTGTGCACAGGAAGTTCTTCCTCCCTCTTTAATTAATCGAGCCATCCACATTGTACATGCAAGTACGTATGCAGGGCATTTGGGTATTGATAGAACATTAAGGAGAGCACGTGAATCCTTGTTTTGGTTTGGAAGGAAAAAACTATAAAAAATTGTTTTCATGCTTGTAATTGTTTAAAAGAACATAAAAAACACTGTACCAGAAGTCAGAAAGTGGTCTGTGATTCCTGTTAAATTTAATAGGGTACATATAGATGTGGTAGGACGCTTTCCTTCTGGTATAAGACAGCATAAGTATACAGCATATGTGTATTTGTGGATGCATTTACATGTTACACTCATACTTACGCAATGTTGGATAAATCTGCAAATTCATTAGCCCAGGCGCTGTGCTCTTTCATTACTAGGTTTGGTTGCCTGGAAATTTTGATAAGTGATAATGGTCTCGAGTTTATAAATAAGGTGGGGAAATCGGTCATGGACTTAATGAAAATTGAAAACTTTTCGATGAGCGCATAGAGGCAAACAGCTAATGGCTTAGTGAAATTGCATAATAGGGAAGTGGTGAATATTTTACATTACTTTATAGCTGATGACCCCCTTCATTGGCACGCCATGCTTCCTACAGCTGAGCTAGCTTTGAACATTGCACATAAAGTCTCGCTCAGGGATACGGCTTTCTTTTTAGCGTATAGGCAGGATCCTGTGTTACCATATACGGTCCTGATTAATTCCCAACAGTTGCCAAATTATTTAACTGAACAATACCTTGTCTATTTACTAAATCTCTTAAGGAGAGTAATGAACACCACTGAAAGGTTTTTGAAAAGAGCTAATGAAAAACACAGCTCAAAGTATGATGGTCAGTTCAAAACCGCACTGGTAAAAGTATTTGTGGGGATTGTGTATATTTGAAACAATTAGAAGCTAGGAAACACAAACTAGATTCAGCGTATTTGGGTCCATACTAGGTAAAGATGGTTAAAACCAACACAGTAGTGATACAAAGCATTATTAATAATGTAGTGTCTGAACATCATCATACTCACATACATGTGGTTCCGGAAGAGGTAGTTTTTTCAAAAGTGTCACAGTATACCTCCTTATCCCTGCATACGCGACATTACTCGCGTTGAAGAGTAGGAATTATTTTTTGCTGTTTTTGTTGTTTGAAAAGACCTCATTCCTCCTTTTGACGTATTCTAAATAAATCTGATAATAACAATTTGTTATCATGAGGGTGCTTAATGTAGAAGTAGTGTTGTGATAATTTCGCTGAGTGTATCAATACGTATGACATACTGCTGAGTGAACCTAAAAACAAACAGAGAGAGGTTAAATAGGTTAGGTGTGATCTGTCAGGCGGATGCTGTATTATTGATGTATTTATATGATTCCGGGTTGCTGGGAACGGGGCGGTCCCTGAAGGGCAAGTGGCTACAGGATTAAAGTTCAACCTCGAGGAAAGGCAGTGTTAGAGAATGCTAGTAGTCACCGATTGATAATTACAAGTGCAAATGTAGTAATGATTTTAAAAATGGCGAAACGGTGGTGGTGAATTGTGTTGCGAAATTGTGCCGTATACTTGGACAAGTAAAATCGAGGGATGAAGGAATACCTATTCCTACCCCTGTCCCGCCTAACAGGCCTGTATTGCCCGCAACCAGAGGGAGGTTATTGATGAGGTTGTGTAATACCGATACTGATATATATATATATATATATATATATATATATATATATATATATATATATATATATATATATACATATATATATATATATATATATATATATATATATATATATATGGGTATTCTGTATTATAAATTTAGTTGCACAGGCCATAAGAAGAAATGTGTGAAATTATCTTATAATATATTGTTTATATTTTTACATCCAATATTTCACTTTTTTATTTTTTGTGTGGAAGATGTCTGTTTTTTTTTTTTTGTGATTTCTCTATATATTTTATGTTGCATTTCTATCTAGTACATACATTCCATATTCCGGATCGGAGTGTCCTCCATATATAAATAGAGAGGGCGAATGTGCACGGGAGGAGCATGAGGTGGGGATAATGACCTAAGCCTTGTATGAAAATATGTATAGAATGTGTTTTATACAGTGAGATTAATGACTTTTTTAAGAGTACTATGGCTGTCATAAATTGAAATGTTGTGCGCGAACACTGAACACTGTTATAGGTGACGTGTGTTAAGTCTGATAGGTGACGTGTTCTAAGCCTATTTTAGAGATTTCCACAAAATCTAACAATTCAGCATATTGACAGAGCACCACTGCATTTACTTGTTCCGAGGGGCAAGCAGTACCACTCGAGCGATCATTAGAACAAGAAGGTACTCGTCTAAAGAGTATCGGGCTGTGTAAAGTGTATTCACGAACCTTTTTATGAAAAAAAAAAAACATGTTCCGATGTCTCATTATCCGTCGACATGGGACAAGGATAATATGGCACTTAAGAGCCTCCTATCAAATTTTCTGGAACACAAGGGGCAAACTAATATTGGTGGAGATGATAGAAGTTATAGTGTTTTGTGGTACTAATGGTACACAAAGCCTTGATTATAAAGAATAATTTCTCTCTCTCTCTCTCTCTCTCTCTCTCTCTCTCTCTCTCTCTCTCTCTCTCTCTCTCTCTCTCTCTCTCTCAAGAAATTTGGACATCTTCAGTGGATCAAAAAATCTTTAACAGAAAATGAGCCTTTATGAATTCCGAGAGTAATATATTAGCTGGAAAAGCTCAAGATATATTTAAAAATGAATGTGTCAACAATGAGAGTCTGAAAACAAGAATAACCAGTTTTAACAATTTTCAAGACAACCGGTATAATTTTATCTGATGAAAATAATAAATAAATGAAAAGAAAAGGAAATCTCTGTCATATATATATATATATATATATATATATATAAGTGTGTGTGTGTGTGTGTGTGTGTGTGTATACACACACACATATATATATATATATATATATATATATATATATATATATATATATATATATATATATATGTATATATATGTGTGTGTGTGTATATGTGGGTGAGTTTGTGTGTATCAACCCCAAAACATACAAAATCCCTGAAACCAACACGAAAAATTATGAATGACCCTTCTTGTTAAATGCTGGTAATGATATTGTACCACTCATATTTCATACATGCTCATACAATGTAATCCTATGGCTCTTCTATCCTTCGCTCTTTCCCACACTAATAATAGAACAATCTGTTTAAGGTTGTCATCGCATGTTTTAGTTTGCCTAAATTTTTGTGACATTCTTGGTCGCAAGTGTTTGTATATAAGCTCGTTATTTGTTGAATAAACGTTACAGGCCTTTGCCTCGCCTCTCTGTTAGAATCTAACAGTTACGTGGCCACATTGGACACTTCGGGGTCACTAATGTGGTAACGTATAGGGTAAGCCACCCTGTTTTAAATTAAGACTAATGGGGATATGGAATCCTTTGATAATAGTTATTCAGTGCTTTCACTAATTTGTAAGGCTTAGGATTAACTTCCCTGCCTATTTTGAAGGAGAAAATCTACTGACCT
>NC_090727.1:121432676-121467676 GCF_036898095.1 Palaemon carinicauda | reverse complement strand
CCAGCTGCTGAATATTAACGAAGCCATATCAAAGAAGTAAATCAGTTCCAAATATATAGAGAGATTTGACTATCAAACAACGCCACTATCATTTTCAATAAACTAAGAAATGTCCGTTTTATTCCCCAGATTTTCACAAGGCCATTGAATTCTAAATAAATAATAATAGTTGGAGATGTTGATTTATTAGTGCGTTTTTGTAATCTTGACTATCATAATCGAATTTTAAAATATGCCACTGTCTCTAGTTTTTCTAAACTAGCTTGAAAGTGCAGGAAAAAATATGATAAAGTGCAGGAAAAATAGATGATCTTAAAACTACTCTCGCCCAATGAAGAAGGCTAATTACCCTGATGTTCTTTGAAGTTTATACAAAAACACACACACATAGAATAATTTGTATGACAGTACATTTAGTTTATTTATCTGTGAAATAGCTATTAGGCAAGATATTCAGAAAAATGATAAGCTATTACTAAGTTTATAAAACGGATTTTGAGCGAAGCGAAAAATCTATTTTTGGGTGAGGTAACCATGTCGTCCTGATGGAAGTTCCTAAAGGGTAGCTTCCTAGGGTATATTTGACTACAGTGATACTCCCAGAGAATTTTACCTTAAGGTATCCAGAATTCTAACTCCTGGAGCGAATGTCCCTAATTAAATCTAACAGGGATATCGCATAATATCAGAGGACGTATTCTTGACACGTCACATAGCTATCTTCACCCCGAACAGTATTAACGCTTCGAGGGGTTACAGTGACAAGAATCTGAAACAAGAATGAAAAGAGAGCCGTTCCCAAGGAATCTCTCCTATTCCGTTTCCAGTGTGTATCTGACGAAGGCGGCAGCGCCATCTCCATTCCTTGTAGCGATATACGAGGTGCTACAGATACTGTATTACAGGGAGGGGTCAATAAGCCCTTTTACAATAAAAGGAAGGGCGGGTCCATCAGGACGACATGGCTACCTCACCCAAAAATAGATTTTGAGCGAAGGGCTCAGGCCATGTCGTCCTGATGGAAGTTTACCAGAGCATTACTGTATCTGTGGATTCTCAACCGGTGCCGTACCCTCAAGAAAGTATTTTCCTAGTCCGTCTAGACCTAGAGACCTATGATGTTACTGTCATACATCATTTTATCTAAGCATGAACTATGTTAGTGCTTCCTGCCCCCTACAGGGAAGAGTCGTACTAGACTCTGGAAAAAGTCTCGAGGAGTACATAATAACTATGGATGACAAAATGACAAGCTTGTATAGTGGTCTCGCCCTATACATCATAAAGCAAAGTTTGTATAAGAGTGACCAATGTCAATATGAATTCCTGATATATCCCCCATGGTATCTACTCTTATTAAACTATTGGATAACAGTTGTATCCGTATAGGAACAAATTTTGCATCTCTACCACCATCCCCTCAGGGTACAACGTTAACCCTTCCAAAGGAAGGGTTAAAGCGAGTGGATTTTTGCTTGAAGAAAGGAACAATCTTAAAAGACATTCCATGTTAAGATTATCCATATTTTAATCTTAATGCTCAGTACATTTCTAATAAAATGAGTGTGGGCGAATAAGACGCAGGGTTCACTATGAAACAGTTTATTAAAAATTTAATAAACATATATATCAGTTCAACATTTATAACATTTATAAAATGTGGACGATATCCGTTAAAGCATGAAGAAAACAGTCAACAGAAAATATTGTTTCGTCTAACAGGAAACAGATTTGCCACTTCAATCGAATTATTAATAATAATGAAAGAGTCTGTATTACTGTTTATTTATACTAGCATAAGAAACGCTTAGCACAAGTGTCCATATTATGCTATAGTTCACCAAAGTCAATGGAACAGTTCGTAAGGACACGTTAGTGGCCTATCGCTCAGTGTGTAGTAACAGATTGTGACTACACACCCTCCCTCTTAATTAATTGTCCCAAATTAATTACACTGTTCCTCGCAAATTTAAACAGAAGGTTTAAGAATTCTACCTGCTGCTACCACAGACCTCTTGAGTTGCTCCACTTGCTTCGCATAGTGCATAAAGAACACCTTGGATGACTACCAGCCGGTGTATGAACAAAGATGTTCAAAGTCCATATAATTAAAGAAATTTTATGGAAGAGGCAACTTTCCTGGGATCATGACTTGCGGGTGTACTGTCTGGATCCGCTCTGCGAATAACATAGGTGAGTCTCGCCCTTAGTTGTTTCAGAGATAAATTTGAACCCGAGGTTTCTCCTTTGAACAGCTGTCCTCCCTTAAAGTATGAAGTCCTATGAAGATAGACCTTTAGGCACTCCACTGGACATAGAGATGCATCTTCCCTCAGAGGGCATATTCTCTAAGGACCCCACCTGTTGGTGGGTAGCTTGTTCCTGGCAAGAAACGTTGGGCCTGGAAACAGATTCAGATATCCCCCTTTCAAGAACTGAACGTGGCCTTCCTCTCTCAAGAGAGCCACTATTACATTAACTCTAGCCCCCAAAGCGAGTGCAAACAGAAATATAACTTTTTGAGTTAAATCCTTCAAAGCGCACTCCTCATTATTCAATATTAATGCAAATGAGGAACCTTATCTAGTACCCATGAAATGGGTCTTAGAGGCGCTGAAGGTCTAAGCTTAGCACCACCCTTCGGAATTTTATTAAAATTGTCGTTAGAAAGGTCGACCTTAAAGGTATATAGTATCGGTCTTGTCAAGGCAGAATTGCACGTTGATATTGTGTTGGCTGCTAAACCTTACTCATGAAGGTGAATGAAGAAAATAAACAGAAGTCAATCAAGAATTCTTTTTGGTTTCTTCACCTTGACAAAGGACACCCACTTCTTCCATAAAGACTCATATTGTTTTCTGGTAGATTTGGACTTAAATTTCTCCAAAAAGTCTATACTGTCTCTTGATATCCCGCAGCTTTTTTCTCTCATCGTAGGGAGAGAAAATTATGAGATGCAGGTTCCGGGTTTTCTGTGATGAAGCGAAGACAGTCGACTTCTGTACTCGCTGAGTCAGGGTTGGATCCGGTAGCGGTACAAACTTCAGTCGTAGTTCCAATGCCAGACGGAACCAAACACTGATTGGCCACTTGTGGGCCACTATTGCCGCCTTCCTTTTGAAGGATCTCATATTGAGGGCCTTCAAAGGAAGTTGTGCAGAGGGAACAGGTAAATCCTGGACCATCTGCTCCAGTCTAGGGATATAGTGTCCACTGCTTCCGCTAGCGGATCCTCGTACGGGGACACATTCTACTTGTTGTCTTTCGTCGCAAAGAGGTCTATCTGCAGTTCCGGGACTTGACTCAAGATGAAGGAGAACGATCCTGCGTCTAGGGACCATTCTGACTCTATCGGTGTGAACCTGGATAGAGCGTCCGCTGTCAAGTTGCTGACCGATTGAATGTGAACTGCTGACAGGTGCCATTTCTTTCTTTCCGCCAAACGAAATATGGCCAACATCACTTGGTTGATTCGAGGCGATCCCGACCCCTGTCGATTCAGGCATCTTTACTATCACCTCGCTGTCTAGAACCAATCTTACATGGTTCGAGTGGCTAGGAGAACTTTCTTTAGTGTCAGAAGTACTGCCATGGCTTCTGGAAAGTTGATGTGAAATGACTTGAAAAGATTGGACCAAGCTTCCTGCTTGGCTTTGGACCACGGCTTGAGAAGCGTTCGCAGTCGAGTCGGTAGTGGTCTCATCAGATCTCTTCGCGCGTTTGATGCGTATTTTCTCCAGACTCCTGTTGCATCCTTTAGCTGTGCTCTTAGCACTAAATCTGTTATCGAAGCAAACTGTAGAGAGCCCAGCACTCTCTCCTGTTCGCGTCTTGATATCCGTTTGGATTTCAATAGTCTCTTGACAGATCCTGCTATTTCTTTCCTCTTCTTCCCAGGAATGGAAAATTGATGTGACTCCAAATTCCAATGGATTCCCAACCATTGAAATTTTTGAGCTGGAGATAGTCGAGACTTTTTGATGTTGATCCTGAATCCCAGATGTTCCAGGAACTGGATCACTATCTTAGAGGCTTGTATGCATTCTGTCCTGGATGCTGCCCACACCAGCCAGTCGTCCAAGTAGGCCACTACTTGGATTCTCTTTAGGCGTAATTGATGGACGGCTGCGTTTGCAAGCTCCATGAAAATCCTTGGGGCTATGTTTAGCACGAATGGTATGGTTCTGAAGGCGTAAAGTCTTCTTTGTAACTTGAAGCCTAGGTAGGAGGAGAGGTGACGAGTAATTGGAACGTGCCAATAAGCGTCTGACATATCTATGGAGACGGTATATGCCCTTTTTTGGGCAGTAGGGTCCTTATGTGTTGAAGTGTGAGCATCCTGAACTTGTAGTTCACTATGAACTTGTTGAGTGGCGACAAGTCCGGAATGACTGAGTTTCTGAGTCCTTCTTTGGAACACAAAACAGCCTTCCTTGGAACTTGATGGACTTTACTTTTCGAATTACTCTTTTCACTAAGAGTTTTTGGACATATTCTTCCAGAACGGGGGTAGATTGTTGGAAGAATTGAGGAAATGGAGGTGGAGGACTGTTCCAGCTCCAACCTAGTCCATTCTTTATTAGGCTGTGGGCCCAGGGATCGAAGGTCTAACGATCTCTAAATAGATGTAGTCTCCCTCCTACTGGAAGCATCTCGCTTCTGCTGTTGTGGACCTGATGCCTTGCCTCCTTGACTGCGTCCTCCCCTGAATCCCCTTCCCCTTGAAGGGCGTCTAGAAGAACCTCTTGCTGTTCCTCTAGCTTTTGATTGAAAGGAAGAAGTCTGCCTTTCAAAAGCTGGGTTAAAAACTGGCGACTGTGTCGCCACTTGTTGAGGTACCAACTGGTACGTGGTTGGAGGTTGTGCCACTATCTGAGAAACCGCGGTCACAGGAAGTTGCTGTTGTTGCTGTCGGTAGGGCTTAGCCGGCCGAGAGGATAGCCTAGGCCTTTTTGTCTTCTTCTTTGGTTGGGGACCCTCATCCGGAGAAGACTTTCTCTTAAGGTTTAAGCCCCACTTTTGGAGAAGGTTCCTATTCTCCGTGGCGGCTTTGTTTACTACCTCTTTAACTACTTCGTTGGGAAAGAGGTCTTTACCACATATGCAAGAGGAAATCAGTCTCCTCGGTTCGTACCTCACCGCAGCCGAGGCGAACACGAACTCTCTACAGGGTCTCCTAGCTTTAATAAAGCTATAGAGATCCTTCGTAACTGTGGCCAGATGGGTTTTGGCCACTACCATAAACGTGTTCTGTTTCTTGGGGTCACTTGCCATCGTTTTTTAAAAATTGTTTGCAACGACATTTTTGCCGCAAGTCTTTCTTTCGTCTCTTGCTCTCTGCACAAGAGAAACTCCGACAGCTTTGGAAGTTCCTCACCAAACTGACGTTCAGCAATATCAGCTTCCAACTTCCCGACTGAGAAGGTAAGGTGAACGTCCTTCCAGCCTTTTTGGTCCAATGGTAAGGTCGGGGATAGCGGCTTGCATTCCTCCAGGGAGGGGCATGGTTTCCTTGCCTCTGCCACCTTCAAGGCTGTCTTATATCCCTTTTCCATGAAGGGAAAGGCTCTGGTTGGAGAGGCCACAAAGGAGGGAAGCTTCTTACTCAAAGCTGGCACCTTTGAGTTCGTGAAGCCCCTCTCTTTCATCGAGCTCGCTAGTAATGCCTGTGCTTTACCATGGTCAAGGACTATGACCTCCTTCGGCTCCGTTTCCTCCTTTGAGGCTGGTTCCTTCCTAAGACGGACATAGCAGTCCGGGTAAGAGTCTTTGTTGGGCCAAAATTCCACATCTTCCAGGGGAATTGAGCCCAACTTCTTCGATATAACAATCTTCCCGGTTGTCATTGGCATGTGTTCGGCATACCTCCAAGGATTGGCATCCAAGCACAAAGGAAGATCCTTCACGTTGAGTTGCTTCTGGGGCCCACGTGATGCTGCGAGTCTGCGTATCTCCAGTTTCATCACAGCTTCCTTTTCATCATTCTTCTTTTGTATTTGTTGAATCATTTCAGCAATAGAAGAAATAGTCCTTTCCAGATCATCTGGGATAGCAGACGATGTAGAGGGAACAGGTTCTGGGGCCGGAACCGATGTAACCGACACTCGTCGATTTCTTCCTCTTCTATTTCTGGAGCCTGGGTCACCTCCTCCTCCTGACCTTCTCCCAGAAGGTCCTTCTCTGTTTAATCCGACACCTCTGACATCCTATCGTCCAATTGGAGTGCGGTTGAGACTTCAGAATCTACCGGATTCTGGACGGTTGGTATCTCCTCATGAGGCTGAGGGATGACTGCATCAGTCAATGCCTTAGGGAAAAGGTAGGCCCTCATCTTCTTGTTTGGAAGGTAGGGGCCTGAAGTGTTTTTCTGAAAACTCCTCACCCAGGTTCGCAACTTTTCTCTAACAGCATCCCTTGACTCCGCCGACTTAGGGGTGTCAAACGCCTCGGTAATCAGGTTAGAATATATGATACATACCTGAGGGTTCTAATACCGGAGATCACCTTTGGAGGCTGAGCATGCTGCGTGCCTCCAGCATAATTCATGTCCACAGAAGTTCTTACTGTGGACATTGCAGAACATACTCCCGCACTTCGGATGGTCCTCCTGTAAAGAGAAAAAATCCATGAGTATCAAGTGAAGGCTTTTCACTTATTGTTAATACATGTAGCTTATACAGTAAAGCTAAAAAGGAAAGAAGGAAAGACACATATTTGTATTTCTTGCCCAGCCAAATGCTGTAACCTCCCAAGATATTAAAACTAAGGTTAATTCTTATTCTAGAATACCTTATATATTTTCCTAATCGGAAAGTTAAGGTGTAGCTCACACCTTGAAATAAAGTTTTAATATACGGGATAGAATGAATACAGAAAGAACTCACTTTCTATATATTGTACGGTCTCAACAAAAGATGTACAAGATAACATTAAGTATGTTGGAAGAACTTTAGTGTTACAACAAACTCTGTACTGTAGATTTATTCATGCAGTGTGTACTACACCACAAATATAGTAACTACTGTACATCGCATGCTGTTGTGCCAGCCGGCACTTACCCCTGTATAGTTCAAAGGTATGCTACCTTTAACTAATAGGCCGCAGTTCACTGGTTCGCAAATGTGTGCCGTCCGGCAATCATTGCCGCCCGGCAACTGAAAACACTAGCACCCGACTGCCAGCCGCTAATCGTAGTGGCCGGCAGATCTCGGGATATGTTTCTACTGCCGGCAGGCAAAGGTAGTGATACCCATGCCGGCCGGCAGTGACTACGAACCAGAGAACCACCACCTACCCGGCTGCCGGCCGTTTAACCTGGTAGCCAGGCTAGGAGTACAATATACTTGCAAGAAACACAGTATGGATGTAAGGTTATAAGGCGGCAATGCCATAAAACCTTCATCCGGAAAGAGTGAACATATGGAAGGGGAGAATGTAGCATTCAGGCTTCCTATATATCCATAGCCTGCCGGGCTCTACCAGCAGACATGGAAGGGAGACCAAGGGAGGTCTGGGGTTCACTCTGCAGAAGAAAAAATGGTCTCTTCCGTCCGGCAGAGAGCTGAGCCGGTCCCCCATCCTAACCTACACTAGGTACAGAAGTAGGACTGGGGCCAAGAGATGTGATGGCTAGGCCATCACTAAGAAAGAGAGGAGGGAACGGGATAAGGGTCCTGTAAACTTCGTTCTAGTATGAGACACACCCAGCAGTTAGGAAAGCTCATCCTAACCTAGAGTTTGTCTATAGGGAGGAAGGTTGGCAATACTTGCTATCCTCCTCCATACCAGAACCAAGTTAGGTGTAGTTATTTCGCCAGACCATGGAGAAAATTCATTCTCCAGCCCGAGAAAAACAACACAGGACAGTCTGCTAGACCACTAGAAGAAGGAATCATCTCGTACAGAATCCTTCGGATGTGGGCTAGGGAAGCAAAGCCTCCTGTGTCTGCACCTAACCTAGCAAAGGAAACTCATTCTCTATGCTAGGAAGATGCAGACCACAGACTAAAACTCTGATGTTCTGCCCCAACCTCAAAAATCAGTTACTCTGGTTAGCGGGTCAGGACAGACATATCCTAGTATAGTTATACCTGAATATTATTCAGATAGAACCACTAGGACTAAGCCTAAGGCTTACTCAGAGGGAGAAAGGGATTGAACTTATTCTCCGGAGGAGAAAAGAACAACCGGGGATGTGTGCGAGAGTATACTAAAGCCCCATAGGCTACTAGCCTAGGTGCGGTGAGAATCGATTACCTAAATCACCGAAACTCTCTCGTATACAATATTGGCGAAGAAAATTCAACAATATCTTACATGTATAAAATATTTGCCTATAGCTTCAATAACATAACACTCGGAAAACTTATATCATGCATGAAAGTACTAGGGCCAGACGCCCAGGCTACTAAGCATCGCGAAGGGCAAGATCGGTTACCTAAATCGCTGAACTGAAAACTTTATATAAGAATTCCTAGAGGAGCTAAATAGCTAGATTTATTAAAGCATAAAAACCGGGAACGTCGCTCTGGCTAACTAAATGACCCTTATATAGCGAGTGACAGCATCCAGGATGCCTCCGGTAGGCAACAGCTCTTGTTTACATTAAAATCACTTTGATTTAATTCAAAACGACAAGAGCTTACATTTATACAAAGTAAAGATAATACTCAACTTTCCAGAAGGGGCCGGAGAAAGCATCATAATGTTGAATAACATCCAAAAATACAAGAGAACACAAGGGAAAACACCGAATAGTAGAGCTACACGAAAAGGAATGGAGATGGCGCTGCCGCCTTCGTCAGATACACACTGGAAACGGAATAGGAGAGATTCCTTGGGAACGGCTCTCTTTTCATTCTCGTTTCAGATTCTTGTCACTGTAACCCCTCGAAGCGTTAATACTGTTCGGGGTGAAGATAGCTATGTGACGTGTCAAGAATACGTCCTCTGATATTATGCGATATCCCTGTTAGATTTAATTAGGGATATTCGCTCCAGGAGTTAGAATTCTGGATACCTTAAGGTAAAATTCTCTGGGAATATCACTATAGTCAAATATACCCTAGGAAGCTACCCTTTAGGAACTTCCATCAGGAAGACATGGCCTGAGCCCAAAAAACAAATTACAGGTTTCCGAAAAAAAAAAATTCCTTTATAAATTACCATTTACCTGGCCAAACAGGTTATTTTACTCAAAGAATATCACTCCAAGAAGTCGCCTAGACTTCCTGCAAATGGTCATCGAGTTGATATTGCTAGTGGAAGTTAATCAGAATAAGATACTTTAAAATTAGATTTTTTGTAAGAATCAAAATTTTTATTTGCAGATTAACTTCATTTTCCCAAACTTTATAGAAAACGAAAAAAAAGAGAACGATCAACGTGTGAGAGAAGAGACTCAATTCAGCCATAGTTAGGTTAAGGCTGCTATTGTGAAGGCATTGTTTTGACGTCTATTGCTCTGGGCTTGTTGGTTTTTGCAACGCTGCTGATTTTACGTTTGGAACCACATATTGGAAACTCGATCAAAATTCGGCACTAAACTTTGTCATCCTGTGAGTATCATATTATAGATAAATCTAATGCTTGTATAATGTTACATATTTTTGTCACTTGATAATAATTGATTAACTGGGTATTTTATGATTGTTGTAATAGATTGTAAATATTTTGGTTGTTCTCATATATAGTTACTGCTATATTTGCTGGCTATTATTTTCTTTCATTGCCTCCACCAATTAAGTTGGAAGCAAGTTCTGTTTTACCCCCTGTTTGTGTGTTTGTTTGAGTATGCGTTTGTTAGTAATATCTTCCAGACCACAATTTTAATCATAGAGTAATGAAACTTGAAGGGATTTACTGTTGTGTAAAAATTTGAAAATTATTAAATTTTGGAAGGTCAAGGTCAAGATCAAGCAAAATGTCCAATTCACGTCATCAGCCATAAGTTTGGACATCGTTTTCACAGGAACTTCAAACTTGGTTCATTTTTGAGTGTATGAAAATCCACACCAATAAATACATGTTGAGGTCAAAGGTCAAGGTTGAGAAAAAGATCGAGAAATAAACTGCCGTGGTGAAGGTCTGTCCTCTACTGAGTGCCCCTCTAGTATGCACTGTTCTATGATGAATTTATGAATAAGGGAATAATATCTTGAAGCAAATTTTACATAGTCTACATCTTATTATAGCTGACCGTAACAAACATCACTAAATGTGAATAATTCTACTGAATTATATATATATATATATATATATATATATATATATATATATATATATATATATATATACAGATATATATGTGTGTGTGCGTGTGTATATATACGCCTATTAATTATATTTGCCCCGATTCTTATTTAAAAGTACAACAGGCTTAAAAGTATCATATAATTGTGACCAATTCAAGTTCATAAGACCATTCAAAATTCCACTGCATTCTGCTTCAAGTTTATATAAATCTTACATGAATATGCCACATCAGGGAAAGGATACTCAGTCTTCACTACATATAAAATTAAGGCATGATCAGGTTTCCCAACTGGAGAACCAATCTTACATGTTATAACACCTAGGTCCAAGCAGTTACTAGGTCTGTGAGTAGCTCCACTCATGTTTTGCTCACAGCCTGGTGATCAGTAGGAAAAACAAAATTCACCCTCTAATGTGGATTGAAATCGACAAAAAAAAACAGTCCTGTCTACAATCTTTTTATGGTAAAAAGACGTTTGAAAAAAGAATCCTCGATATTTGGATTCCGGTAGATCAAACCCAAATAGAAGTTGTTAGGTCCTACCCAAACTTCTATTATCTCAATCTCATGACATCTACATTTGTAGAAGAACTTACGAAAACCAGGGTACTCAGTTCTAATATACACCGCCATCCAATTGCCCTATTGCCCTATAAATGGCGTCCCGTTTCAAAATTATTGGGGGAGGGGTTCAGATATTATGCTAGCTGGACACAACTGTAAGATCCTGAATATTTGCATGCAGACCACAAATAACACTGATGAAATCTAAGACGTACTGGTCCTAGATTTTGCTTAATGTCTCCAGACAGGATACGAATTAATCCAATAAAAAGTATTCATCATACTTAAAAATTAATTTAACAATATTGATAAGAAAAACTGAGTACATAAATTTTTTATAAAGTGATTGATAACACCCATAGACTAAAAATAAAAAGTCGGATAAAATGTGCCAACATGGTGGAGCTGATACACCATGCAAGTGTAATTATCCTCCAGCCACTTCAACTGAAGGGAAGACAGTAAATATGGCTTTGAAATATGCAATTTACAAATAGTGACACTTTTGAGTAATCACTAAATTTTTGATTAAGTATATTTTGAATATACAGTATATCAAATGTACGCTGGTATCACGAACTTCTGTTTATGTACGCTGGCATCACGAATTCTGTTTGGTTGACTGTGTTGACAATGTCAGTTCCAAGTCGTTTAGTGAGGAAACCGAGCTATTTTCTTTTAATAACCCCTTCCTCCTTCCTCAACATATCGTGCTAATTATTGCTTTCCTAGGATTTAAATAACCACCTAATTACTTTGCAAGAAGATGAGAGCTGCAGGATTGTATCATTTTGGAGTAAATGGAGAGCGTGGTGTTGTAAACAATTACCAGAATAAGAATAAGAAAATGCTATCAGTTCACATACAAAATGGCATAATAATAATAATAATAATAATAATAATAATAATAATAATAATAATCATAATAATAATAATAATGAACTGATCGTGGTAAGTTTCAACAGATTTTTCTCTCTTTGTTAGAGGAAGGACGGTTACATTGTGGTTTGGTTGGCACTACAAAAATGACGGTTACAGGTTAGCTTGGGCTTGGCGTCACCAAACCCTCTCCCGATTGGTTGTTATGAGACTTTCGGGTCAAAACAACCAATCATTGATCAGGCATTGCGATGCCCATCTATGGGCGCGGGGAAACAGCCCATAGGAGACAGTCTAGTTTCGGAGGCCTAGAGAGCGTGTCACGAGAGGAAGTGTAGGTACCAACGTGCGTCGAACCGAGTACCATTTTTCTGAGGGCTTTTTCTTAGTAACGTAACGTAATCATAATTAAGGGCGCCCTTGTAAACTTAAGAGAATATAGTCTGTGTAAAATGATCAAGTAGGCTATTATTTGTGCATGAAATCCCTCTCTATTCGTGTTTTCCTAAATTGATCGAACCCCAATACGACCCAGATCGGGTCAATAATAATAATAATAATAATAATAAAAATAATAATAATAATAATAATAATAATAATAATAATAGTAATAATAATAATAAAAACAACAACAACAACAACAATGATAATAATAATAATAATAATAATAATAATAATAATAATAATACGTAGGAAATTGCCAAGGTCACATTTATTCGTCAGTGCACAAGTGGTATCTACAGTAGACTATTAACGTTAGTTGCTTGGTCAACTTCAATGGTTCATTGCACTGTTTGGTAAAAGGATTCCTTCTCCTCGGACGAGTAAACGACTTTTGGCTTCTCACTTGACATGAGGGAGGGAGTGAAGTATATAAAAGAGCTTCGCTTCTTCCTAACTTTGCTCATTGCATCGAGGAGTAAATCCCGGGCATTATCTCCTTGAAGCTTCAGGCTACGAACTCCTAAATTATCTCGACAAGGTGAGTGTTCCATTATTTTGATCTTCAGGTTTCAGTTATCATCACAGTATCTCTGTTATTGATTAAGCACTTGTCGTGGCATATCATCCTGACCTTAATCATTAGATTTATAATCTTCAAAACATGTAGAAAAAATTCACAAAATGTGAGACAACGTTTGCGCATCCCGTTAGATTTCCCATTTATTTCCAGAGTCTCGCAAATAATGAACTTTTTCTTTTAAGATATATTCGTTTATAGAGAAATTCAGTTTGACTCTATGGAGAGTCCCATGTCACATGTTGCTGGATAAGTAATATATTCAATTTATCATCTTTAGCCCTTTAAAAGGTGTAATAGATTTTTGGCCAAAATACCGTTCTCGCATCAATTTCTATCATAGAGTATATGGAACCATTTTTTTTTTCTTCTGAATAATTCACTTTTTCATAACATTGAATCATTGAGTTTCAAGTTATTCAAATTGCAAATGCCAATATCTTGCTAATAATTTTAGAATAACTGTTATAATAATTATCACCTCCATGAGGATATGTTTGACAGATTCTGGTCCTAAATAAAAGTTCATAAACTTAATTTTGATGAATTGAAAATGACGATAAAGAAGAAAACGATGCCAAAAAAAAAAAAACCACTGGTATTATCACTATTAATAGATAATGACAACCTATTCTTCTTTATGATGGTAGTACCTTTTTCCAACCGATACGTCACATGCACACATACAGTATATCAATAGAACAAGTTACTTCAAGGCTATAATTATAAACATAACCTTTACTATCTAAACTTTTCAAAAAATATATTGTTTATAATATTGGCATCTTGATGATATTTCAGAAAAAATGGCCAGCTTGTTATTGTCTTGATGAATCTAGTATTGTAACCCGTATCCCTTGTATCATTTCTCATAACTCAGTCTTGTAAATTTCAGTCTAAGTAATGCGACAATCGGAGAGGAAGATGTTAATTTTGCCAGGCTGAAACAGGGAATTCAAAAACCTTTTTGATATTACAAATATTTTCGTAACACCACAGTCTACATCTAGCATTTACCATTTGTTCGTTCTACAAACCAACAGAAATAAGGATATTTGTTAATATACATAGATACAGACATAACTATCTATCTATCTATCTATCTATCTATATATGTATATATATATATATATATATATATATATATATATATATATATATATATATATACATATACTGTATATATATATATATATATATATATATATATATATATATATATATATATACACACACACATATATATATATATATATATATATATATATATCCATGCATATATATATTTTATAAATATATATACATATATATAAATGTACAGTATATATATATATATATATATATATATATATATATATATATATATATATATATATGTGTGTGCCTGTATATATGTATACATATGTATATATATACATATGTATATATATATATATATACATATATATATATATATATATATATATATATATATATATATATACTGTACATTTATATATATGGTTATATATTTATAAAATATATATATCCATGCATATATATATATATATATATATATATATATATATATATATATATATATCTTATATATATATATATATATGTGTATATATATGTATCCATATATATACATATGTATATATATAAAATATATATATATATATCTATATATATATATATATATATATATATATATATATATATATATATATATATATGTTCATAAATATTTTAGTTATAATTTTGTAATTCATAAATTACTAATCACATGGAAATTCATTTTGTGTAAATAATAATCAAATCCCTTCTTATAGATATTTATAAAGCTTGAAGTTCCTGAAATACCATTGTAAAGTATTGGATACTAATGAAAGTTAGGTAGAAATTTACCTTCCCAGAAAAAAACATTCTGACACTATTTTTTTCACACGATTTACCAACGTGAAAAAAATAAAATTTCAATGAGTCATATATTCAGAAAAATATTCTTACTTATCCACATCAGAGGGCTGTAGTATTATTATTTATAAACCTATTTGTAATTCTTGCATTTGCTAATTATAGTATACATAAATTTTAACACTGAAATTATCATTGCTGATGTGGTTCGGTGGTAATTATTATTTCATTATCATCATACATGGCATATGAGATGAACGAGCTTCAAAACAATTACTGTTAGGATTATTGTATTATTATAATAAAAAATAAATGTATTATTCAATTATAAAGGGGTATTGCAAAATTGTCAGACATGTCATACGATTTGAAAGATTTTTTTCCGTCTGACGATAATCATTTGACATGTCATATGAGATGAAGGATTTTCGTTGTAATCATTGATTAATGATTACTGTATAGCCATTATACATTTAACGACATAGAAGATTTTCATAATAATCATAAAACGTCATTTAAGATGAACGATTTTCTAAATGATCACTAACATGGGTTTGATGTATAATCGTTAAAATATTCTATAAAATATATTTCCTTAATAATCACTAATATGGAATAGATGTCAAATTTTAACACTTATTTAAGAGGAAATCTGTATTTGTTAATCTCTTATCAAGGAATGCTGTATGATACTGTACTTGACATAACCATATGAGATGAAAGATTTTTGCAGTAATCACTAACATAGGATTTTTGTCAAATCATTAGACATTTAATATTTGTAATAATCAATTACTGAAATTTTTTATGTAACTCATTAGATGTGATACATGAAATGACTGACTTTCGTAATAATAAAAAAATTGTGATTTTTGCAGAATCGTTAGGCATGATATATGACAAGACTGACTTTTGTAATAATGACTAAAATTTTATTTCTCTTAACTGTGTTACAGATGGGTTACTGGGATGATCCCTCCAACATGGTTGGAAATAGCTTCCAAGAGTCCACGAACCCATACGGTAACTACACTGTGGTCGACAGGGTTCCTCGAGAGCTTTTGAGCTATGTAGATGATCACTGGTACCAGTACCCTCCCATGAACCCACTTTGGTATAGTTTAGTTGGCGTTTGGATGTTCATGATGGGCACTCTTGCAGTCTCTGGTAACTTCGTAGTCATCTGGGTCTTCATGTGCACTAAATCTCTAAGGTCACCTTCAAACATGTATGTCGTGAGTCTGGCTGTCTCTGACTTTTTCATGATGGCATGCATGTGTCCACCAATTTTGATAAACTGCTACTATCAGATGTGGTCTTTCAGTGCTATCTTCTGCCAGGTCTATGCTGCCATAGGTTCAATCTGTGGAACTGCCTCCATCTGGGCCATGGTGTTAATTACAACGGATCGTTACAACGTCATTGTTAAGGGTATTTCAGGTAAACCTTTGACCACCGGTAGAGCCATGTTAAATATTCTCTTCATCTGGGCTCAAACTCTTTTCTGGTGCATTCTGCCATTCTTTGGGTTCTGCAGGTATGTCCCAGAAGGTAACATGACTGCCTGTGGTACAGACTATCTTACTGATGATCTTTGGTACCACATTTACCTCTGGCTCTACACTATTGATTGTTTCTTGTTCCCTCTGGCTTTGATCATTTACTCTTATGTCTTCATCTTAAAGGCTGTTGCCACTCATGAGAAACAGATGCGTGAACAGGCCAAGAAGATGGGAGTCAAGTCTCTAAGAAATGACCCAGAAGCCAAAAAGACATCCAACGAATGCCGTCTAGCTAAGGTTGCACTAACAACAGTTTCTCTCTGGTTCATTGCATGGACACCCTATTGCATCATCAATATTGCTGGCATGCACTACAAGTCTATTGTCACTCCTCTCTTCTCCATCTGGGGTTCCGTTTTCGCAAAGGCCAATGCTGTCTACAACCCTATTGTTTATGCCATCAGCCATCCTAAGTACCGAGCTGCTATGGAGAAGAAACTACCTTTCCTCTCCTGTACAAGCGAAAGGGATGAGGAATCCACTCCCTCTGAGACCACCTCAACCAATGAAAAGTGCTGAGCATTTCACGATTACCTGTTGATGACCGAATTGCGAACCATAATTGGGTGACGATCTAATTGTGAGGCGTGATTTGAGAATGACCGAACTGCAAAGCCGACATACTTGACTACTGACTAATAAATCGAGATGCATCTCCGACCTTACATGAAATCTTAAGTTGAATAAATTCCTGCATCTAGAATTACTTTCATTTAACCCCTTTTCACATCATGAAATATAAGAATTTTAATAAACGGAAAATATGGTGATTTATACACATCTGTCTGTGTAAACTGAGAAATATTATAGGAGCATAAAATAGATTTGTTAATTATAAGGTAAACATTACATATAATCTAGACGGAATGATATGAAAGCATAAAACATTAGAATAATGGAATAAAAGAAACGTTAATGAAACAATGTGTTCAAATGGTTCCGTGTACCATAGAAGAACTGGTTACCTACCTAAAGTAATAACTCCCTATTTCAGTAAATTATACCAGTTACATTTTTAAACTTAACTCTTATATCATCAAAAGTGAGTTCAAATAATCGAAAATCGCAAAGTTAAAAACACTATTTCAAATCCCCAAATCTTAAGCAATGTAATGTCGATATAAAACACTGAAATTTAAGCGGTCCTTTAATCTGTATGATATAAAAGTACCAGGTGAGAGAGAGAGAGAGAGAGAGAGAGAGAGAGAGAGAGAGAGAGAGAGAGATCGAAGAATTGTAATGTCTGAGTTTTTACCCTGGTAGTCATCTCACCACATGAAAATGTCTACAGCATAGATATAATGGCAATTAGAAGTATGGGTATTTATTCCCAACTGAGAAAGTCGAAGTTAATGTCGTAAAAAGACTGGGCAACTTAAATATAGTTTGGTAACCCCCCACAGAACACAGTACTGTGACTTAGATTGCATTGTAGGAAAAATTACATTGAGAAGGGTTTCCTTTTTGATATGCTCACATGAGGTCAAAGTAATCTTATGGACATCATTATTTCACTTCAAGGAAATAAGTCTTAGAGCAATTTATATGGAGTTGCTCCTGATAATTCCAAAATCTATTTAAGATATAAAAAATTAACTTCCCCAAAGGCAATAAGTTAGGGAAGATTTTTTATCTTTCCATCTGACAAAATGTACCGTTAAGTTGAAAAACATCATATGACAGTCATGATAGTATTACTGCATCAATAAAATCCTTATTGGTGGCCCAGAATCACACAGAAAGGTAACAAGAATCTACAATCTGTGATTTCTTGCCAAACTCCACAGTGCTATCAAAGAGGATCAGGATGTACCTGGGTTGGCGTGGTTTATGCCACTGGTAGGAGAGAAACCAGAGATGATAGTTTTGGATACTATCCTTTTATAAATCATCAAATTAGAGACTGTTCAAAAGTGCCCAAGTCACTACCTTTTGATTTTGGAGTGTTTATGAAGACAGCCACTAAACTGGAACCATCCCCCAAAAGTATGAAAACCACAGTATTTTAATGGTTACTTATCAAACTGTCTGGGCATACCTCAAGATGTTGTGGATCGTTTATTTGCTCATTTAAGATTGCCAAGCAAAAACCAAGACACGGACTTTGCTTGGCAATCTTAAACGAACTTACGAACGATCCCACCATCTTGAGGTATAAGCAGACAGTGTGATAGGTAACCAACAGAATAATATGATTTTATACTTTTGGGTGTGGATAAAATTGTTAGAGTCTCGGCTCTCTATCATGCTGGATGGCTGTACTTATTACTTCAGATTCTGCACATGGTGTGATGACTTGCAAGAACTATTATAGTAGTACTTTTACATACAAGCATAATTCACTCCAGGACCGAGCTCGTATGTTAAATTGCTCATATCTCAAGACAATTTTTCCAGTATAAAATAACAAAAATTTTTATCCATTCCCACCCTCTTAAAAACACCCAAATAAATTATATAACAATGGAAAAAAAACTTGTTTTTTATTGCTATAGTTCTCTACGTACACTCACAAAATAATACAAATGATTGCTGACTATCATCTGCAATAAAATGAAGTTTTATTATGGAGTTCTCACCTGCGGGGGAGAAGGGGGACAGGAGGGGAAGGAGAGGGCTGAAGGGTACCTATTCACACCGTTCCTTACACTAGGTAGCGTAACACTTAAACTTCAGATTAGCTTAACTGAACGTAGCTTACAATATTTTTAAATTCTATTCCTATCTACTTTCTTGATTTTTTTATTTTTATTTTCTTTTTTTTTTACTATTTTTCACTTACCTTGGCTCTTTTTGCCTCAGTTTCACTTTCACTTACTGCAGGCCTTTTAAAGAAATACCTATCCAAGGAGTTTTGTTACTGTCTCCCTTACATAGACATGATGGCTAGGCCTTTAGACGGCTTTGTGCTCTCAATAGCACCCTTCTGTTTGAGGATGGTTCATATCATCGATATACTTTTCTTGTAATTACTGGCCAATTCACTCACACGGCCACAAAGCTCATGTTTTTCGATAGTTTCATGCTTCACCTCTATCGTCATCATACACTTTTTTTTTCTCACTGCCAATGTTTCCACTCCCTTTCTAGAGACCCATCACTTATTAGCAGAGCTGGGCACGTCACTCGTTTGGGGACATTGTGTCAGCGTCAATCCTAGGGGGGGATAGAAAATCCTACGAAATATTTTACAATTCAATTGTTTTTATTAATATTTGATTTGTTTTAATAAATTACTAATTTGTCTTTAATATTATTTGAATTATTCAATTGAAAGTAAAACTCAGCCTCATCTATTTTTCTTTTATCCTACTTACTAGTTACTTGGTTTAGTTAGATTAATTTTGGTTTTGTTACTGTATCATAATCATAGTATCACAGTAGTACAAACTTAAACTACAATCTATTAACTGTTAGCCTAATAGGGTATAAATCGTATGATAAAAAAATCTAATTATTTGAATAGAATTAATTTTTAGTTGATCACTTACCGAAACACACTCTCTCTCTCTCTCTCTCTCTCTCTCTCTCTCTCTCTCTCTCTCTCTCTCTCTCTCTCTCTCTCTCTCTCTATACAAAGTCCAATATAAAAAATTCAAGAAAACATCCCTGATGCCATCCCTGATGTCGATATTTTGCTTATGAAGGACCTGATGACCAAAATCGAAAGCCACTTCACCACCTTCAAGGCCTCAATCAATGCCTTCACTCCTGACGAAGTGGACAACTATTTAACACTGACCGAAGCTAACATGAATGCGGTAGGACACAGACGCCCACCACATGATGTGCCATAGTGCCGACAAAACCGACCACCACCTACCACTTGCTCAAGCCCCAACCAATAAGCTCTACAGCCACTTAATGATGCCCATCGGCCACAGTCATGCTTCTACCACTCCAGATTCAGGGCTGCTGTGAAGAAATGTTTGAACAGATGTCTGTGGCCAAAAAAACGTGCAAGTAGGCCATCGCTTGTTGTGGTGGCTTCCCCTGTCATTAATCTTTTCTTTTTACATGGTGCAGGTACATGCGTGCAATTTCTGGTTGACATGAGTGATTGCCATTCTCTTCTGCCAAGGCCACTTGCCAGCACACGACGTCGTCTGTCTAAATCTGCCAACGTCTGCCTAGTAGCTGACAACGGATCTACGATTCCCACCCATGGTTACGAAAACCTAGCATTAACATTTTTAAGCATCAAATATTACTGGAAATTTCTCATTGTTGACATCCCATTGCCAATCCTTGTCTCGGATTTCCTCTCACATTATCACCTCCTGGTCAATGTTGCTCACCGACGGCTAGTCAATGCTGAATCTTACTTCTTAACACTTCTACAACCAGCCCCCTCAAACCTCACTCTCCACATAAGCGCACCCATGGATGTCTACGTCCACCCCTTCACATTGTATCCTGAAATTTTCTGTCCAGAGCTTCGTCAAAAGCCCACGGTTCCCACTGAATATGGTATTTACCACCATAACAAGACGACAAGGCCTCAAGTGTTCACCAGATTCAGGTATCTGGCTACCGCTAAGGAAATGTTTCCCAAAATGAAAAAAATGGGCCTTTGCCAAAAGGCCTCAAGCCCATGGTCATCACTCTTACACATCAACCTGAAGATAGATGGCTTTCTGCATCTCTCCACCAATGACAGCTACATCGCTATTAGGGCAGTACTTGAGCAGTTGGTCGTTGGCTTACCCGACCACTGGCCTTTCTCAGTAGAAAAGTGTCCATGACAGAATCTGGCTACTTTACCTTCGACCACGAATTGGTGGCAGTGCATTTGGCTTCTCGTAACTTCGCCACTTCTAAGAAGTTATGCCCTTCGTCATTCGCACGGACCACATGCCTATGGTGTACGACTTCACTTGACAGTTCGACACCTGGTCCATCTGTCAATCGAGACATCTCTCCACCGTGGCTGAATATAATTGTACTCTTCAACACATCCCTGGGAAAATGAATCCCGTTTCTGATGTCCTGTTAAGAAACATATTGGCCCCCATTCACCTGGGATTCGATGACAGCGTCTTGGCAGAAGCCCCAAAAGAATATCTAGAGTACTAAGCCTGTGGGACATCCTGCACATCGCTCTGTTGGGAGGATATCCCTCTCAATTACTCCAATGCTACCCTCTTTTGTGATGTCAGCACTGAGTATATTACTTTTAACAGGGGTACTACTTTCACCTCTTAACTGTAGAGATCCTTGGCGAATCACCTGGGAATCACCCTTCATCAGGCAATACCTACAATCCTGCATCCCCCGGAATGGTTGAAGCAGCTTTGATGTCTCTCTGCAAGGACTCCAACTGGTTACCCATTTTTCTTGGGTCCTCCTGGGACTAAGGACCACTTGTAATGATGCCCTACATGTTTCGACAGTTGAAATGGTATATAGATAACCATTGATAGTCACTGCAAAATTTTTCTATTCTGCAACCTCCTCTGACAATCTCCAGATCATACGTTACATTGTGAGAAAATTTACTCCATGCTGCCAGACTTACAAGCCCCCAGCTAAACAACAAATACCGACAGATATGCACTCGGCACTGCATGTTTTCCTGAGCAACGATACTCGCAAGCCCCTGCTAACGCTCCCTTACACGGGCCCTTTCCTTGTGATCCTTTGCACAACGAAGGCGTTCTTATTGATAATTCATGTCAAAGAAGACTGGGTCTCCATTCATCGCTTTACACCTGCATATATCCTGCAAGATGACCTGCCTACAGCACCCCTTTCAAGAGCAGGGCACCCTATTTCACATGTATGTAATTTTTAAGGGGAGAGCCATGTACCACATTTGTTTCATACACGCTCATACACTGTAAATGTTTTTATTTTTTAGTTTATCACTCACTCTTCCCTACACTGTTAAAAGACCATCCTGTGTTATCTTGCTAGCACAAGCTTTATCATGTTTGAATTTTTGTAATGTTCTCCCTCGAAAGTTGCTTCATATAAACTCAATGATTGTTTAATAAAGTTTAGTCGCATTCACCTCGCCTCTCAGTTATCACCTCGCAAAAAAGTTTTTAAATTATATGATTGTACATTATCAGAAAATCTCATTTACCATAACAACGGAACAGGATATCCAAATTCCTTTCTTAGAGACTTATATAGAAAATCAAATAACGGTATAGACACTAGTATCTACAGGAAATCTTCCCACAAAGGTCTCAGAGTTGACTTTTTGAGTAGATGCCATGATAATTTCAAGACAAGAACATTTAGCTTAATGTTTTACTGAGCATTTTGACTAATATCATCTTCTGAATATTTTCATGAAGAAATGTTTCCTTGAGAAGTTCTTTTCTAACAATGGGTTCCAATCCAAACGCTGTTATTACAAACTTAGAACATTTCTTAAAGATATATTTTGTCCTCTGTCAAAAAGGTTTGGCCCTAAAAAACTTGAACGCTTCTTCAATATACCATATTTTAATGCTGAAACAAATATCCTAAAACTGAAATGAATTAAATTCTGAGTAAATACCTTCCACAAATTAGGCCAAATATAATATTCTATAATCACTCTAAAATAAAGATTTGTTAATCATAAAGAATTGCTGCAAAAGACCTTTGAGTGAATGACAGTGTACTTGTTTAACTGTCCAAATTGCCAATTAACTTATATTGGCTCTACAAAAAAAGAGGAAAAAAAAAAACTTTTCTCGCTACCAAGATCATAAGGGAATTAGCAGCAGAACTGGCACAAGCTTATCAAACCCTTTGCAGTTCAGCATACGAGATCATTTTGACATGGATTTAAGTGTTCGTTCTCGTTGGATAACTTTTCAATATTATGCTGAGGGTCATATGAAAATGAAATGAGAATAGCTGAGTGAAGTTTTATAAAATCTAAGAAAACTACAACTTAACCAAGAAATTTCTAGTTTCCTGTTGAAAATTGCCTCAGTATGCCGTTTCCATTCTTAATTTTACTTGTTGATAATATTTATGTACAGCTTACTCTATATTGGTTTACTTTCGTTTACCCAGGTATATGATTATGTTAGAAACATTGTCGTTTATTGGTGACTGAAATATATATAAAAATGTTTGGCGTTATTGCAATTCTCTAGTTCCTTATCAAACTAAGGTTCTCTTCCAATCAGACATGACCGGATAATAATAATAATAATAATAATAATAATAATAATAATAATAATAATAATAATAATAATAATAATAATAATGATAACAACAACGGCAATAATAATAATAATAATAATAATAATAATAATAATAATAATAATAATAATAAACAAAAACAGCAACAATAATAATAATAATAGTAATAATAATAATAATAATAATAATAATAATAATAATAATAATAATAATAATAATAATAATAATAATAATAATAGGATGAAAATTATTTTCGAAAATTCAAATTTCTTTAATGCCTATAGAATACAAAACATTTAGTTTTTACCTTTTCAATTCGAATCCTCGGCTTATATAAACATGAAAGCCTGACATATATTTTGCTCAATATCAAGATTTAACAGAAATTATACACCATTCATAACTAGAAGAAAATAAAAATGTATAAATCATAGTTATATAAAAATTATGTAAATTATTATAGTATTCATATCACTGTGCAAGACTAAACTGAAATCCTTAACTAAACAAGTGTCCAGAGAGAGCCAATACAAATATACCAAACCAAGTAGACGATAAGTACATCTTCGACAATTGTAACAAAACTCCTTTTTTTTTGTATTGTCCAGCTAACAATAAATTTTGCACTCTAAAACATGAAGACATATTTAAGCATAATATCATTTTCAGGAGCAAAGAAAGAAATATTAGTTCATGGATGCATTCTAAATAAATAGAAACCTGTTAACAAAAGCAATGCTGATCTTAACAGCCTCATATTTCATGTCATTCTGAAAAGAAGTACACCAATAGGATTATTTACCCATTTTCAAAATATTTATTGAATAAAGTATTAAGGAATTTCATCGGTCTAAATGGATACATTTCTATAATAACATTGAAATTTATCTAACACATATTTTCTACCTACCATAGACTGGAGTTCATAGTGGAAGAGGAAATCTGTCGAAATTTTCATACACTTTCATTTCTATCAATCTAAGAGGCCTAATCAGAAGCAAATGCAATTTCTTTGGAGTGCACCATGTGACAGACTGATTAAAACAAGATGCAGAGAGAGGAATTTTGAATCTAGATAAGCCAGCACCTCTATCTCAGGGATCTCACCAGTTGGTTTTGGTAAGTAATATAATGAATCAGAAAACGAAGGAAAATAGTCCGAAAAAGGTCGGAGTGAAGAGTGAGGTGGATCTAAAGTAAAGTGACAAGATGGAAAATGTAAAAAAAAAATGATATTCGAAAAAAACAGATATTTCGTTAGGCATTAATTCGCAATGTTACTTACTACTACCTGGGTTGATAGTGCTGTCAATTGATATCACTATGCATATCGTGTTAACAATCTTTTAAAAGAATATTAAAGAACTGGCAACGCCTAAAAGTCTTAAATGCAAAAAGAAAATAAATGCCAAAAGGAATGGAGGAAGAGTGAAATGGTGTCGTTTATATTATTTTATTCAGTGTCCAAGAACAGGTGACCGAGATTTTGTACTGTCACCACTGAATGTGAACGTGACAGAGGTCAGTTCTGTGGCCATATATATGCGTCAGCCTCATAGTTCGATGAACAAATTATAACGTGGTCGGTCTACCGGATAGTTAAGAGTTACAAAAGATAACCTTGTTCGGAAGGTTTTCTCTTGATTCCAAGATATGCCTAATATGGCCTCCCTTCGATTACCGAGAAGATGGATCCGTTAGAAATCCTATATTTTCCTTTGATTTTCAATAATGCCATGGAGAAATTTTCCAAACATTTCACCGTTTCCATTGTTCTCATCACCAAAACGTGAAAATAAAGTGCATACCATCCTTTGTCCTTATGAAATTGATACTATTTAATATCATTCATTATATGACTTTTCTCGGTGGTTATATCTGTTATGATATTGATTTTAATGCATGCAAAGAAGCCTATGCTCATAATCGGAAGAACAACAAATACGACAAAACCTTCAAGTGAAAACTCTTGCTTTTAGTTGGGCTGATTCAATTTTAAACTTGAATATTTGATATACTCTACATAAAGAAGATTGTCAGAGAGAGAGAGAGAGAGAGAGAGAGAGAGAGAGAGAGAGAGAGAGAGAGAGAGAGAGAGAGAGAGAGAGAGAGAGAGTATCCCATGTCCTACACATTTCTTCAAAATCTAATGTTTTACCACCCCTCTTTATATATCAAGTCCATAAACAGCAGTATATGTATGTATATATATATATATATATATATATATATATATATATATATATATATATGTATATATATATACATATATATATGTATATATACATATATGTATATATATACATATATATATATATATTATATATATATATATGCATATATATATATATATATATATATATATTTATATATATATATATATATATGTATATATATATATATATATATATATATATATATATATATATATATATATAAAATGTATGTATGTATAATCATACGTGTGATATTTCACGAACTTATCCAAAGTTTAATGATATTACTACAAGGTTGATAATTATAGATTTCAATTGGTTTCGTAATTTAAAACAATGTATTCATAATATTAATCTGATCTTATTATCATGTTTAGGACTTCAGGCTTGTTATGCAGCGGGCTTTTTCTCTAAAAAATACATCAAAGTATCATTGTATATAGATCATAACGTTATCTACATCTATTATTATTATTATTATTATTATTATTATTATTATTATTATTATTATTATTATTATTACTTTGTTGACTTATTATCACAAAACTTACAAAGGTATAGATACATCACTTTATACATTGTATACAATAATCTTGCCCATGACAGATTTGCTTTAGCAAAAATATTATGCCCACAAAAAATTTATAAACAAACAAACAAATTCTGATTAATAATATAATAATACCACTCCAAATCTTTTTATTATAATTAGTCCTTATAGCAATCCCGGATTTCATATACACAATTACAAAGATCTATTGAGGTTCCTTTATTCAACAAGTTTACAATGTCTGAGTAGGGTATTTCGCACAAATGTGTGCACTATTATCTCTAATACAGGGTCTTTAGAATTGGAGTTTAATGAAACATTGGAAAAGGGAAATCAGATAATGACTAGGTTAAGTAAAATTTGGAAATCAAATCGTCTGAAATTACGTCTAAAAATCAGGCTATATATCAGTTTATTTAGATCAGGTTTACTGTATGGACATGAGTCGTAGTATGACAATGAAAAAATATCCAACAGATTTTATAGATTTGAGAACAAAGCCCTCAAAAGAATATTTGGAGTTAAATGGTAGGACAGAATTAGAAATGAAACCAGTAGAGAGATTACTCGAGTGCCCTATGTGGATGCGATCATGATGAGTTGTAGATGGAGATGGTTTGGGCATGCTCATCGCACTCCAAAAGAGAGATTAGTTCACCAGACATTTAACTGGGCCCCACAAGAGTTGGAAGACCCAGACCTTAATTGCTGAGGACTATGAACCATGAAGTAGTAGATGATGAATGGAGAAGCATTGATTTAAAAGCTCAAGATAGAGACGACTGGCAAAATGTAACCAAGGCCCTTTGCTTCAATAGGCGTAGGAAAAGATGATGATGATGATAATGGCATTCTTACTGTTACCTATTATATTACCAATATTGCCTACTGCATTACATGCCTCTCATGTGTTTTGTCTAGAAAATCTAAGCTTATCTTTTTTTTCAACTTTTCCAAACACTTCCAAAATTTTGGAATAGTTTTCATAATCAATCTCCAGAATTATTTGATTAAGATAATTGATCGTAAAGTATACAGTGCAAGTGCTGGAAGGGATTTAGTGGGGGAAGGGTATCTGCATTTTAATGGGAGCTGGTATTATTTGTCAAATTGTTCAGATTCTATGTTCGTTTGTTTTAAGATTGGACCCTACTGTAATACACAAGTAAGAAGAATCACATTCTATTTTTGAGGCAATTAGTAAATTATTAAATCCTTCATATTATACGCTACTACGCTTATGATTAACGTTGAAACATATTCTATCAATGCAATATTGTGCAGCTTTACTTTCAACACACGTAGCGCATATGGTATTACAGTACAAATACATAACAGTAAATTCACCGAACTTCATATACGTTCCAATGTGAAAAGAAATAGGAGCAATATTTTGAAAAGGATTTATAAATTAAAAGCTGTGAATAATGTTGATTGAATGGCATTATTCGATGGCTTGTTGGCAATTCGGTTAAATAACAAACGCTCCACTACAGTAGTGTTATAAATGGCGTTTACTGTATTATGACAAAGTCTCGTCCTTTGTTATTTGTAGTGTGAAACGTGATTGCTGTGATTACCCTTTATTTGAAGATTATTCTATTAATTACCTTAATCTTATTTATTTACAAATTTAATGCGGATTAGCTAAAGCTTCAAATCAAATTATCCTGTCTGATTTTAAAGAAAACCTTCAAACAAAACTTGATTAATATAAATATATAAATAACTCATTAGAATTGAAATATAGCTTCAGAACTGATCTTGTAATCAAGAAGAGTTTTGAATTTGATGATCTCCCTGCTACTGATTTCCTCGTCTGAACAGCAACTGGAACAAAATATTTACTGTAGAACCAGAAACAAGAAGTCTGTTTATTCTTCATAGGTTATGAATGTAGCCATTTTTATTTTTTGAATTCGCGTATTATGAACTAAATAAAAAGCCACAAAATGAATATTATCATATCAATAAATGCAAATAAATACAGTAAAAAATCGACAGATTGATCAAGTGTTTGCTTAAGAATAAATATACCATTTACTTACATCTCAAATGTTTGAAAAAAATAGCTATGACCTGATGTAGCAGAATAATCTCCAAGTAAATGAAAATATAATTTTCTCTAGATAGAAACATTTGAATAAAAAAACTCAAATGTTCGTATGTGAAGGTATACCAAATCTTACAATATCATTCAGATTTCTAACCCAATTTACCTCAGAAATAGTTTTTTGCGGTCATGGAAAATTATTTTTCCACTTCCACAACAGAAGCTCTTGTACTTCATACAGCACTGTGTATTCTAGTTTACTGCTGCTGTAACGGCCATCAAAAGTGACCATCATTTTTTGAAGAAAGGTTAAATCACAATTTTGGGAATGACATATTTTTTCATTCTTCATGAACTAACTTATCAAAAACTATTTAACACTTTGAACATAATTACAGATTATAATTCTTCATCGAAGGGAATATTTTGAATTTATGAAAATATAGCATAATGACAAAATAACCTTTTTCTATGTTATTCCACCTAGTGGTAGTTAACACTTACGTTATGGAACCCGGAAATGTGTAAAAGAACAAATCTTTCTTAGAAACCATAATGGAAGCAAACGTGAGGTTGACAACGAAGGGGGGTTTCCACATCGATTGCTCTTACTGACTCGCCCGGTTGATTAAACTTTTAGTTAAGGCTCGGTTTTTACCCTCTAGTGCATCAAAGCCGAATGTCTGCTCACCGAACTATAATCGCGAGGCCTATATAGAGCGGATGGAACTCCAACGGGAACGCAGACCTGCAGTGTTAGCTGGAACGGAATCCCGGGCTCTTGTTCCTGGACGCTGCTGAGTACGCTCGGTCCCCTCTAAGTATCTCAAGGTAAGAAAGAAAATCTCTGGTCATTAAAATTATTATCATAAGGAACTATTTGACACTATTTCAGTATCATCTAAGGTGTATGACGTCTTCAGAGGTAAATTTCAATCATATAAGTGACTTCTTTTTCGACCTTATTATGATTATTACTTTTTATCATCTGAACATTTGAGAGCTAATCCAAAAAAGTAATTAGAATTTTAGACTTAGTTATATCATTGTTCTTTTCGATGATTGCATAGTTGGTGGATGAAAAACTTTTCGTATTCTGAGTAAAGTATTGAAGAACAATTCCTGAAAAAGCTGTTTTAGTGAACAGCAAAAATATCTCAACTTTTCATGTCTATTAAAGGCATTTGACCAAATATTTTCTCTCTTTTAAGCTAATGCAATTCGTATATTAGATCTCATGATATATATTTGCACAAAAAAAAAAGCAATTAGACAATTTATATAGATATTTCAAAAGGAAACTAAAATGAAAATGGTGACTAATTGAAGAATTTCTGAACTTCTTTCAGTATTGCATATTTTTCATTAAGAGGTTACGGTTTTTTGTCTTCAAGTAAGATACCTTATACAATGTTAATGCGCTGATTGAAATACTGAATTTGTGAGACTTCTGATGGCTCCTAATTTGAGAATTTTTACATAGCAGTAATCATGACAAAAATTCGAAAACCTTTCTTGCATACACACACACACGCAAACACACACACAAACACGCACACACACATATGTATATATATATATATATATATATATATATTATATATATATAATATATGTACATATATATATATATATATATATATATATATATATATATATATATATATATATATATATATAAATATATATGTATGTATATATATAAGCTTATATCTATATCTGTATGTACATTAAGCCACTTCCCTTAGTTTGGTGTGACTACACTTAAAAGTTAAAAGAACTCCCCTGTATTTCTAATTCTGAATCGCTGATGAATTCCCTGTGCAGGGAATTTACACTGCAGCACTTGCTACATACATGATCTACAGAGAAGCCTCTTTATCACTCTGTGCAATCCCGCTACAAACAGTACTGACGTAACCAATCGTGGCCTGAGCGTTGAGGCCCCTCATATGCATATTGTCTCGTCAGCGCTTTCAATATCTCCTTTTCTCCTTGTCATTGCTTTATTCTCCTTTCCTCAATTATTTTCACATGATTGATCCACTTCAAAGGGCTGATCTCTCCCTTCATACACGTCAGCTTTTATTCCTACATTTCTCCTCATCTATCAAATTTTACTCCTTATATACCAAATACACACAGCAAATCTTTCTTTTTAACAGCTTCTACCTGTTTCCGTAGTCTGCATTCAACATGAGTGCTTCACTTTCACAAATACGAAGATGGCTCAACCCTCCTTCATTCATTACAAACTTGTCTTACTATTTTACTATTGGCTGTCATGTCAATGTCATCTCCAAACATCAATCATCCCACACTGTATTCACAACCTCAATTTCATATCTTGCACTTAACTCCATCGATTAAACAGCCCCCCCTTATTTTATTTAAACCATTCGCTCTTAAGAATTCTAATACTTGCTTCATACCTCCCGTGGAAAACATTTGATTGTTATTCGCATTCATTATCAACATCCTCAAGAATGTCACTTTATCATTTCAATTATAATCTTTTATCTTTTTATATTTTCTAGCATTACTAATTCAGAGCAAGCGTTATTTTCTACAACAACCTCCCATTTTCTAAGACCAGACTTTTCTTCAACAAATTGATCTTTTTGACACATGACTTACTTTCTCAATCATGCACATTCCTTCCTCTTTTGTTATCCACGCATCAAATAAGTTGCGTCTCTCTTTCACTGAACTTCTTACCTCGCCTACCACTCATTATTTCTATTTTCTTAAATCAAAACACATCCCACGGTAACTTAATAATCCTGACTTGGAATTTTACATTTTCAAAATGAATTATTTAAAATTTTTTATCCCAACTCTCACAATTTTTTAGCAATGTACTACCTATATGTTCTTGTCCCCTCCCTGTCAAATCAATTTATAAAAATCATTGTAACAGTTACGATTCCTTCCTCGTTTCTAAATTGAACTTCCAAATACATCAATAATTGTTTAACAAAATCTTGGTCCGATATAAATCTAGCCTTTCCTCTTCTAGACGTTACATCCATTAACTTATTCTATCTCACACCTTCTTTTGGATTCTATTTGCCTTTGAAAAATTAAACACATTTTCATGAGACTCTTAACTCTACTTCTATAAAATATTCATATCTATAACAGATTATTATCATTATTATTATTATTATCATTATTATTATTATTATTTTTATTATTATTATAATTAATTGCTAAGCTACAACCCCAGTTGGAAAAGCCCAATGCTATAAGCCCAAGGGCTCCAACAGGGAAAATAGCCCAGCGAGGAAAGGAAACAAGGAAAAATTAAATCTTGAAGAGGAGTAACAACATTAAAATAAATATCTCCTTTATAAACTATAAATACTTTAACAAAACAAGAGAAAGAGAAATAAGATAGAAAAGTGTGCCTGAGTGTACCCTCAACCAAGAGAACTCCAACCCAAGGCAGTAGAAGACCATGGTACAGAGGCTATGGTACCACCCAAGACTAGAGAACAATGGTTTGATTTTGGAGTGTCCTTCTCCTAGAAGAGCTGCTTACCATAGCTAATGAGTCCCTTCTAACCTTACCAAGAGGAAAGTGGCCACTGAACCATTACAGTGTAGATACCCCTTGGGTGAAGAAGAATTGTTTGGTAATCTTAGTGTTGTCAAGTTTATGAGTACAGAAGAAAATATGTAAAGAATATGCCAGACTATTCGGTGTATGTGTGTGTAGGCAAAAGGGAAAATGAAGTGTAACCAGTGAGAAGGATCCAATGTAGTACTGTCTGGGCAGTCAAAAGACCCATAACTCTCTAGCGGTAGTATCTCAACGGTTGGCTGATACCCTGGCCAACATACTACGTACAATTATTATTATTATTATTATTATCATTATTATTATTATTATTATTATTATTATTACTATTATTATTATTTTTGTTGTTGTCGTTGTTGTTGTTGGTGTTAATATGTCACTAAGAACCAACATGGACGTTGTAGTAAAATCTGTAAACTTCAGCAAAAATATAAGAAAGAGATAATCTGTTTTGGAAGAAGAAATGATAGTTTTCATAATAGGCCTACATGAAACTTAGATAATCTAATGTTGTTTTCAATTAATCTGACATTGAACTCAACAGCTTTGAAATTAGTTGAGTAAAAGATGGAGTTTAGGTCGATTTAAAACGTTGATCATTAAGATACGCCTCTCGAGAAGAGTTTGTCACGGAATTGAAAAAAGGTGATGCCCTTCTGGTGAAAATAACCCTAATATTTCACTATCACCATCATCATTCGCTTCATAATAATAATAATAATAATAATAATAATAATAATAATAATAATAATAATAATAATAATAATAATAATAACAAATATTATTATTATTATTATTATTATTATTATTATTATTATTATTATTATTATTATTATTATTATTTATGTTACTTTTACATTCTTGGCTGCTATGTTATAAAACGCACACAGATTGAGTTAGATACTATAAAAGCCAGATCTTCATATACCCAAGAATCCAATAATCTATTAATTTTTAATTTTGGACCTATTCCTTAAGAGTTTGACAGCTATATAATCGTACAAATACCATCCTTATATAATGTAAGAGTGAAATATGATTATTATCATTCTTTTTCCGTTAAAACGCTGTAACTTTAAACATTCTCTTTGCACAGATGGGTTACTGGGAAGATCCCGCCAGCATGGGTGCTAGTGATCTTTGGCCCTCAACGAATCCATACGGCAATTACACAGTTGTCGACAGGGTACCACGAGAGCTCTTGGGCTACATCCATGACCACTGGTATCAGCATCCTCCCATGAACCCTCTATGGTATAGTTTGGTTGGCTTTTGGATGTTCATCATGGGCCTTCTTGCCATAAGCGGCAACTTCGTCGTCATCTGGGTTTTCATGAACACAAAATCCCTGAGGACACCAGCAAACATGTTTGTTGTCAATCTTGCTTTCTCAGACTTTTTTATGATGGCTTTTATGTGTCCACCAATTTTGGTGAACTGCTACTACCAGATGTGGTCCTTCAGTGGCATTTTCTGTGAGATCTATGCATGCATAGGTTCAATCTGTGGCACTGCTTCCATTTGGTCCATGGTATTCATCACCCTGGATCGTTACAATGTCATCGTGAAGGGAATCTCTGCTGATCCTTTAACCAATAAGGATGCTTTGTTGAGAATTGTATTTATATGGGCCCAGACTATTTTCTGGTGTGCCCTTCCATTCTTCGGATTCAACAGATATGTCCCTGAAGGTAACATGACTGCCTGTGGTACAGACTACCTCACTGATGAGCTGTGGAGTCACCTTTACCTCTATTTCTATGCTATTGATTGCTATATCTTCCCCTTGTTCTTAATTATCTACTGCTACACATTCATCTTGAAGGCTGTTGCTACTCATGAGAGACAGATGCGTGAACAGGCCAAGAAGATGGGAGTCAAGTCTCTGAGAAATGACCCTGATGCCAAAAAGACATCAAATGAATGCCGCCTTGCTAAGATTGCTCTTATGACTGTCTCCCTTTGGTTCATTGCATGGACCCCTTACTTTGTTATCAATATTGGAGGAATTAACTACAGGCCAATGATTACCCCTCTTTTCTCCATCTGGGGTTCGGTTTTTGCTAAAGCTAATGCTGTGTACAATCCCATTGTTTATGCCATCAGCCATCCCAAATACCGAGCTGCTATGGAGAAGAAATTACCTTGCCTCTCATGCACAACTGAGAGGGATGATGATCAAACCACATCTGATGCAGCCTCAGCTACCGCAACTGGTGCAGAAAAGTGCTAAGTACTCGATGACAAAGTGAGATGACCATTTACGGAACCAAAAGTGAAAAGCAACTGACTACTTAACTGATGTCCTTGCTTGAACATGTTCGAAATAAATCCTTAGCATCACCTCATTCTTTTATTTGACCTTTTTTTCTATTTGATTACACCATTTTACCTCTCACACGCATGCTCATACATGCAAAAACAAAATCTACAAACATACACAGTAATATATATATATATATATATATATATATATATATATATATATATATATATATATATATATATATACAGTATATACATGTGCATATATATAATGTCTATATATAAATAAATATATATATATATATACAGTGTATATATATATTTATATATACAGTGTATATATATATATTTATATATACAGTGTATATATATATATATTTATATATACAGTATATATAAATACTGTATATATACATATATATATATATATATATATACAGTACATATATATATATATGTATATGTATATATATATATATATATATATATATATATATATATATATATATATATATATATATATATGAAGAAACGAGGAACAAAAGAGGCTTTATCCTTAGTGTAAAAGTTAATTCAGTTAATGCTGAGACAGTGTAAAATAAGTTAAAGTCAAGCGACCTTAGAATGGTGAGAAGCAAAATTTTTCTAGATCAAAGGAAAGAAAGAGAAAAGCTAATTTTAAGAGAAAATCAACACTCATGTTGTAAGAGTTTAGCAATACAAAGTGGGTACTCCCAACTACGGAAGCAAGTAAAAAGGAAATGAACTGTAATTTAACAAACTTTTTATTGGAATCAGTACAATAGATCAGAGGAAAAAAAAAGAAAAAAAAAAAAACCCTGATAAAGAAAATATTTGAAATGAGGGGAAAATTTAAGATAGATGAAATAGAATGAGAACTATCCAAACAACAACAAAATTAAAAACCCAAAGCATTTGTTAACACAATCATACCAAAATCGAGGAAACACTAAAGAAAGAATCATCATTTTGATATAAAGAAG
>NC_090727.1:121400176-121427676 GCF_036898095.1 Palaemon carinicauda | reverse complement strand
ATATATATATATATATATATATATATATATGTATATATACATATATATATATACATACATATATACACACACACACACACACACATATATATATATATATATATATATATATGTATACATATATATGTATAGGTATATATATATATATATATATATATATATATATATATATATATATATATAAATATATATGTATACATATATATACATATATATATATATATATGTATATATTCATATAAATATATAAACATATATATATATATATATATATATATATATATATATGTATTTATGTATGTATATATATATATCTATATAGATTTATATATACATATGTATGTGTATATATATATATATGTATATATATACCTATATATATGTATATATACATATATATATATATATATATATATATATATATATACAGTATATATGCATATATATATATATATATATATATGTATACATATGTTCAGCATTAATCCATATCGGGAGGCGAATCCTTTGAAAAGAGAAGAAAATGATCTATGCCCCACTCACACTCAAACTTCCGAAAGCTGGCTAAACACCCTATGCAAAAAAGTCAAAACGAATACCAAAAACTTAGCAACATCATGTAAAACACATGGTCCTTAGTTTACCATTCAGCTGTTACTTTCACATGTTTCTTCGGTTCGTATATGTTGAATCCCCATTTTTAAAAAAAATCTTTATCGAATCTTCTCTCATCTTCTCTCAACTACTCTCTAGACCTTCCGTCATTCCTCCTAACATTTCAAAATTATATGGCCTCTCAAAAAATCATCATCCCCTACTATCTATACTTATCCGAACTATACCGAAACACGATATACTGTACATGATTCCACCTGAAATAACCATTATGCTATTCCTTGTAATAATCTCCAAGGTGTGCCTCAAGAAAGAAAAATAAGATAAACATCCTTTGCCCCATTCATAGTCTAACTGTTTAAAGGCCGGTCATGAATGGCAATGGCACGGGATAGTGACATTGCGCTATCAAGTGGGAGAATGCCCGAGAGACTGACCATATATACATATGATCAGTGCCAACTCCCCTCTCTACCCACGCTAGAACCAAGGAGAGCCAGGCAATGGCTGCTGATAACTCAGTAGATAGATCTATAGGCTCCCCCAAACACCCATCCTTAGCTCATAAGGATGGTTAGGTTGCAGCGACCAGAAGAGCTAACCAGTTTGAGCTGGACTCGAACCCAAGTCTGGCCATCACCAGTCAGAGTCACCTTTAACCCCTTACAAAATGAAGTGTTCACCTCTGAGTATCATATACTTTTATACTCATTCCTGACATATTTTTTTATTACACCTTATTTTAATAACGTATTGTTCTCCTTCTATTCTATAATTCTCTTAAACCACTGCATTGAGATTTTACCGTGATTCTGTTTTCATGTCACATACATACAGTAAATTGGAATAAGAAATGCATCTTAATGCCGTCAACTTATTCACTTCATATCCATTTACCAACTATACTTTACTTCCACTTCGGAGAAATGTTCAATATCCGCCCATACTGTCTCATGCTAGTCTTTTGACTAGCACGATTTATCTATTGCCGAATTCCTGTAGTAATCAACTGCTTCTATCCTTTTAACATCCATGTTAACATTCATGACCCATGTTCTTTTTTTTCTTTTGCTATTACAAGCTTTATATCATTTTCTATTTTCGCTTCCAAACACGTAATCGATTCGACATTAGAATTGTAACCTATTTCTTATCCAAAACATTTTCATTGGCATATGATGTGAGAGGACCAACTCTACATCAGAGGACTTTCTGGTCAACAACCCGTCTTATGATACATCCTAAAAGTCCTTCCTATTGCATTATTGTAATCTCTACAATGAGGATATTCTAGCCTCGTTATGCTATATGGTGCTTGTATCTATCGAATTGTAAATTTTTCATACATATACATACCATGTTGTTTATATAAACCTACACCATTCGTTCCCTAATTGCTATAATATCTGAAGCAATTTATACATTAAAATCCTGATATGGCGGAAATACTGAGATATTGAGAAAGTCATATACAAGAAACTAAAATGACCAGTCAGCTTTAAATATAATGTAAAGACTTACTCCCACATTTCCTTGGAATCTATGCCTCATCCAGGAAACCATCCAATTCATTTCAGTCACTCAGTAACAATTGTATCCCACAGGTAATAATAATAATAATAATAATAATAATAATAATAATAATAATAATAATAATAATAATAATAATAATAATAATAATAATAATAATAATAATAATAATTACCATTATTATTATTATTATTATTATTATTATTATTATTATTATTATTAACATTGAGGTTTGTTACATGAATATTTTGTTCTAACTGAAATACTTACATATTTCCAAAATACTTAACACAATTTAAAAATCTAAGTTTTGTAGAATAATTTATTCTTTTTTAATTTTAGAGAGATGATCGCCGTATTCAATCCAATTCCTAAAATTATATTACTTATAAACAGAGGTTTCAAGAACTTTTTTAATTTGGAAGTATTTCAATATCCTAAAGTATTTCAATATTCAGATACCGGGATCTAAAACAAGAAAAGTATTATATAGGCCTATATATTTTCGATAAAAATAGGGCTTAAAATCATTAGAGCATTCAGAGAACGAAACTTTTCCTTAAATTCATAAATAGCATGAACATGTCTGAGAAAATTTCCCCCTGTAACTCCGTCTGTTTGGTTATGAAATTTACCATCACAAGAAACAATGTCGTCAAAAATGGCTATTTCAGTTTTTGAGAAGTTATGTAATATTAAGTCCAACATTTACTTTTTTTTATGCATATATCATGAAGAAGGATGTCTCTTTTGTTTCAATAGGATATTGGTAAAACATAGGGTCAAAGGGTTGCAAACTTAGACCCGGATGCATAAATACAGCTATAAATGTTTTCTTCAATTCTGTCTCCATTTGATAAGAGAAACCCGTGACGAAACCACAGTATGTATTGTGGATGGAGTGTGGTAGGCATCCTGAGAATATGTTTTCTGCGTACTATGTTGGGCAGCAGCCCGCAAACCACCACAGGGCACCCACAGGATAAGGTATGGTAGAGTGGACCAACAGGGAAGTTTACTCTTGCTGTGTCAATAGTGGAGAAATAGAAATTTCACGAAAAACTACTATTCTTCCATAATATTCTCAATCAGTAAAAATAAACAATAATAATTTGAAACTGTTTGGCAATCCCCCTTTCATGGATATGCTGATCTCCAATTTCCATCGGCGGTTTTGATAATCTTTGCCCCGTCTTTTAAGGACATTTCTCTTTTAAACCCAATTAATAGAGATGCAAGTATTAGCCTACCATAGATAAAGTAAATATACAAAGTGTAATATAAGTACATCTAGTGCTAAGCTACTGTATGATCAAACTGTCCAACATAATGTATAGATAAAATGGAAATCATTGATCTTTATCAGATCAATCTGGAGATTAACTATGCAAACTTGTCCAAATTTGTTAAAACATTTAGAAATGCTAAACATAGCAAAACAAAATGCATAAGAGGAAATAGAAAAGGGCCCATGAAGAGACATTTAATGCAGTTTGCAGTATTGATATTCGAACAGGTAACATTAAAATAAAAGGGTCATTATGGGAGTTAAGTAGCCGCAAGAAACCTTGCAATAAGTAACCCTTTAGATACGGGCAAAAATGAAAATGGTTATAGTTTAAACCCCTCATTTTTTAGGAAACCCAACCTGATAAGATGGTTTATAGCTACTACTAAAAGATAAGATTGCAGGTATTTCAAATTCAACAAATCCATTCAAAGAAAACCTTGGTGGTATCTATTGTTGTAGGAAAAACACCATACATATCCATAGAGGACCAAAGATCTAATTCTGTATGTTTAATCATATAAGATTAGAGAAGGATTTGTGAATGGTAAACTACATTTGAATTTTAATTAGGAGAGAGGAGTGATTTTTAATAGCAATCTTTATGAATTACCAAAAAAGGGAAATTTCAGATATGGACTAAGCAAAAGTATAAATGGTTCACAAGGTTACTGGAATTGATTTGATGATTCTGATTTTTAAAAACCCTGATATATCTATGTACATACATACAGAATAGGCAAGAATAAAATTTTGACCTTTTACAGTTAAACCTATACATGTTTCAATTTACTAAATTTTTATATCCCGTTCAATTCAGCTGAAACAACAATATTTATGAAAAATTTCCATTGCCTGAAAATAGTTATTGAATTAACATTGAAAAATGTATTAACTGTAGTTCAAACTATATCCTTAAGGACAAGAGATTCCATGAACATAAGATTGTCCTCTTACCAAATCCCATGCCAAGCAAATCCCTACCTCCATCAGGAATTACACATTCAATTACTACTGTTTTGACCATCGTAATACTGGGGTCATTTTTCAACGACTCATGGACGACATCTTAGGGGACCTCTCCATCTGTATATGTTACATGAATGACATACTTGTGGTCCCTTCCTTCAAAGAGGAACACCTCCCTCACCTATGCATCGTCCTTGACCACCTTCAACAGACCAGCCTTGTAGTCCGGTACGATAAGTGTACCTTTGGCACCAACGAAGTATCATTTTTAGGGCAACGTATCACTCCTGAAGGTGTCCACCACCCTAAGAAAGTATCAGCTATTCAGAACTTTCTGACACCTTGAACCGCCAGAACACTACAAGAATTCTTGGCCCGATAAACTATTGTCACTGGTTCTTGCCCCCCTCTATGATTCGCTGAAGGGCAAGCCAAAAGACTTGAAGTGGGGTTCCTTTCAGGAAGTGGCTTTCTGCAATGCAAAGAATTCCCTATCAACTGCTGCTGCGCTCACCTTTCCAAAGCTGCATGCCCCTCTCCTTCTCTTCACTGATGCCAGTGACGTTGCTCTTGGTGCAGTACTCAAGCATGTTATCCATACCTTACCATGCCCATTGCCCTTCTTGAGCATAAAACTGTCCAAGGCGGAATGTGGCTACTCTACCTTCGACCTCGAATTGCTTGCGGTGCTTTTGGCTCTCCTAACTTTTCACCACTTCTTAGAAGATAGGCCCTTCATCATTCACATGGACCATATGCCTCTGGTGCACGTATTCACTCGACAGTCCGATGCCTGGTATGCCCGCCAACGCCGGCACCTCTCTGCTATGGCTGAATACAACTGTACCCATCAAGACTTCCCTGGGAAAATGAATCTCATTGCCGATGCCCTGTCAAGACACATATTGGCTACCATTCACCTGGGACTGGATTACAGCATCTTGGCAGAAGCCCCATGAAAAGATCCAAAGTACCAATCATTTAGGACATCCCGTACATCCCTCTACAGGGCAGACATCACCCTCCTTTCTGATGCCAGTACCATTAGGGTGCAACTGTGGATACCTGGGCTCATGCGCTGACAGGTGTATGATTTCATCCATGGCCTCTCACATCACTCATGAGGATCAACTTCACTGGTATGGAAGAAAACATTCATTTGGCACGGCTTTACAAATAAAAGGATAAGATTAAATTTTCATATGGTACACTTCAAAATTCAAGAATAGTGCCCTAAAAATTCTGTCCTACACCTAAAATTGCTCAATTTTTCCTGGAAACAATTATTGATATTTTCTATGCTATGTATGAGAAACTTATTCAGCTTTTGATTGCAGTTTTTACTTTTTCTTAGCATTATTTATTAACTGAATTATTACTCTGGATAGGTACAATGGGACTTATACGATCACAAGCGTATGTCAAAAGTAAGTTATTTTCCCAAAAACATAGCTTCTACTGGTCGTGGAGGATACCAACTTTAAAGGCATCAGTATACTACCAGCCTCAGTCATGGAAGGATCTGTATTACTTGTAAGTTTCCACTGAGTTGAGATCAACCTGGCAATTCCTATATAAGGTAGGTCATAAAATAACAAAGCTTTTGTGCTTTATTTTTTGGGGGAAATACTGGGAAAAGTCTTAGCCCATTAGAGGAGAGATGCAGGAAGGGGAGGAAGAGTATTCCATCCAGCCCTAATAGGACATGTATAGCAGGAAGTGGTTCAAGACTTTGATGGTCCACTCTGGCACAGAGACCCTAACCCCTCTTTCCCTCACATGTTTAACCCAATCATTGAAGGTCTCACGTCTGCTGTTTTAGGTGTGATGGGAGTGTCTGGTTTTGTCTCTCTATTATTTATATCATCATTATTACTTGCTAAGCTACGACCCTAGTTGAAAAAGCAGGATGCTATAAGCCCTAGGGGTTTAACAAGAAAAATAACCCAGTGAGGAAAGGAAATAAGGAAAAACTACAAGAGACGTTAAGAGCAATAATAACTTTGAAATAAATTTTTCATATATGAATTATAAAAACTTGAAAATAACAAGAGGAAGAGAAATAAAATAGAATGATGTTTCCTAATGCAAGAGATCTCAACCCATGATAGGGGAAGACCATGGAACAGAGGCTATAGCACTACCCAAGACTAGAAAACAAGGGTTTGATTTTAGAGTGTCCTTCTCCTAGAAGAGCTGCATATAATAGCAAAAGAGAGTCTACTACCCTTACCAAGAGGTAAAGTAGACAGTGAACAATTACAGTGCAGTAGTTAACCTCTTGAGAGAAGAAAAATTCTTTGGTAATTTCAGTGTTGTTTGGTGTATAAGGAAAGAGGAAGAGGAGAATGTGTTAACAGTAGGCCAGACTATTCTGTGTATGTGTCGGCAAAGATAAAATGAGCCGTAACCAGAGAGAGGGATCCAATGTAGAACTGACTTGCCAGTCAAAGGACCCAGTAACTCTCTAGCGGTAATCTCTCAATGGGTGGCTGGTGTTTTGGCCAACCTACTACATATTCCTGGATGATTTCATTCTCAATGAGATCACTGAACATTCCAATGTTGTCTTGTTCTTGAAAGGGATAAATACCACTACAAGGGCGTTGCTCCCCTCGAGGATGTGGACTTGAGGAACCTAAATGCATTCATTAGAATTTTGATCATGTCAGCATTCGGGAGTGAGAAACATATCACGTTCTCTGATATATGGGACATAAAAGAAGGGAATCCATTGTATAGGTGCACCATGAGGGAACATCCATTTGCCCCTTGGTGTGTATACTTCAACAATGGCCACCAAAGCAGATAAAGAGAAGGAATATCGCCTCACCCGAATAAGAAAAGTGTGAGACCATGTTGTGGCGAGTTGAAGGAGAAAATACATCTCCAGGCCTTATTTGCTTCTTGATGAACTGACGTCAGAAACATTAGGCATGAAAGAAATCCTAAGCCTTCAGTGGTCGTTGCCTCTTCAAGACCTACTTTCCCAGCAAGAGTTCTAAATAAGTATATATATTTTACTTGTTCATATAAATGTTCCTTTGTATTTCTATTTTTTGTTCTTATATGGAAAAATTAAATTGAAAAGGAATATGTACGCTTGAAACACATTTATGTATATATAATGTTTTATATATGTATCAGATGTATATTATTGGTTTCATAATTCTTCCTTTTTATTTGTAAATCTTTTACTTATATGAATGGGGTATTAGAAATAGTTTATTATTATTATTATTATTATTATTATTATTATTATTATTATTATTATTATTATTATTATTATTATTATTATACTAATACTTGTTTGTTTTTGGTTTATTTCACTTTTATTAGTTACTAATTCTATTTTGTCTTCCCGTAGGTATGGTATCAAGCTTGTGTTGAAATGTAATGTTGTTATTCATTACATGTACAACGCTATTGCGTGTATGGGAAAGGACACAGTGAAGGTGCTGATAGGATTGATTCAGGGAATAAATTTCACGATGAAGCGTGTGCAACATTTCCACAGAAGGGGCTGCATAGTGAAAATGAGCATCCTCAGTGGTCTCCCGCTCGCCTTGTTGCCCAAGATAAAGACAAGTACTTGTGTGGCACCATTTGTCAAAAGCCTTATATTTCAAAAGAGCTTCCTATCAAGGACTCAATGGACGTGTTTGCAATTTGACTCTTCAGTGTCAACAAGTAGATAGGAAGAAGGTGATGCTGTTCAGTTCCTTTTACCATGATTCCTCCGAGTTAGTGAAAAGGAAGATGGGAATCCATATGTTCTACAACATGACGAAAAGGAGGGTACACACATTTAATCAGACGTGTGCTACATCAAATTGTGTTTGTAAGAAACGGCACTGGTCACTATGTCTTTTTTATGGGAGTCAACTGGCCCTCCAAATGCCTGTGTCTACATGAAGTTACCCATGTGAATACGGTGCCAAACTTACCCACCCAAGGACGGGCACAAGATATACACAGCCTGTTTGAGGTGTCATGGACCTGCTGGTCAAATCGTCTTCTGACCAAAGTGTATGAGAATTTATTGTAGGTAAGTAGCCCAAATGAAACTATTTTTTTTTCTTACCTGTATGCAAAGATATCATTAGCGTAATCTGTAATAAAAATGCATTTCATCAATTCTTTTTCTTAAAATATTTAATTATTTTGTCATATTTTCTGTAGTGGCGCCGTTTAGAATTATAATCTTTTTTTTTAAGAATTTTAAATCTATAGTTGATAAGTAGACATCAAGGCAGCCACCATAATTTTTTATGCAAATCCAGATGAGTAGGTAGATAGCAAGTCGAAATTAACCTGTATTTCCTCCATTTAAGGTAGCAGATTCGGCCGTATGAGTTTGTGTGGTCTGTGGCCATTTTGAAGTTATATCTGACAGGTAAGCTGACATATCTCTATGTATTTCTATTTTTTATAGAATTTGTGCTAAGTTGTTACATTTTTATTTATGAATACGGTATTCAAGAATAGATACGATTTTTTTTTTATGAAAATTTTCATTATGAAACTCGTCTATCAGAAAAAATACATTTGGCCCTTGATATAATAATAACTAACACAGTGCATATATTTTAACACGTTTCCGTTGGACGATAATATGATTTTCTTCTATAAAATATTCAGTCAGTATCTACTGTATATAATTTAGTGAACCCAAATTTTTTTTATTTTCTTCTTTTAGATTTCCTTTATAGAAATACATATATTTTCTATTTATGGGTTATAAGTGAATCTATTCAGTTTTGTTATGATATCTACAATTGCTTTAGCATTCCAAGGGATCTGCAGTAAGAAGACACAGAGGACGAGTTCTCACAACCAGCCATTAGCCTACCAAAAACTAAGAAGGGAAGCCTAAGAATGGGTAAGACGGCACAAAGGGAGGTCTTCCTTTCAGCATTAGAACAAGGTAGTGAGAGTCAGTGTATGGACGAGAAGTAGACACAGGGAACAAGTTCCCAAGACCTGTGCCGCCTGGCCAAACATGCAGACTAAGTGGAAAAGTGAAAAACAGTTACCCAAGGAAACTGTAAAACACTATCCAACGCTCCCAGAAGGACCTTCAGGACTGCAGCTCCCTGCTATGATGCATCAATTGCATGGGAGGATGGGCAGCCTCATGAAACCAGCAAATTTAGGTTAAAGTAGGGGATGGTGCAGAAGTATATATTCACCAGTCATGGCCGACGGGAAGATTAGAGATAGCCTAATAGTCCTTGGGAAATAGCCCAAAAAAGGTCATTTGGTCAAACAAATTGCAATATTTTGTTTTATTGCATGAACATGTTATATGGACTCTTAGGAACACCATATCCAAAATGGGACAAATTCGGCCATTTTGAAGTTGTGAAAATCACACTTTTAACGTTTTCGGAGGGTACATTTTTCCATATTTTCCCGTTTTTCTCCAAAACGATTCATCATACGGGTAAGAAGTATTGGTACCAAAAATATAGAAAATTAAATCCTGCACATGTTTGTCTCCATAAGTATTTACCCTAAAATGGAAAGGTTTTGCGCAAACAAGCCTGGAATTGGAATACACGCATTTTGGAGAAACTGGAAAAATCGACTTTGTATTCACATTTACCTAAATATCTCTTAAACTACTAACTTTGCGGTAAAATGTCATAGAATTGTTCCTTTAGAGTGAAGTTTTGTCTTTATTTTGACGTATTTACTTTCCATTATATCTTGATATTTTGCAAAAGAAACACAAACACACAAAAATAGACAAAATTTTAATTCATGGAAATCAGATGAAAATAGAAAGTTCAGCAAAACAAATTTCAATAGTTTATTCTATGCACGAATGTGTCATTTGGACTCTTTGGAACACCACAGTAAAAAACACTGACATATTCGGCCATTTTGAGTTTGTGTAATTCCGTATTAAAAGTGGCGGCCGTTCTCATTGTGTGAATGGAAGTATCCTCTAAAATTTCCACTTTTAAATATATATATATATATATATATATATATATATATATATATATATATACATTGATTACTCAAAAAAGCATGGAGACCAGGAAATTACTGCAGACATCAGTTTTCACCCGTGACCTCTGTGGGCCCCTGGTTAAAATGAAGGCTGCACTTAACATTTCAAGAAGAAAATTACCTTTACAATTTACTTGGATTTTACAATGGTTGTAATATATACAAGATTAACTAAAATGACAAACATCAAATTATTGATTAGCTCCTGACGGTGTTTGAAAATAACAGAAATAAATAAATGCAATCATTGTTGCTCAAAATACATGCACAAACTAAATTAATCATGTTCAGTGTCTACGTCTATTAATATGTTAACACAAGTGCTAGTTTGACACTCCTCACAAAAATCTGTACAATATCACCCGTGTTTATTGCATGAGCAGTGCTGAGTGTCACAAAAGCCTTTGCATTTGCATCTGATTACTCTCAGCAAAGCAACAAGCGGAGGGCTGTTGTCCATCGTGCAAGGAATTAGTTTCTTCCATTTCTCTTCCAGCCCCAATCGTCAGGTTTAATATCACTGTTACCTAGCAAGAATTGTGTTTGATAATAAACCCGGAATGAGTGCTATTTTACTACATTACTAGTAGGGGGCAGGTCTTTCACATCTACACTTCTCAAACTCTTGATGACTTTGCCCTGAAACGTTTTCTTTCTCAGGTCATCAAGAGTTGCACAATCACTGTTAAGGCTGTACATCTGAATAATTGCTCGTTCTCCTGCTATTTTTATTTCCTCGTGAGTTGAGCTGGGAGACAAGAATGGCACAGCACACTCGCAGAGAACACTTTGTTTTTTCAGTACAGCTTCCTTTCCTATTTTGTTTAACCTTGACGTGGTATCACATCCACACAGAGCATGCATAAATGGCAAACACCTGCAGCATTCTTCACCGAGTCGTGCACTAATTTCTCCGATGTTCCAAATGGGATGCTTCATATTGGATTTCTGTGATACCATGAACAGGGGTTGACTGGTAGACTTCATGTGATGACAGAGAAGCACCAAAATGTCAGTATCCTCTGCTATAACGTATGTTACCTTGCTAACTGTCATGTTAACTGCCTCTTGCACTATTAGAAAATCTGCATCTCCCTCTGCATGCTTTGTAGATACACCATGCTCCTTCAGAGTTTCAGACAGAAAGTTGATAAATCTCTGTTTGTTTTATGGTTTGCTAGAAATGCCTCCTTAGTTCCAAAGGTAAAGACTTTAGTGCGTGTCAGGTGAACATCTGGGGCAACATTTAAGCCCTTAGCACGCTTTTGATGAGTCACATATTTTGTCGATGCAGTATTGCTATATCCATCGAAGAAAACAATAGGATAGCTATTTCTCTTGACAAGAACAACATATTTGGATGCAATATCTTCATATGTTTCTCCTGCAGTCCATTTGATGCGTTGAAGCAAGGATCCACCATCAAAAACAGAACATTCAGCATCAGGGATTGACTCAGCTTGACTTATAGTGGATTTTGCTATGTCATCTGCAAGCTGAGATTTGGTGGCACTTCGAGGAAGTCCATTGCTTTTGAACAGTGATGGTGGGTATACAGAGAGCTCAAACTTCATGATTTCACTTAAGCTGATTTCAGCATTACTGGCTATCACAAGTAACTGCTGAAATAGAGCTTGAGGATCTATCTGCACTTCAACTCATCTGTTACTATCTTCTGACCCATTGTCTTGATTTGGTGTTTCTTTTTGAAGATATAGTTTGCTGCATTTTGGTCTTCCATCATTTTGATTATATTGTTCCCAAAATCTTTGGCAGGGTGAGCGTTTGACTGTGGTGCGGATAATCCTAAAATAATGTTGTACAAATACTCATTTTCTGTGAATGGACTATGTTGTTCTAGGTACTGGAAAATCTTTGAAGTATCCTCCTGACCTCTCATCCTTCTGGATTCAGTCAAGTCTTTGTTTCTTTCAGTGCCAGTCTTCTCCGGGACACTCTTTACTTCATCACTTATCTGAGCAAAGACTGGCATGGCTTGTAATCATTTTGTTCGTTGAATTTCATCCATACCTCGTCCATGTGTTAAGCCTCCTGTTGACTTTGTGGATTTCATTAACACCTGCTCAATAACAAGATGAGGTACTAAACCACCCCAGTATCTGTCCGATCTCCTAATAAAGAACAAACCAGACTCAATAAGTTGGTCATAGAGTTTCTCATTCATTTTCTGTAGGTCCACCATGTCCTGGAGGAATAGATGTGCTGATTTTGTGTAGTTATTATGTCCAGAGGCAGCAAAAAATGGAAGCATTCTTTGTAGTGCCCTGAAGTACAATGTTGGCTGGCTGGTTCTTTGACCTCTGAGTGCAGATCACAGGATATCCATCATCTCCATGTACTGAACCCATAATTTTCCATTTGGGCTCTGTTGTAGCTGATCCTGAATATCTCTGAGCCTCTCTTCAACTGCCAATATGTCCTGGTCTTCAGCTTCCACTTCTGTTTTTGTTGATCGAAGAACTTTGTCAAACTTCTGTAATGCTCCATCTATTGAATTCTGAGTGGCCTCATGATCTGATGCTTTCTTGATCACTGATACATTCAAAACAGCATAAACTAAGAAGTGGCCACGTACTGCTCGCTCATGCGCCTTTCCAGTCAGCATATGGTTGACAGTGTTGGGCCCATACACAAGCTCCAGTAGTGTTCACAGTCCACTATCTTTCATGATGTGACCCATAGTGCCCAGGAAGCTCATTAAGGTATGGAATGGCCCGAGGATGAGAACAATATGTTTGAGTTGGTTTTCATGGCTGATATGCCTTGCCTTGAGCCACAAGGGTTGATCAAATGTGATGACAGGCGATATGTTGTATTTCCTGCACTCGTCATTTACAAACATCAGGGTAGTAAAGATACAGCTTAAATTGTTTGGATCCAAGTCAACCATTGGTAAGAAGTGGAAGGATGCTTTTCCTAAATGGCTACCTTGGGTAATGGTCTGCATAAAGCCGGACCATCTTGGCCTGTTGCATCTATAAGGAAAAGAAATCTTCTAAAGGGTATCAAGATGTTCTCTGATGTCATCATGGACAATGGACGATACTGCTTTGTAGTTCAACATGTCTCCCACTTTTCCAAGTTTTCTATACCTTTTTAATGCAATACTTTTTGGCTTGGTCTTAAAATAATTTGAGTTCCGAATGACTGTTTGAGATGTGGCTACTGGTGGTGTGACTGCACACATCAGACCCATGCCATGATAAGTGTCCTTTCCAGTAATTGTTACTGTATTGTGGTCAACATTACCAGCAATGAAGTGGCATAAGCTTGTTTCGTGATAACAGAATATTCTGTCATCGGCCATGCAGGCATTAAAAAGTGGAAATTTGAGAAGATACGTCAGTTCAAACAGTGAGAACGGTCGCCATTTTGAATATGGAATTATTCAAATTCAAAATGGCCGAATTTGTCATATTATTTACTGTGGTGTTCCAAAGAGTTCAAATGACACATTCGTGCATAGAATAAACTATTGAAATTTGTTTTACTGAACCTTCTATTTTCATCTGTTTTGCATGAATACAACAAATTGTGTCTATTTGTGTTTGTGTGTTTCTTTTGCAAAATATCAAGATATAATGGAAAAAAATATGTCAAAATAAAGAAACATCTTCACTCTAAAGGAGCAATTCTATAACATTTTACCGTAAAGCTAGTAGTTTAAGAGTTATTTAGGTAAATGTGAGTACAAAGTCGATTTTTTCAGTTTCTCCAAAATGCGTGTATTCCAATTCCAGGCTTGTTTACGCAAAAACTTTCCATTTTAGGGTAAATACTTATGGAGACAGTCATGTGCAGAATTTAATTTTCTATCTTTTTGGTACCAATACCTCTTACCCGTACGATGAACTGTTTTGGAGAAAAACGGGAAAATATGGAAAAATGTACCCTCCGAAAACGTTAAAAGTGTGATTTTCACAACTTCAAAATGGCCGAAGTTGTCCCATTTTGGATTTGGTGTTCCTAAGAGTCCATATAACATGTTCATGCAATAAAACAAAATATTGCAATTTGTTTGACCTAAAAAGCTATTTCCCATGGACTATAAGTCAAGACTGGTAAAATACGAACATGCAGACAATAGTAAAAGAGAGGGGATACCCAATAATCATACCATAATTGTAAAAGAATAATGTAACAAGCATTCCTACAATAATCTGACTAAATTATTAAGCATTTCTGAGCAATTTGATACATAGCCGATCACGCATCAGCTACGGGTAATAAAAAGCATGCAATTTTTAAAAATATCGGGGTGGAGACGCGAAATTATTCAACAAACAAGAAAACTGTATTCAACGTAGTCGATGAGGAAGAAGCAAAAGCACCCATGATCGCAAAACCACTCAAAAAAAGCTATTAAAACACGCAGAAAAAAAAATCCAAACAATCTTCAAGATGGCGCTGCAAGAAGGAATGGTTTTACAGGAAATGTTAGTTGTAGCACACTGGGATTGGTAGTTGTAATGGCTATCTCACCCACGTATCCAATCCTATACCATATCCTTCGAGACAAGGTTAACTCTATTTGGGGAAGGATAGCTGTGACTTATCTTAAACACGTCCGTGGTGTATACACGATATCTCACGGGATATTTGCTCTGAGGGTAGTTACCCCGTGATACCTCTACAGGTAAAATTCTCTGATATATCACTTGCAGAAATATCCCAAGAAAAAAGCTGCCTTTGAGGAACTTCCATCAGGACGACATGGCTCGAGCCCAAAATTAGATTTTTTGTATGTTAAAATCCGTTTATTCATTAGTTATATACGATACGAAACACCAACATAACAAATTTGCACTGTAAAGAGAATTAGACTTTTTAATCAGTCACAACTCTTCACTAATGACGTTTAAATCAAAATCACTAGATCATTGTCAATGACCATCAACGTCTCAAATTTTTATACAGAAAAAATTCCTCAAACATACTCCATTTTTCTTTCATGATTATTTAAAAATTATGTATTTTTTCATAAAAGGTTTCTTATTCATCACAACTTTTAGGGTATTTTTAAGCCTTCCAAAGATATTTTGCTTACATCATGAAAAAATTGTAACCATTCCTTGACATAATACAATAAACCAGGAGCTCATATCTATAATAAATCTTTGGACGTATCAACGAGTACTAAAAAACTTCTCCCCAGAGTGCTACATTTCACTCCTGTTAAAAGCACTGTAGTCCACTAGGCAGCGCAAGAAGGTTCATGAGTAATCTTCTAAAAATACAAAATACTATCACATATTCAAAGCCAATTCGTTTGGTTAGGTATGTCAATATGAATAGCACAATTTTGCAATTTAAGTAATACTTATCAGTGAACCTTTGATAAAAGGCATGTCAAAAAACGGAAAATGCGAAGAATACTTATCTAATAGCCAATTGGGAAAAGGTGCAGTAAACATACTTTCAAAGGTTTAAAAGTCACTCATGAATGGCAGAGTCAAGAGACGGTGACAATGCCCTAGCAGGATAATGCCCTAGAGACTGACCATAAATACATATGATGAGTGCCCATGCCCCTCTTCACCCAAGCTAGGTCTAGGGAAGGCCAGGCAATGGTTTCTGATGATTCAGTAGGTAGACCTATAGACACCCCATCCTCAGCTCACAAAGATGGGGACGTTACAGACGTTACAAGAACATCGAACCCGAGTCGGGCAGATCGGCAGACAGGGACAATAGGTTACCACAATTAAGCCATCTGCTAGTAATTGCTCATGGTATATTTTAAGCATTGTTCATTACGCCATCTGCTACTCGTGGGCAGTTGCAATAAAGAATATGGAAGCATATTTAGTAGCAAAAAAAAATATGGTTATAATTCAGTCATATGGGAATGACCAGGGAAAAGGCATATATGAGAACTCAATAACTTTTGAAGTAATACATGAATTAAATTTTTTGCTCTCTGTAAAGAGTATAACTACCACTTCATGTCACGTGATGTATAATGGTTTGGTTGCAAGCTTCAATGGACTGCTGATAAAATATATAGATAACTTATGTTCAGAACAACAGAAGATGTGATCAGTGTACATTGATCCTTAATTTGTTCACTGACGAATTCCACAGTCTAGTATTAAATTTTCCCGAGCTGATTTAATATATGGCCATAATGTGAGAGGTCCACATAGCTTATTGAGAGAACTTTTGAAGAATGAAGATAATGAAACCGACGATGACAAGAGGACCACATATAACTATATTGTCGATACGTGGGAAAGATTGCAAGTTACATTCAAAATAACTCAAGAGCAGCTAACAAAGGCTGGTGATGATTACAAGCATTATTACAATGAATGCGCTTAGCCTGGGAAATAAATCATGGGAAGAAAGCTTTGAAAGGTTAACACACATGTAAGTATCCTGTTAATATTGCATTAATATTTCATGACAAAGTAAGTAAAGATGTCAGAGATATTTAGTCATGATAGAAATCTTAAGAATACTAAACATGGAATTAAAGCTGATTTTCGCATATGTAATGGGAGTAATTATATGTAATGTGATTAATGATAGTAACGGTGATGATTTAATATAAGATGTTGGCTAGCAAAGGTAATGTCAAGTGATGCTCAAAAGAAGAATATAGCCAATAATAAAGCTGATATGGAATTAAGAAATAAACACAAGAATAACATGGCTAGAAATTTTTAGCAATATAATCATGCATTTAGTTTAATCAAGCAGGTGATAAATTTAGATAATAGAATCCTGTAAAGCCTTGTCAAATACTATATGTTTTACAGCACTTGATGAATGATGGAACTGACTGCACACTGGAATTAAGAGTGATTGAATATTCCAATCCTCCATACATAACATCATTTTTGCAGTAAAAGGGAAGGATGCAAGAAACCGAATGTGTTTGGACTCCTACATTATCAATAAAACTACTGTATTAGGTTAATACCTGATCAAAATTTGATAATATCTCGCATAAGTAACTGTAAGTATTTTAGTAAGATTGGCATGCAAAGGGTTATGCTAATAGCAATTCAATTAATAGTATTTTAGTCGAATGATACCAGCATTGCAAACAAAATTAGCTTTGAGACAGTTTTTTTTTTTTTTTTTTTTTTTTGGGGGGGGGGGCCATTTAGTTTGGTCAATGGTAATACAACTTTCAATTGTATGATAAGGAAATTGTTTAATGCAAAAATATAGAAGTAATTGTATATAAACTTTTAATTCACTGACAGACCTTGGATATCATGTGGAAACAGTTGGTTTAGAATATTCTGAAGAAGGCATAATTCATATTAGACCATCCAACACTGATATTAACCATTCTACAGTTGATTATTTAGGAAGTACAGTTGATGAAGTAATTAATCAAACATCACAAGACATGAAAGAATATTGAACTTACTTTTATGGGAATTAGATTGTTATCATCACCAGTATATACTTACTATTCTACTTTGAAACTAATCTAAAAAAAACTTACAACCTATTAAAGTAAAGTTGAATATTTGCCAGATAGATTCATTAAAGAAATGAAAGCAATACTTTCATTAGATTGTCTGATTAATATAAAGATTTCATGTTGCGGGTAGATGCTTCTGCTGTATATTTATGAGAAGGATTTCCATATGATGATAGGATGTAGTTTGATGTTTGTTTAAAATAATTTCAAAAATTATGTTAGGTAGTTAAACTGTTGGGCAGTGGTGAATGTAAGGAGGCAATGACTGAACCACCTGAAAAGTGATAGTGAGTGGAAAAGGGGTCTTTCGTGATATAAGGAACGTTCTGTGGGGTTCATCATTTTCATGTATCACTGTGTATATGTTAAGCATTGAGGCCAGGGGTAAACAGGTGCTGTGGTTTTGGTATAGCTTATTCGGTATTGATTATTGTGAATATTGTACATGGTTACTATCTATGTCAAGACTTACTCAACATAAAGTAAGCAGGTGTTTTATTGCCTTGCTGTTAGATTTGATCATGGACAACTGTGCAGTATTCTTTTAGGATTATTATATAGATAGGAAGGAATGGCTGTAGAGTACAGGATGGGGTAGTGATACTGCATTGATTAACCTATTCATTCTCAATAACCTAGCAGGTTTAATTTCAAGCAATTATGCTATTAGTATTAGTTGTTTAACAGTATATAATCAGATTATTTCAACTAACTTTTGTTGAAATGTTTTGCCTGATTTTTTTATATTTCCTGAATATGTATCCAGTCATACTTAGGAAGATTAATTTCTTTTAGCTTTCACCTTAGACCAAGCGCTGACACCTCCAGATATGGGACTGAGCTCACCATATACAGTATATTAGATGAATATCGTGAACATTACAAGATTTTGCTGTTAACCTTTCACCGGCAAAGTTTTTGCTAATTTGTGTGTGTATATATATATATATATATATATATATATAGAGAGAGAGAGAGAGAGAGAGAGAGAGAGAGAGAGAGAGAGAGAGAGAGAGAGAGAGAGAGAGAGAGAGAGAGAGAGAGTTTTGGTGTGATTTGTTTTGGTTTAGTTTGTATGGGGATACGTTTCATATATTCTATGTAATTTTGTAATAGGCATTGCTCATGTATTGTTGTATTTTCGTGCCCTTATTATTACTTGGTTTTGCTTTTATGAAAGTGAAATTAAATTGATAAAGACGTATGTCCAGGAAACTCATCCACAATATAAGTAACTAAGAGCATAATTATTGATATAAAATTCCTAATGGTAGATCTTCAAGATGAATTACTCTGCTTGCAGGATGTGTATTATGAAAATCCTAGAATTAAGTAACTTTTTAGATTTTTGTGTCGTAGCTCAAGGATAAATCGGGAGGAAAAAGATAATACTACAGTCCATGGATTATTTCCCTCAGATTAGTAATATCCTCCTGGTTATGGCTTGTATTGTTCCAAAAATATAAGGGCACTACCTAGGTATTTGGATATATGGACGACTGGGTATCTTTTGTGTTGCATGGTTTGTTAAACTAGAGAAAGGTTTACTTTCCTGCCTTCTCTAAGACACGTTCCATGTAATCCTCCCTGAGGATTTCAAGGGTTTATATTAATAAATTTTGAATTACATTTGACACCTCAAAGAACTATTGATTATAATTATGATTATATAACAAATAAAGTCTTGTTGAGATAAGTATCAAACCCAGCTAATCTGGACGAAGAACTCTTTAGGTCTGTTCGGCAGGTAAAACCTACAATAATACTTGTCTTTAGCATAGTTGATTTAGTTTCTCAACAGGCCTGAGCTGAGTTAGGTTCTACCTACACATTATTTCCGTAAACTTTCCATTTTGATTATAAAAATAGATATCATTATTGGCACTAATGGTAATTGGCACAAATGGCTAGATATACTTACTGACCTCTTGATCAAATCTAAAATAATCATGCCTCATTATTGTTTATAGGCAGGAGCATTAGGCATTTTTTGAACTCATACCAGTAGCTGATCATTACAGACTAACAATTTATATCCAGGGGTATCTTTCTTATATCGACCAAAATACATGGAATTGGCGAGGAGTTAAAAGCACTTGTGGTCAACCTAATTCTGATAAAACAAGAGCTTTGGCAAATGTTTGATGATCTGCTCCCCATGAAGAATTATAGAATACCTCTATAAAATGCACAGCCTCAAAATATATGGCTTATAGCAACCTTTTGTGTATAAGTGGTCAAAATCGTTCTTAGTCAAGACTAGGAATTCTTTGGCCCTTCAGATATATATCCCTATCAAGTGCACTCCTCAGATATAACAGAAATGTATGGCTACAGTTTTACATTAAGAAAAAACGTCTCTCCTATTTCCCAACTTTAAAATTTCGTCAATAATAATCTGAATTTTCGCTCAACCCTTGCCATTTTGGAATCTGTAAAACCAGATAGATATCTGATCCCTAAACATGTTCCACATATCATTATCATTATTATTTATTATCACTTGCTAAGCTACAACCCTAGTACAAAAACAGGATGCTATAAGGCCAGGGGATCCAACAGGGAAAATAGCCCAGTGAGGAAAAGAGAAACGGAGAAATAAAATATTTTAAGAACAGTGACAACATTAAAATAAATATTTTCTATATAAACTATAAAAAAATAACAAAACAAAAGGAAGAGAAATAAGATAGAATAGTGCGCCCGAGTGTACCCTCAAGCAAAAGAACTCTACCCGAAGACAGTGGAAGACCATGGTATAGAGGCTATGGCACTACCCAAAAATAGAGAACAATGGTTTGATTTTGGAGTGTCCTTCTCCTAGAAGAGCTGCTCACCATAGCTAAAGAGTTTCTTCTACCCTTACCAAGAGGAAGGTAGCCACTGACAATTACAGTACAGTAGTTAACCCCTTGGATGAAGAAGAACTGTTTTGTAATCTCAGTGTTGTCAGGTGTATGAGGACAGAGGAGAATCTGTAAAGAATAAGCCAGACTATTCGGTGCATGTGTAGACAAAGGGAAAGCTAACCGTAACCAGAGAGAAGGATCGAATATAGTACTGTCTGGCCAGTCAAAGGACCCCATAACTCTCTTGAGGTAATATCTCAACGGGAATGACAGAAGACATCTCAATAATTGCAAAATCACTATGGGTCAAACTTAACCTGAAAGAAGAGGCAAGCTAGAAACACCTTAATATTCATAGGTTATTTTCATCTAAGGCCTGAATCATAAAAGGTTTGAGAGAACCAAAATCTCCAACAGGTATCACAATTTCTAATGTTGAACAAACATTCACGCGATCCTTGTTAAAAGCAAAATGTTAACAAATTGCAATCCCAGGTTGGAGAAATATAACAGTAGTAGAGTACATTCAATATAATCGCACACAGAGAAGAGTCTAGGATACCCTTCATTCCCAAATACCAAACCATTCTTACACTGACCATCTTCTCCATTATCTTGCAGAAACAATTGGGTGGTAACTGGAACCTAAAGGGTTATCCTTTCATGACTTTGTTAAAGCTAAAATAGAAGCCAGTTCCCAAATACTAGCGCCAATAAGTGAGCAGTTCTTTTAGTGCACCTCACGTACTGCACTATAAGCATTACTTCAACTTTCCTTGTGTGGTTTTACTTTTCCTCCATCCTTCGGGTCAGGGAGAAAATGGACATTGTCTGTACTAGTAAAGTACAGTTTCAATGAAAAGATTCTCTTCTAAAGATACACAGAATAGTAATGAATGTATCCCCTACTTCTACTGTTATATCACCTTGGTTGACCTATCTCGAACAATAAAGAATAACATCCACAGGAGTTGGAAAGAAAGAACTGTTTGAAATTATCTTTGATAGTTATGAATACAGCTAGAAGTATTTTTATATCAATCTGGAAGCTTGAAAATCGATGAGAAATTAGAAGAATTACACATGTCTTCTAAAGGTGGAATATTCCCAGAGAGAGAGAAAAAAATTGTGAATAAAGGCTCCCTAGAATAAAACACCTTACTCATAATGGCACAATTTCAACTGTACTCAATTTTGGATGAGGAGAGCCACTCTAAAGTTCTTGTCATAAGGTAAGGAACATAGACAAACAACTAAAGGTGAAGACACTACTATGGCCTTTACAATTACTGCCTAAAGGAATAAATATCACACAAAAAGACCTACAGTGGAATATAATCCCTCTCTCAATTCTTGTTACAGGAGTTAAGAGTCCCAAAGGAAGTTAAGCCCAAGTAATGAAAAGCCATAAAAGAAATTACAGGCCAAATTTTTTATATCTCTGAAGCAACCATAAGCCCAAACTAGTCTAGCCTATCCTAAGCTGGATTAATTCTTTTAAATACAATAGAGTTTCTTTTCCTCATTCCTGTTTTCCTTAAACTAAACTAACTAGCAATTAAAACACTCTTGATGGACCTTGATGCTTATGGAAGTGTTGGCTAAAATGGTATTTTTCTTATATTTCTCTTTATAAAGACTGCCAACTTCTTAGCTCCTAAGTTGTCTGTTATTTTCCACAAGATGGAGAATTGTTAATGTTAATCCATTGGACGGTAATCGGCCCTGCTGATTACCGGCTAATTTCCAAAGTTCCCATATTATCTAGTGATTGAAGATCTTTTGGTAAAACTTCTAAATAAGTATGCTGAAGATAATTATCTGTTACCTAGTTTGCAGTTTGTCTTTCGCAAAGTCCTTGGAGTATGTGATCACCTTCTTACAATCTCCAATGCTGTAGAAAAACCCCTTGGGTGTGGTCAGGACTCCAATGCTGTAGAAAAACCCCTTGGGTGTGGTCAGGAATCCAATGCTGTAGAAAAAACCCTTGGGTGTGGTCAGGAAGTTTATTGGATTGGCCTTTATCATAATCCTGCCTTTAACAGTGTTAATTATGAGGCCCTTATTTTCTTTAATTAGTATAATTTAGTTTTTTAGTAATAGATTGCAAAGCGTAATTTTTGATGGGGACTACAGTGAGTATAGAAATGTGATATATGGTGTTCCTCATGATAGTGTTCTTGGCCCATTACTTTTCAAAATATTTACACTTGATATGTGCTTTGGCATGCAAAACTATCTCAATTCTTATGCAGATGATGCCACTCTTAAGTTACACTCAGAACAAAACTGTGTGATTATTTTATGAGAACTAGTCTACACAAACCTCTTATTTCAATTCTTATATATGGATTACGAGTAAAGCATTGATAGACAATATTGATGATTGAAATAGTACACACTATAAAAAATGAATATATTTTATAAAAAGTTAACAATGATACAGAAGAAATAACACCCAAATTAAATCACTCAAAATATTAAATCTGAACTAAACCTTAGAGTTAAAGAGGAAAATATTGCGCAATGGAAATCATACAATCACTTGTTCCACTGGAAATAATTTATGAAAATATTTAATTTTGATAATCATTGAAAAGATTTAATATTTTAACACTAATAATCAAACACTAAATGAAATTTACAAATACAGTATGTAACTGTTACACTTACTTCTTTTGGTTCAAACAAGGTTACCAAACAGGTAAGCAAAATGTATACACTTCACAGTTTAACCTAAATCTCACAGGGTCAATTACAAAAATTTATGTTAAAGTACTTACATTAACGCACTACATTTGAATTAACATCCCCCCCAAAAAAAAATTTCACCAACGTTTGAACAACACTATACGCGATATACGTTGGGTAAAGACGTATTTACGTTTGAGAGGACACACACTTAACAGGAGAGAGGGCAGGCAAACTTTGTCTCTTTTAAAGGGATAGGATGGGTATCTTCTGCTGCTTATGTCTTCCTAGGATACATATATATATATATATATATATATATATATATATATATATATATATATATATGTATGTATGTATATATATATATCAATTTAATTATTCTATATCCTTCCAGGACATGGTCTGGAATCTTGGGGGCAGGCTTACATCACCAAAACTGCCAACTAGTCAAATACCAGATGAGTTCCAACGTACAAGGCGAGGCAACTTTCTCAACTCTCTCTGCCCACCTTCTCCACAAAACAATAAAAAAAAGAAAGCGTAAACTCAGACCTAGAATTTTTTCGCATTTTCTAACCACGTGGGAAACATGAGGAAATCAATCATTCTCAAACAGCATACTTAAGCATTACATGACTTCATAACAAACTACATTAAAATAAAGAGTTAATTCTTAAAAATTAACGTAAATTTGCATATATTGAATTGAATGAAAATAAAATTACATGAATGACGAAAGTCTTAAGTTATTTACATACATTACTTAATCCTATGAGAGCGGAACTCACCTTCCGAGCTGGCTATGCATCTCTTAAATACAAAAATAAAATACCTGAATAAAATATTTACTTCTATGCTAGATCAGATTCGTAAGATAGCTCCCCACAAAAAGATTATTTATTCCGGGTCTGAATCCAGCGATTCAGCCTGAGATAGATAATCTTCAACCCCATTAACTTTACCTGAAATATGCTTTACATTAATACAATATGATTGGAAACATAATGACAACTATAGTCCATTTCTTTTATTGAGGCATATTTGCACCGACTCGCAGGGGTGCCCTTTTAGCTCGGAAAAGTTTCCTGATTGCTGATTGGTTAGAATTAAATGGACTGTAGTTAACCTTTGATTATTATTCTTCAACCTATTAACAAAAGTTAAAGAATTGTGATCCGAGTAAACTGTAATTTCTTTATTCTGTGGTCTATTCACATAAACTTCAAACTTGCTTATCGCTGTGACTAGCGCTAGTTCCTTTTCAACAGTCGAATAGGCTCGTTGAGGCTTCTTCAGCTTCGACGACAAAGAATAAACTGGGTAAAGAATTCATTCCTTGTGTTCTTGCAATAAGACAGCTCCAATCCCATTATCCAACACATCCATTTTGATATGGAATTTCATTTTGAAATCCGGTGCTGGCAGTATCGGTTTAGAAGAGTTAACATGTACCTTTTTTTTTACTTTTCCTTCTTCCTGGTATTTCAATAACGTAGGTCAACTCCCTGATCTCCAAAATCCGGAATGGTCCCTGGATCTCGTTGGCGAGAGGGAATCTCCCTATCCATGAGTAAAACAACACCTGTCGTCCTACAGCAAATTGTCTGTTCTTACTTTTCATACCAAACTTTTTCTTTGTTTTTCCTTGGCTCGTTTTCATGCTTTCTAGGGAAAATTTTTTATCTCGCCAATCATTTTCCTTAAATTCTTGACATATTCTCCATCCGGTTCCTCTCAATCTTTCCCTTTTTCGGGAACATTTTATTCATCCTTTGCTAAAGGGTTCTCCTTGGACTTCAATTGAGTATAAGGGAGCTTTCTTAATGTATTCGTTAGACTTTCCAGCCATCTGACAAACATGAAATGCACGACAAAACTGGATCACATCCTTTTGCAGATCAGGCCAGAAAAAGTCTTTCATAATCTTCTCAGTCGTCTTCCTTATTCCCATATGACCGATCTCATGCGCTACGATGATCATCGATCTTCTCACCTGTGCGGGAATCAATATCTGACGGAATATCCACCATTCGGCATTCCCAGGGATATTAGCGGGTCTATGCTTTCTCATAAGCAATCTATCCTTAAGATAATAACAGGGGGGAGACTGCTGCATCTCCGTCTCATGCACAACATGGTACAATAACTCTAACAACATCGCATCCTTCCATTACAATCCTATCAGCCTTTCCAACTCACTTGTCCTACTTCTAAGGCTGAGTTTTCTATTTTTTCCAGGTCCATTGCTTCTTTGTCTTCCTCTCAACTCATCTGTTGTTCCTCTTCTCTTGGGGTTTCCTAGGAGTTCTCCTCTTGCGTACCATCATGGGAATCCTCTTCTGAAAATAAATCCTCCATGTTCATCGCTCCTTCGGTTCCTCTGTCTTCTTCTGCAGCCACTTTCTTCGTTATACTCCTAGTCGTTACACAGCTAGGAAACAGATATGGTAAGGCCTTCTCGAGTTCATTCATTAGACTATAGTTCAATAGTTTCTCCGTTACAATAGGACAAGGGACAAATGGCGCTCTACCAATCTCATTACGCAGCAGGATTTCTTCTCCTTCGACAGCCAATGAATCCTTTACCGCAAAATCAAAATTACCTGTCAACAACTTGCATGACTGTTTCAAACAGCAAATACGGGTAACTTCTTCAGCTTCTATTCCCTTCAAAATGACCGAATCTCCTGTGAGAGACTGTTCCACCAAAGGGTGTACACTTCGTGTCAATACACTATGGTTACAACCTGTGTCGCGCAATATTTTAACTGCGGTCGACACAACCATTTAAAAATTATTGAAGAATTTGTGGGGAGCTTCCTCTGAATTCTGGAATTAACATCTGGGCATTCGTCACATTAAACACGTGAGCGTGCAAAGCAGGGGTCATCTCTGTCTGCATTGCCAACCTTGCACGAGCCTTCAACAGCTCCAATTCCCTTAAATGTTTGGTAATTTCTCTTCCTTCTCTCTCTCTTTCTTCCCGTTCTGCAATCATCTTCAACTTAAGGGGACCCTCTGCTATGGTGTTTGACATATTAACTTTAAAAAATTGAAAATCATTTTATTGTTTCTATGTATGCAGAAACATGTCGTATATGCTCTCCAGAAGTTTCAGCCAATTATTTTTACAAAAAATGTAGATAAAGCAGTCTTGTTTAATTTTGCATATACATAGCCATTTTTTCACTTATATTTCGAAATCTCGTACTTCTGGCAGAGATGGAAGGCATTGGTAAAGGATAGGTGAACACAAACTACCATCTACGAGAAGACCAGCCAGAGTTTCCAAAGACGTATAGAAGTTGTGATACATGTGTATTTGTTTATTTGCAGTTCGTAAGTACATTGTCTTTTCACAACGTCCTCGTGAACTTTATAGCAAGGCCAATGTTACCTAAGTCAAAGAACGAATAAAAGGTGAGCAGAAAGCAACAAAAAAGAACCAAGAAGAGAAGGAAACATGAAAAATATTGCAAAGCTGGAACATTCTACCTAAAACTCTGGCAACAATGAGAGGCCACTGGCAATTTATGACACCCTCACACCAAGTGTATTAGTAAACGTAGGGTTTAAATACCTCTTTTAGGGGACCCTCATGTAGGAATAAACAATAAATGTATATAGGGAGGTTATCAAAATAATTTTATTCTAATCTTTTTTTTGGAAAAAAATGAGAAAATCTATAGCAAATCTTTTGGACCTCATAACTCATGAACATACTTATTCACACTTTGGTATATTTTTCTCTCTTATCTATTGGCCAATTTTAGAGAGAGAGATATTAGAAAGAAGAATAAAAGTTCCACAATTTTCTGTGACAGAATTTCTATTTTCCTTTTTTTATGATTGTTTTGCGTCTAGACGAAGAAAATTAAGAAAAATTTCATTAAAAAAAAGAAAAAGGAAATTCGAAAATCCTTCACAGTATTATTCGGTTTATAGAGAAGTTTTAATGGTATAAGTTTTAATAAAATTGGTGTCATATTAGTGGAGAAAAATATACCTAAACTTTTTTTTTAAATCCTGATTTTTACTAATAAATCAAAATGTTTTTGATCAAATGACTTGA
>NC_090727.1:121325176-121395176 GCF_036898095.1 Palaemon carinicauda | reverse complement strand
GCTATTGATTTATTCTGTAGAGAGCGGAGTTTCAATATGAATAATAGTACCAGAATTATTATGTACATGTTTATTGTTTAGCTTTCGGAACATTTATTTCCATCATCAGAGCCTAGAAATATAATACATTGAATATGTTAAAACATAGTTTGATTAATATTTAAAACGGAAATTTAAAATGAACACACTAATAACTTGGGAAATAGAATAAAAATAACTTAAAACTATAAAATTGATCTAAATACACGATAAACATCAAAGCGCCAGCGCTCTAAACTCACATAGATTAAAATTACACACAGGTTAATTCATACGTTGCCCAGACCAGGTTTGGTTCAAGTTGGTGTTGACATATTGCCTCCATAATCACTAGGTCGAGGTTACACCGCGAAGTGGCCAGGATGGAAAAATTCTCCTTTGATATTGGGTGGTTCTCACTTAGGGAATGGTCTCTGATAGCAATATATATATATATATATATATATATATATATATATATATATATATATATATATATATATATATTTATAGATATATATATTTGTATAGATATATATATATATATATATATATATATATATATATATATATATATATATATATATATATATATATATCCAGTATATACATATATATATATATATATATATATATATATATATATATATATATATATTTATATATATATATGTTATTACTAGCCAAGTTACAACCCAGGTTGGAAAAGCAAGATGCTACAAGCCCAAGGGCTCCAATAGGGGAAAATAGCCCAGTTTTCTCATGTAATTCCCTGTTCTGGGTGAACGTCCGAAGTGCTCAGACAACCTTGCACGATAATGTCTTTTACTTTTTCCAATGTATGTTGCATTACAGTGATCACACTTATATTTGTATATGACACCCGAACAAAGATTAAATTTGAACAATTTGCTCATAGCATTGGAGGGGGAAAATACGATCTTCAATGATACCTGAGGATAAAATTCACTCGCAATTCTACTGCAATAATTTCTTAATTTAAAACTGTGGGACCCCATATATGGAATAGAAAAAATATATTTTTCCGAGGAGCCGTTGGTTTCTTTTGGCATTGTGGTAACGTAAGTTTGTTTAGTGTTTTTCCTATGTAGGTATCAGTAAAATTATACGGGAATACATTATTGTGAAGTAATTCTTTAAAATACATTAGTTCCTTATGAATGTTTAGGTAATTAGAGCAAAGGTTATATCCTCTATAACTGATTGATTGATTGATTAATTTGAAGTTCTTTGGTATCCTGACATCGAAGGCCATTAATGCCGATATCGTGTATCATAAATAAAGATTAAAAGAATATTCAATTAAAACCAGAGAAGTAAATATGTTATAAGTTAAATAGCATCAAGAAGACCTGCTTATGATATAAATCTAAAAATGCCACTAGAAGTAAATATATCATAAAAGTTAAATATCATTAAAAAGACCTGCTTCTGATATCAAACTAAAAATGCCACAAGCACTGTACGACAAATCATGTCCAAGGATCTTGGCCAGGATGAACCTGCCATCCTCACCTTGAGCCTTAAACAGATATCTATTTCTTAAGTTATTGTAATTGGGGCATTCGATCAACAAATGCCTTGCTGTTAAAGGAGCCAAATAGTCGTTGCAATACGGTTGGTGTTGGCTCTTCAGAAGAAACTCGTGTGTCAACCATGTGCGGCCAATGTGGAGACGACAAAGAGACGTCTCCGACTTTCGGAGATATGACATTTGTTACCTCTCTCATCTTATTGCAATCTAGACTATCCCAGTGCTGTTGCCAATTATTACAAAACAATTTCTTGATGTTAGGAAGGAAATCATCAAAGGGAATAGGATATCTTCTTGATAGCAACTCGGATGCAGCATTCTTCACCAGTAAATCTGCCTTCTCATTCTCAGACGGACCTACACGTGCTTGAACCCAACAAAATTGAACCATTATACCTCTCCGACAAATAATAAAAAGCTTTTCTAAAATCTTTAAAACTAGAGGGTTAGTAAAATTAAAAATTTCTAAAGCTTGAAGGACACTCCTTTCATCACTAAAAATGGTAAAATTACCCTCTTTCTCCAACGCTATTTTTTCAATAGCGGTTAGTATGCCATACAGTTCGGCAGTAAATATGGAAACTGTTAGAAGACGTGCACATCTACAATTAAAATCATTACTAAGTACTCCAAATCCAACACCAGCATCAGATTTGGAGCTATCAGTATATATAAAAGTCAATCCTCTATGTTCTGCAACATGTTCCGTAAAAAGAGACCTGGACTCTAAGCCAGTCAAATTCTTCTTAATTCCAATGAAATATTTACAAAAAGATATCTCTGGTAATTTCCATAGGGGCGTTGATGATACCTTAAATGGAAGCACCTTACTTCTAATTATATTCAGACTGTTTAATAATTGTTTGACCTGAAAGCCATAAGTTAGAGAGTATTTGCAACCTAAACCAATACCGAACAATAGACGACTTTTGGTAAAGATCTAGAGGTAATTCTCCAGGATCAACAAGGAGACTTGTAATAGGCGAAGTACTAAGCGCTCCTGTGGACAATCTAATACCAGCATGATGTATTGAATCTAACATCTTTAATCGGCTTGGGGTGGATGAAGAGTATATTTCATATCCATAACTAATTTTGAAAAAAAATCAAGGCCTTGTATAATTTTGAAATAGTATTGCGGTCTGCCCCCCATGATGTATGGGACAATACTTTTAAAAGATTCAGAGCCTCAAGACATTTAGCTTTTAACGCTTTCAAGTGAGACACCCACGTAAGCCTACAATCAAATATCAAACCTAAAATTTTAGCTTCACCTACACATGGGATACGTTGACTTTTGATGTATATATCCGGGTCTGGATGTACTCCCCAGATACGACAAAAATGGACTATATTAGTTTCACTTACTGAGAACTTGAATCCATTCATATCGGCCCACTGAATAATTTTGTCAATAGAGAGTTGTATTTTTTTCTCAACCATTGCCATTCTAGCTCTAGCAAATGATATTGAGATATCATCCACAAATAATGTTGAGAAAACATCCCGTGGAATGACTGAGGATATCCCATCAATTGCTAGTGCAAACAGGGTTATTACACTCAGCGCACTATCCTGAGGAACTCCTTCTTCCTGATATTTACTCTCTGATAGAGTTTCCCCTACTCTCACTTGAAAAACTCTATGTGAGAGAAATGACTGAATAAATAATGGTAGTTCTCCTTCTAATCCTGATTCATGAATTGTTTTAAGTATACCATATCTCCATGTGGTTTCATATGCCTTTTCAAGGTTAAAAAAGACTGTCACATGGTGCTGTTTGGAAGAACTCAAGTCGTATCAACGCATCGGTTACCGAGTGCATTTCTCTGAATCCACACTGAATCGGTGATAAAATACCCTTCTTTTTCAGGTGCCCCATCAACTTTGCATTGACCATCTTCTCCATGATTTTACATAAACAAGATGTCAATGCAATATGACCACGCCATATTCTATTAATAATACTTATAATAGATAACTTTGTATCAAAATGTACATGTTTAATCATTGCATATGGAATTCCATCGGGTCCAGGGGCTGTATCGTTACAAGCAGCGAGTGCGGAGTCAAATTCTCTTTCAGTAAAAAGGAGAATTATACGATCCTTCCCATTCTGTGCAAAATTTTAAATTTTGTTTTTTCAATGCTCCTGTATTGGTGACCAGGAGCTGCTACACACTTGCATGATACATTTGAAAAAATGGTCAGCCAGGGCATTGCAAACTTCATTTGCTTAAGTCATATATTGACTGTTCACTTTCAACACTGGTGGTGGGTTTGGGGTAAATTTACCTGCAATTTTTTTTTTATTTTCCTCCATACAGAAGATGGTGGTGTTCTACTGTTATAATTATTATCATTATTACTTGCTAAGCTACAACCCTAGTAGGAAAAGCAGGATGCTATAAGCCCAGGAGCTCCAACAGGGAAAATAGCTCAGTGTTGAAAGGAAAAAAGGAAAATAAAATATTTTAAGAAGAGTAACAACAATAAATACCTCCTATATAAACTATAAAAATATTAACAAAACAAAAGGAAGAGAATAAGATAGGAGAGTGTGCTAGAGTGTACCCTCAAGCAATAAACTCAATGGAGGAAACAAAAGACATCCATGACTGGCACCTAACTTCTTTCATGATACGACGGAACTGTGTTCAACACTTTTTGTATGTTAACAAATTTTCATCAGTACGGCGTCTACGCAATCTAGTCAGAGATTTTCTGTTGGCTCTGTGCAAGGCTGTTAATTCTGAAGACCACCACGGGACTGGTCGTCTTTTGAATAGTCCTGTGGTTTTGGGAATCAAATTGATTCCTGCTGTATGGAGAGTTCCATTCAGCAGGTCTATGGCAATCATCAATACTTTAAAACTGTGATGCACTCCCCTCGATTTCACTTAGCTCACGAAATTTAACCCAGTCTGCCTTGTCAAGATTCCATCGTGGCGATCTTTGTAAAGGCGAACCCTTGTTAGTGTTTATAATGATTGGTGTATGATCACTTGTATGCCAATCATCTAATGTCCTCCAATCAAATTCAGGAAGGCAGTTAAAGCTTGCAATTGAAAGGTCAATGCATGACAAGGTACCTGTCTGAACATGGAAGTGCGAGGGCTCTCCTGTATTAAGGAGTCCGACATCCTTATTCTCCACATTTGATGAGATACTATTGCCCCTTGTGTTTGCCAAAACATCACCCCATAAAAGAGCTCTATAATTGAGAGTGCAGACAAGATTTATCTTATATTGTATAGGAATAAAAGAAGAAAATTTAGTGCATTAGCCTGTGAACGTTGGTTTCCTGTAAACAGATGTGTTAAACCCTGTACCAAGTTTTTGAATGTTATTATCAAGGAAAGATATGTTACCATCCATTTCCACTTCACTAGTAAAAACTTGGTCGACAGGCATGTGATTTGCTCTGTGCATTTTTGGAAGGATGTCATTGCCGACGATAATTAAGGGTTCAAGTTACAAAATAATAGTTTTGTTTCTGGTTCTACCATTCGGGAAATGTATAGTCAGAGGAAGACAATAGTGACTTTCTAAATAAGATATATATAAGTGAAACTGCTAATTTCATTCTTCTCGTCGATAAGTGGTTTGATGTTATTTTTTTTTTTTTTTTTTTTGTTAAATGATTGGTGAAAAAGTTTCACGAAATGCTTTTAAGTAAGTTATGAGTAGCAGAAAATAATTCTACAGAAAATAGTTGACATCATGAAAACCATTAGAGTTAGAAACTCAAGATTTAAATGTCCGTATGAATTATAAATAAGAGTAATTTTGTCATGTAAGTCTCTTATAGATCTTTATGAAATGTGTAATAAATTATATAGTGTTAAATTTATAACTACATGGTGCTTAGATAAAATCTCTTGGAACACTTTTTTCTTTATTTTGTTGAATACGCCAAATGAATGGCCCACATGACAATCCAAAATAAGTAAGTTTTAGGTTTTGCTTAAGAAAGTTTTTGTTGAGGAAAGCCATTACTCAGTTACGTGAAAAAGCTCCGACTGAGTGTAACGAAGAAGAATTTAATTTATTAAATGGACAGTTGTCATTTGCTAATGTAAAACAGAAAGTGGACAAGAAATACAAGTAGAAATTTGCTTTACTAGCATTTTGTTGATAAATGTCATCAATAAACTTGAAATTGACAATGAAGGTATAATGGATGATTTGGGAGAAAAATAGAATCTGATTGAGATAGGGGTAGTCAAACTTGAAAAGTCTATTTCTGGGACTTTTCGTTACGTTGTTGGATATATTATCAAGAATTTTTTTTTATTAAAATCTCCTATCAACAGCGGTGGAATATAAGCACTTTTTTATGCTTTTATGTCGCAGATGTCTATTAAGTAAGAAATATTTGATGCAGCTCATGGGAAATTTTACGGGGAGGTAGAGATTGCTTAATTTTCTTATTTAAAAATTAGAATTGTCCGATTTTGATGTTCCCAAAGATGTAGCTTTCATTGCTAAAATTTCTCTTTATTTTAGTATGAAATATGTAAATGAAATTACTGAATGTTGAAGCATGAAAAAATTAAACATAAATTATTAATGAAATGATATCGAAAAGTTATTGGTCCTTGTTTTGTTAAATGAATCCAAACTATAACACATAAGAGGAAAATGGTTTTGTTTTTATCACTATTACTGAATAGTTTAATGTTTTCTGAACTTCGAAGACTCAGGTCCCTGTGGGTCAACTTAGAATTAAAGTGAAAGTTGAAAAAATTTGGATAAAGGAAATAGATAAAAAAAGGTTGGCAGTTAAACGGACAAAAGAATTTCTAGTGGAGAAGGGCTCACGTGACTACCTGCGCGGAAAAGGTCTTATTTTGGTCACCAAGTTAGCGGACACGTTCTTCTCTGTATCCTGGTTTAGCAATGCAAAAAAGGTATTCCCAGCTACATGGTGAAATGGAAGCAAGTAAAGAAGCAATGAACAGTAATTTAACTAAATTTGTACTGGAATAAGCACAAGAGATATGTAGAAAAATTCCGAAACAATTAAGATCAAGGATAACTATCTGAAAAGACCAAACAACTGATAAAGAAGCAAATTTGCAAATGAGGGTAAAATTCGAGAGATGAAGTAATATTAGCGGAACATCCAAAACAGTAAACAAACTAAAAACCCAAGATATTTGTAAATAGGGTCACACCAAAATTAGGAAAACAACAAAGAAAGAAAGAAGCTTCAAATTGATGTAAAGAAAACTTGGAACAGGACGCCAATAGAAATAATGAAACACCTGAGTCGGTACCAAACGTAATAGTAGGAGAAGTAAAGAAAGCATAAAATGCACGAAGAGAGAAAAATCTGATGGAGAACATGCTTAGTAATTGATTTAATAAGAGATGGAGGAGATTTCATAGTCGTAAAACTCGATGAACTTTACACCAAAAGCCAGCAAGGAGGCTCTATACTTACAACCTTGAAAAACTTCATCATTTTACTAATTCACTAAAAAGGGGGACACAAAAGACCTGAGAAACTACCACCCTACAAGTTCACTCTCTGTAGTATATAAAATATTTACAAAGACTATATTAAGCCGAATAGAAAGACAGATAGACTATAATCAACCACTATTTATAGCATTTCGCGACTATGAGAAAGATTTTGACTCTTGTCAAAACCTCAGCAGTACTGAAAGCCTTTCAAAGGCAAGGTATAAATGAGTCTTATGTTTCAACACTTGAAGATGTCTATGCAATAAGTACAGCCATCCTAAAACTACATAACAAGAGTGAGAAAATTTCGGTTGAGAAAGGAACTTGACAAGGAGACCTCACGTTTCCTGAATTATTCACAGCATGCCGAGAAAAGGTTTTAAAGAATTTAAACTGGGAAAATGTAGGAGTTAATATGAATGCGGAATGCCCTAACAACGTAAGATTTGCAGATGACATTAACCTGTTTGAAGAATCATGGGAGGAGTCACGAAAGATGATAGAAGACTTGAATAGAGAAAGCAGAATTGTTGGACTGAAAATGAATGAGTAAAACTAGGAGAATGTTCAATGAAAATGCAGAGATACAACAAATAAGACTTATGGAGGAGCCTCTAGAGATTGTTAATGAACTTGGGACAAATAGTAAGTGTTTCTCCAGGACATGACACCGAAACTAAAAGAAAGACAAGCATGGGATGGAGAGCATTTGGTAAACAGAACGAGGTTATAGATAGTAAAATGCCACTTTCTCTAAAACGGAAAGTATCTAATCAGATGGTCCTACCAGTTTTAACTTATACATCAGAAACTTGAGCATTGCAAAAACCATAGAACATATGCTAGTGACAACTTTTTAGGGCTATGGAAGGAATAATGATGGGAATAACATCAAGAGACAGAAAAAGAGCAACAGAGATTTGAGAGCAACTATATTTAGATTATATTATAACATCATGTAAGAAAACGAAATGAAATGAACATGGGCAGGACATGTGATGAAAATAACATTAAGAATATCAGAATGGGTCCCTGGAGATTGCAAAAGAAACAAGAGACGGAAGTGACGACGAATTAAGAAAGTTTGAAGGTGTGGAAAAGCATAGAAAGACCATAAACAGACGCAATTGGAAGGATATGTCTGAAACCTTTGTTCTGCGTGTACTAGTAACAGCTGATGTTTATATGTGCATGTGTATATATATATATATATATATATATATATATATATATATATATATATATATATATATGTATGTGTGTGTGGATTGAAATGATCAACAAAGCTGTACTAGTTAAGGCCACCCATACTAGATTGGTTCGCTATAAGCGATTAGACTGAAGTCCTCAGTATTACCAATCTGGACTGGCCAGCGTGGTGATGAAAATGGCCAAACCCCACACATGACTAATATATCTGATGTCTTTTTTGTGCATTGGTCTACAAACGGCTACATTTTTGTTGTATGTATGCATATATATACTGTATATATATATATATATATATATATATATATATATATATATATGTATATATATATATTTATACATATATAAATACATATATGTATACATATATATATATATAATATATATATATATATATATATATATAAATATATATATATATATATATATATATATATATACATATATATATATATATATAGAGAGAGAGAGAGAGAGAGAGAGAGAGAGAGAGAGAGAGAGAGAGAGAGAGAGAGAGAGAGAGAGAGAGAGAGAGAGAGTGGAAAATATACATATATGCTTATATTCACATATTTATGTATATATATGTATATATATTTACATATATATATATATATATATATATATATATATATAAATTTATATGTATATATATATATATATATATATATTATATATATACGCATATATAATATACCTATCAATATATATATATATATATATATATATATACATATATATATGTATGTATACATACATATATATATTTTATATATACATACATATATAGATATATATGTAGATATATATATATATATATATATATATATATATATATATATATATTGTAAGACTGCATGTGCTATGAAAATCATCGCCGTATCGTGATCAATAGTAATAAAGTTCCACCTCCCACTGGGATCGAACCCTAGTGTTTGAATTGAAAGGTAAGTTAACAGTAAATTATAATGCTTGAGGCTTAACAAGAAGTCGGAACCTAAAGTGCAAATTGCGTTTTAACATTTATCTGGTGAGACCACTGTCCGATATATCAGAGAGATTTATCTAAATTCCTGACTCATTTCATAGCATTAATCCATCATTATTATCATTCCGGATAGTTTTACTTAGATAATATTGTTTTCTCCAGAATGTTTTATTTTGACTAAAATAATAATTAGTAAGAAATTTATTTTCCCTCTTACCATTATCATTATTATTATTGTTATTATTATTATTATTATCATTATCAGCTAGGCTACAACCCTAGTTGGAAAAGCAAGATGCTATAACCCCAACGTATCCAACAGGGAAAAATAGCCCAGTGAGGAAAGGAAATAAGGAAATGAATAAACAATATGATGAATAATTAATAATTAATTCAATATTTTATAAACAGTAGCAATATCATAACGGATATTTCATATATAACTATAAAAGGACTTATGTCAGTCTGTTTAGTATAAAAACATTTGCTGAAAGTTTAAACTTTTGAAATTCTACCGATTCAACTACAAGATTGGATGATTATTTCACAACTTAGTCACAGCTGCAATAAAACACATAGAATACTGTGTTGTATTGAGCCTCATGATAGAGAAGGCCTGACTATTAGAATTAACTGCATGTCTACTATTACGAACAGGATAGATCTGTGCGGGAAGATCTGAAAGTAAAGGATGATCACAATTATGAAAAATCTAATGCAACATGCACAACAAACTATTTGAACGATGGTGTCAAAGATTAATATCTAGATCTGAAATAAGAAATTTCTGTCCAACAAATTAAGATGAGAATCAGCAGCTAAAGACCAAAAAGGGAAATTATACTAGAAACAAGGTAGAATGAAAGAACTAAAACATTTCAGAATAGATTATTCACCGAAAATCGGAAAAACTTTCTCAATAAGCCATTTTTTTGTGCAATTCAAGAAGACACAGATCTAATGTGTTATATAAAAGTAAATTTGCTGTCAAGAATCACACCTAAAATTTTAAAAGTCATACAGAGTTACAGAAATATTATCAATGCTGAGATTAGGATGTTGAGGAGCCACTGTCCTTGATCTACTTAAAATCATACTTTGAGTTTTGTTAGCATTTATCCTTATGCCCCATAATTTGCACTGTGGCGGGATGTAACAAAAACAAACCCCCACACCTTTGATCACTCTTCTTTCAAAATATCCCACAACACAAACTTTCCCCTTACTTTACTTTAAACTGGACTATTGCACGAAGGGAAAAACAAACAAAACATAACCTTAAAACTATATTCACCCCAACCAAAACAAAAATCACACATTAAACAAACTTAACAATAGACAGACATAAATAACACTTTTATATTTATATTATAGCGGTGTGTGTGGGTACACAGAACTCACCAATCACCAAAAACTTTACAACCCAACACCAACAGTCCCCACACAGTAACGGAAATCAATTAAACACTAAAATAAATCACTTAATACTAAAACAAACGAAAAAACCCTTAAATATTTAATATACATGTGTGGCCACCGTCGTCCATAGACTCTTCACACTGGCAACAGTCCTTAAGCCAATTGCCACAACTTCCTGGCAAACAATAACTGCAGTCAATTCGACTGTCCAATCACATTATCGTTGGTCATCATCATCATCATCATCATCATCATGTTATCATCATCAACAAGAACAAATCTATTTTCAGCCAGGTCGTCAACGATCAAAATTCTTTCTATATTCCAGCAGTCTAAATATAAATATCCGCAGTCTACTCCTAAGTTCATAGTACGGTCCAGGTCGTCATCATCAAGTTATTCATACATACAAGGCTAGGCAGGCAAGCAACACCTTCAAGGCCTAATTTTAACTCCAAAGAATGTTAAGTAGTCCAAAGGAGCCTAGAGGAGGAATTACGGCTCTGATATAAAGATAAAGCACTTCACAGCCGGCTGTTGAAGAACAAAACAAACAACCGACTCCTCATACAGTCAAATAGCAAATCCTTTCGCCCAAGTCATTCATTACCGCCCTAACCTAGCTAAAAAAGGTAAACAAACAACCTCAAATATACCGACAGTCTTTCCCACTACAAACAATCATTCGCTAACTACCACTTGTTCTTCGGCGCGCACCGCGGACACACAAACACACGCACACACAAACAAACACACACGCACACACAAACGCACACACATACTCTCTCCCGTGCGATCTTAGCAAAACTAAAGCAAATGAAATTCTCTCTCTCTCTCTCTCTCTCTCTCTCTCTCTCTCTCTCTCTCTCTCTCTCTCTCTCTCTCTCTCTCTCTGACAAAACTAAAACAAATAAACACTCTCTCTCTCTCTCTCTCTCTCTCTCTCTCTCTCTCTCTCTCTCTCTCTCTCTCTCTCTCGATTTGGCAAAACAAAAAAAATAAATCAAAATAAAATTAATCCTCCACAGCACGATGCACTAATTTTAGCTAGATCTCTATTAAGGGATTCAGCAACCCCAGATCTACATTCAGGAGATGGAATTGGTGGAAAGACTGTACCATCATCTGCATATGCAACAAGGTTGTTTTCTATGTCAAACCACATGTCATGTGTATATATCATCAAAAGTAATGGGCCAAGAACACTATCCTGAGGAACACCAGATATCACATTCCTGTACTCACTAAGGTGTCCATTAATAACAACTCTTTGCAATCTATTACTTGAAAATTCAATAATGATGCTAAGAAACGACCCACCTACTTCCAACTGTTTCAGTTTAAAAACAAGGGCCATATGATTAAAACGGTCAAAGGCAGCACTAAAATTAAGGCCAATCATACGAATTTCCTAACCACAATCAAGGGATTTCTGTACAGCATTGGAGATTGTAAGAAGGGTATCACATGCTCAAATGGCTTTACAGAAACCAAATTGCAAAATAGGGAACATATGATTACCTTATGCAAACCTATTAAGACGTTTTTCCAGAAGACGTTCAAAAACTTTAGATTAGATAATATGAGTGGTATGGAAATTGGGCGGTAATCAGTTGAGCATGGGCTACCACAAACCCATTTACATAGTGGAATAACATTACCCATTCTCCAACAAGTGCTAAAAGCTCATTTTCTTACTAACTTGCACAAAATAAGAGACTTTATAAAAAATAAAGGAAAATTGCCATTTGGCTCTACACCTCCATAAGCATCAAGGTCCATCAAGAGAGCTTTAATTTCAAGAGATTGAAAAGCTAAACTACTTACATCAGCCTTAGGAAAAAAAGAATGGGGAAGGTCAAGTTTCTAATTACTCTGTTTACTGTCAGCCAAAAGCGTTGCCTTTCCCTTTGTACAGTGAGTGACAGCTTAAGTAAAGAAGGAATTGTTCCTTCTACACCAAAGAGTGCAGATTTGTGGGTAGTCCACCACTTATGTTCCTGGGTTGTACCAGAAAGGGTTTCTTTTGTGGTTAAATTATATTTCTTTTCAGTTGAAGCATAAGTTCTTTGAGCAAAAGCTCTATGCTGAGTAAACTTATTCCAAGTCAAATCTGATCTGTTGCCCATCCAAAGAAGATAGGCTTCCTGCTTCATCAAATAAGCACATCAACAGCCATCACTGAACCAGCGTTTGCCCTTCACTCGGTATCTTAGCACACGAAAAGGGATTTGCCTATGTATTATGTTGACTAGATTCTCATTCAAAGTGACAACAGGATCCACACCTATACAATTGCAACCAATTCAAGCCAAAAGATCCCTCAAAATCCCATTCCAATCAGCTTGAGATTTCATATAAATCTTACATGAGAATGATACATCAGTAACAGGCTGCTCAGTCTTCACTACCAATGAAATCAAGGCATGATCATGATTATGGGGTATCTAAAACTATACAAGTAAAGAGACAGAATAGCTTAGGATAGATAAATACTGTATCTTTAGTCACTCATTTGTAATGCATGAATGATGCTCTGGTATAAAGAAAAATTTATAAAAGTGCAAAGGTTATGATACAAACTAAAATATTGAGGCTTCTTTATTCGACAAGATAATTCGATTATTGACAACATTTAAACTCGTTTTTTTTTTACACACATTAATTTCCAATTGCTTAGCATTTCTCATTAGTTGAAGTAGTCTCAGCCACAGACGATTCATCGTCCCTTTCAGTAGCACAAGAAAGACAAGGCAGTTTCTTCTCCATTGCAGCTCGGTATTTGGGGTGACTGATGGCATAAACGATAGGGTTGTACACAGCATTGGCCTTGGCGAAAACCGAGCCCCAGATGGTGAAGAGAGGTGTAATGAAAGGCTTGTAGTGCATGCCTACAAAATTGATAACAAAGTAAGGGCTCCATGCCATGAACCAAAGTGAAACAGTCATGAGAGCTACTTTGGCCAGTCGGCATTCATTAGATGTCTTCTTGGCTTCTGGATCACTTCTCAAAGACTTGACTCCCATCTTCTTGGCCTGTTCGCGCATCTGTTTCTCGTGAGTAGCAACAGCCTTCAGGATGAATGTGTAGCAATAAACAATAATGAATAGAGGAAGAACAAAACAATCAAAACCATAGAAGTACAAGTAAAGATGTCCCCACAGATCATCAGAGAGGTAGTCTGTACCACAGGCAGTCATATTACCTTCAGGAACATACCTATTGAATCCGAAAAATGGAAGCATGCACCAAAGTGAAGTGTGGCCCCATATATACAGAATTCGTAGCAAAGCACCAGAGTTAGTTAATGGTTTTGCTGCAATACCCTTGACAATGACGTTGTAACGATCCAGAGTAATGAATACCATGGCCCAAATAGAGGCACAGCCACAGATTGAACCTACAAGAGCATAGATCTCACAAAAGAGACCACTGAAAGCCCACATCTGATAGTAACAGTTTACCAAAGTTGGAGGAACCATGAATGACATTATGATGAAATCGGAAGTGGCCAGACTTACGACAAACATGTTTGATGGAGTCCTAAGAGATTTGGTGTTCATGAAGACCCAGATAACAACAAAGTTACCACAGACTGCAAGAGTACCCATAACAACCATAAATACTCCTACTAAGTTGTACCACAGAGGGTTCATGGGAGGAAATTGATACCAATGATCGTGAATGTAACCGAGGAGCTCTTTGGGAACTCTGTCGACAACGGTGTAGTTACCGTATGGGTTCGTAGAGGGCAGGAGGTCATTGCCACCCATGTTGGATTGGTCGTCCCAGTAGCCCATCTGAGGAAAATAAAGAGAAGTAGCAAAATTATTATAATTTACTCCAGTAGTTAAAAACTGACGTTCAAAATATTTAGTTATTCCGTAAAAAAAATATTCGATATTAATTTTATAGCCGTAATTAAAACAAAACCATAAAACTTATACTTTTCATCAAAGTTATCTCATTTTGAATTATCATAAAAAAAACGAAATGATCTAAGATTACAATATGTTCAAATATATATAACAGATAAATTTGAACGTATTATGAAATAAATTATAGATTAATTAGTGTTTGCACTATGGAAATACGAAGGAATATCTCCCTATGATTTTCATCTAATTCTACTGTAACTAAACAAAAAAAAATAGTAGATTTGAAAGCCCTTTATAACTAATGGGTAACATTGGCGAATGCAACGTGGTGTAGCAAGTTACTGACAAAAATATACTAGAACTGAAAACATGTAAAACAGGACTATTGTGTGACTATAACAGATAAAATACATAATATAGAACTTTGCCATACAAATGAAAAATAGTATCTAAAACCCAGATTGGTTTTCTTTGACACCTACGTCGTCGAAGTCCTTCGAAGGGAGAGAAAATGCTCAGTAGCCGTCAGGAACAGTGCCCGGGATCCCGTTCCAGGTGCTACCTAAGCCGGAGTGCTACCGTTCACAGAAGATCGGCTTTATATAGCAGAGTTCCATGCTCCAGTGAATTCCCTAATGTATTCAAGGAAATGTAAAAACAGAGGCTCCACGTGTAATCAACCGGCAAAGTTAAGTAACTCCAACCCTCAATGAAACCTAATAAAGATGTATAGGGTTTCTTTGCTAAAGGTTGAAGAACACATACACTGTTAAAATCACAAAATTCATGGAATCTCTTATTACAAATTATTCGATGATAGGAATTTGTTTTAACTAACAGATAACACATCTTTCCGATATAAAATATATATCATAAGCCAGTTAAATGACAATACAAACAAAAAGTAATGTTCCAAATATGGTTAGGACTGAATATTAAATTGATAAAAAAAGTATAAAATGTAGATCTCTTACATGGATACATGTTTTCGCTGAGAGACTTTGCAGAGCCAAAAGATTATTTCTTACGAAGGCTGTAGGCCTATACGAAAATGATAACTGGAACTGAACTGATGAAGACAAAAAAATACATTTTCCAATGCTTCAAAACAGGGAGTCTTTTTTTTATTTCAACGTTGCCTGCTCTCTATCAAAATAGGAGTATCTTACTATCCATGATACATTCAGATTAATAAAAGCATGGGTCATATTTTTTATTTCATCATTCTTGGAAATCAAGCTGTTTATACCTACACAAAACAATAATAAACTTGCTAGTAAGTCCATATTATCATAACTTAATTCAAATCTCTTTGATGGTAATGTTATCAATTAACTTATATAAATAAAATCACAATATACACAACATGAACCTTCCAGTACACAGAAACATTATCTGGCGTTGAATATTTTTTTTATAAACATACTTAGGAGTTACTGCTGCACGGTGTTTGCCGGGAAAGTTTTCTTAAAAGTGATAATATACGAATAAATAGGTGATTCGATTCATTCTGTTATGTACTAAAGTTGGAACTTTTATATTGAAAAAGTAATATTGTAAATAAAGCTAAAATAAAATTCATATTTTTTCTATCAAGACATGAAATAAATAACATTAAAAATCTTAATTTCAAATTACCCAAAGTATCACCAATGTATTTACGTGGTGCTTCAAAGACCAAGAAATATTTCACTCCATATGAAACCTCTGAATTAATCCGTATATGTTCTAATTCTACAGCAGAAATTATTTTTAATCCGTTTGTTTCATTTTATCATAAATTGCTGCATCTATGAGGTTAAAAGACACATTTACATTTACTTTTTTTCTCCAGGAATCAAATTTATTGCACCTATACGAGATATGAGACTGATTACCTATCTACATATTTATATTAGGGTAAAAAAAAAAGAGGTATATATTGAACTTTGAAAAAAAAAAAAACTAGTTTAATAAAAGAAAAAATTTGAGACTTATTTCAATTGCTAAGATTCTAATTAAAAAACAATTGATTCTAATGTGAATTTAAAATATAACAGGTACTAACATCTTCCCTCCAAGAATTAAAGAGAAAGTGTGACTGGAATCATCAAGTTGATTCTCAAAAAGAAAACAATAACAATGATCTCCATGTCTCAGACATTCTACCAGCAAGTATCTCAGAGTCAGAGACACTAAGTAATATTCACAGTATGGATCGACAACACGTCATTAAAAAGAACGCTTTCAAATGATTCGCCAAGTTCTCATTCGGCAAATAGCTTTGGTCTACCTCTGAGGCATGTTGATATTCTCTTAAGGTGCTTTTGTACTTGTGGTCACCAATTATTATGTTGGATTTTAGGAAAATTGCTCTTGATTTGAGGATGAAAAACATGAAAAAGAATGGGGCAGTTTGGTGGGAAATACTACAGGGACTGATTACTTTCCCATTTCATCTATTGATTTTTAAAGGTTTTTTAAAGGTCACGCATGAATGGCAGAGGCAAGGGACAGTGACATAGGCCTATCAAGCAGGACACAAACCCCTAGAGACTGACCATATACACAAATGATCAGCGCCCAGGCCCCCTCTCCACCCATGCTAGGACCAAGGAGTGCCACGCAATGGCTGCTGAAGACTCAGCACATAGACCTATAGGCTCTCCCAAACGCCCAAACCTTAGCTCACAAGGATGGTGAGATTGCAGCAACCAAAGGAGCTAACGAGTTTGAGTGGGACTCGAACCCCCGTCTAGCGTTTACCGGTCAGGGACGTTATCAGCTACATTAACGAGTGATGTCACCCATCACAAACTAATTCAAGTTAACCATTTAACAATTCTCGGGTTGAAATAATAAAGCCATTGATGAGTATATTCAACAAAACTAGTTAAGATACCATCATTTCTAAATGCTAAACAAGTCTTTTAATAAACGTCTTTTCTATTATCTTACGTGCAAGGTGTCAGACCAATTGGGTGGAAATTGAATGTTAGATTGAAATTTTGTTTAATTTTTAAACCTAAAAGAGTAGTCGGCTCATAAGTACTATGACAGCCACTATAATGCCATATCTATTTCATAATGATAATGATAAGTAACTTAGTATTCCTATAAACTTTCTTTACTGAAGCAAATGGTATACTATCAATGTCTGGAGTAGTGTCCTTAGAAGTCTTTAAGATTGAATGAGATTTTGTTTTACTGAATGGAGAGTAAATTATTTATCTTTAATTTTCAATTTGAGAATTTATTTCTTTTTATCTCTGCCTGTTATGATATCAGTGAGGGTTTTTTATTTAATTTGTGAGGCACATTAAATCCAGACAGTCTAGTACAATATTGGGGGGAATTAGAGGATAATGCAACAGAATATCACGGAAATTGCAATTAGAAATGTACTATTCCAATAATTTGGTTCAAAAGTTTAAAGTTGAAAAGTATCATCCTAAGAAGGATTTTGTACTTCGTTCTCTATTATTAAGAAACTGTTAAACATTTACTAGATACATGTAATACAATTCAAGTCTCCATACAGTATCTAACTATATTTTCAACACTACAAGACGTGCTGAGATACTATTTTTGTATTGTTTACACATTTACATAAAAACCACGAGTATTCACAGCAATTTTAGTATACAAATTCTCTATATATACTGAACACAATCTAAAAATTGAATGTTTTAAACTGTGACGGGCCGAGAGAAGGTTGTGACTCAAAGACAGGATGAAAGCAACTGAGTGCGTTTATTATAGAACACTCTCCTTTATATTCAAAAGGTCAAGGCTACAGGAAATTTCATGTTCAAAAATCGACACCGTTACCATTGAGAAAAACAGACATGTTTTTTCAGGTTCTTTTTAGTGCGAGGGGAGAGCAAAGATACAAGCACAAAATGAACTATGTACGATTGTGTGACACACGGTTGGTACATGGCTCCCCCTCTAAAAAGGACATACTATACATGTTAAATAGGGCGCCCTGAATCTGGAGTGGTAGTAGCAAAAACTGCGCTGATTAGCGGCAGTGAGTGGCTGTAGAAGTCGTTGGTTGGGGCGCGAGCGAGTGGTGGACGATGGGTGGCTTTGTTGCCGCTCCGGCTCGTCACGGGGTAGGCGAATGTGTCCTACGGCATTCATAGGCATGTGTGTCCTATGGCATTCATAGGCGTGTGTCCTACGGCATTCATAGGCGTGTGTGTCCTACGGCATTCATAGGCGTGTCCTACGGCATTCATAGGCCTATGGCATCCATAGGCGTGTGTGTCCTACGGCATTCAGATTAGCTTCGGTTGAAGTTGAATAAGTGTCCTCTTTGCAACGAGTGGAGGCGTTGATGGGGGTTTTGAAGGTCATGAAGTGGCTGTCCATAAGGGCGTTGGCTTTGGTCATCAAGTCCTTTATGGGTAAACTATCGACATCGGGTATGGGAGCGCGTACAGGTTTGGGTAAAGGGCTTACCCAAAGGGCACGAAGTAGGTTCACCTCACGAGGAGAGCCGTCTGCGGCAGGCTGTAGGCAAGTGATACTGGTCATTTTCCCGAGGGTGAGCGAAGCCCTTTGGTCCCCCAACAGTTGTTGAGAGAGCTGAAAAAGCGTTGCTATACGGGCGGCTGGCGACGGCGAGTACTGCTGCAGAAGGTATGCGTTGACGGCGTCATAGTAATGGTGAGAGGCGGGGGCGGGGGAGGCAGGAGGTGCGAGTCACTCCGGGGTCACTAATGTGACGGTGCCTAGAGAAGGTTGTGACTCAAAGACAGTATGAAAGCAACTGAGTGTGTTTATTATAGAACACTCTCCTTTATATACAAAAGCTCAAAGCAACAGGAAATTTCATGTTAAAATATCGACACCGTTACCATTGAGAAAAACAGACATGTTTTTTCAAGTTATTTTTAGTGCGAGGGGAGAGCGAAGATACAAGCACAAAATGAACTATGTACAATCGTGTGACACACGGTTGGTACAAAACCTTCATTACCTCTTGGTAATTGTAGAACCGTTTTCAAGATATATATATATATATATATATATATATATATATATATATATATATATATATATATATATATATATATATATATATACATATATATATATATACACATATATATATATATATATATATTGACATTTTAAGAAAACAATATTTCTCATGAGTTTTACCTTTTCGTGTATTATTTATTGTGTATATTATTTCTGACTACATGCAACAAGGAAGTTGTAATAGCACTCTGCCAATTAATTTGATGTACACTTTAATGACCTCGTCATTCTTCTTAAATATACATATAAATGTATTGCTCTTTTCAATAGCTCTCCAAATATTGTCAACCAAAAATTCAACCTTGTCTAGAGTTGTTTTTGTGAGGTATCCTACCCAACTCCTGATATCCTTTTTTTCCATTGTCTGCCCAGCCTGGGGTATATCTCTATGTTACACGCTGACCTGGTGTCATAATGAAGGCCTATTAGTTACTTCAGAGAACAATCAACATAAAAAAGGCTGGTATGACAAGAAGCTACAGTGGATGCTAAGCCTCCAATATTTTTCAAGTTCTAGTGGCATTTTTTGCTCTGTGCGTAAATCAGATTAAAACTCATCCCAGTAGCAATTGCCTATTAAAATGACAGGGTGTTAAAATTAAGAAGACTGTATGTGCACTGGGAGGCTACTCTGCAAGTTGAAGAATTTGCTGCAAATTTGTTTGGGCATGATTTTCATATCGGCTGTTCCTGGCTGCAGATAGACAAGGTAGCATGGCATACACTTTATTCAAATGTCGGTTCTTATTCCCAGTTCTATCAGCTTAGATCAATTGGAGCAGTTATTCAATCATCTACATATATTGCAACCATAGACTTGACGTACCAAATCTTTGCATACTAGATTTTACTCTTTCCAAATTTTTATGCATTATATTAAGGCATCGATCAAAACAGGCCTCTCTTACAAACATGGTTATCTTTCCTGAGTTGATAATAAAGATTGGAATAATATATCTACGTCTCTATCTAATTCGCTACCTTCAGAATCACATATCTTATCAATTTCCACGTCAGGAGATGCTGATTCCTTAAGTAGTTCATGTGAATCTTGAAGATCTTCAGTAGAATTATTATTGCGTTCTTCAGAAGCTGCTGATGATATTTTCCTTTTAGCGTCACTAATTCGAACCTTAACCTTGACTATTCGTTGTTTTTTGGTAGTGTCATTGTGTGAAAACTACTGCTCGTTCCTCATTGGCTCGTTTGTTTTTAAACAGTCAGAACTGATTTAGTCTAGCTGACTCTTGGGCCTCTATGCATACGGCTGGATACATCTTGGTGCACTCACGCCAGTTGCTACGGTATTTTTCTAATAGTGGTGACCGTTGGATTAATAGCAGTCTTTGCATTTGTGTTTTGTAATTGTTATCAATTGTATGTATACAGAGACAACATCTTGCGATGAGGCTCATTTTGAATCAAATCTTGGAAAGATATTTGCATATCAGCGCAACAATGCAAACTCATGGAGTCATTTCCCCAGAAACTTTCCACATCACCTGCTGAGCTTCCCAGCTACAGACCAGTGCCCCAACAATCAAATTGATTTCTAGCATAATTACCCGAGTTCCATTTTGACCCTGTACTTTGTCTTATCTTTGAGGCGTGGATCAGGCACTTTGAAGACATTTTTATAACAGAATTCACATCAGAGTATGATTTATGGAAAGTTCGCACAGTGCCATGCAAACTAGGATCCATTGAACATGATAAATTTTACAACTTTATTCTTTCAAAGATGCCACAGAACTACACTTTCGAGGAAGTGGTTTGCATTCTCCAAGAAATTTTGGTGAGCATTCACCCTTGTACAACATCAGATACCAATGCTTAAAGTTCACCAAGTTAGAAGGAGATAACTTTGTCACTTACGTAGGCATTATGAACCGCAAATGTGAATGGTTCATGCTAGCCTCATTAACAAGTGATCCATTCAAATTTTTAATTTTGGTGTGTGGTATGTGTTCCTAAATCGACAACGACATTCGTACTTGCATACTAGTCAAGATTGAGCAAGATTCAAGTATTACATTCTAGCAAGTAACCACAGGCTGTCAACGTTTCCTTAATCTCAAACGTGACACCACTATGATTCAGGAAAACAATCAATCGGCACCTAATATTGTGAATGAAATCCATTAGGGCCATACAAAAAATACTTCTGGCTTAGGCTACATAATACAGTATATCATTGTTTTCAAATAATGTTCTATCATTGAAAAGAAGAAATTTCTTATAAAGACCATTTCAAATGGTATTGGATCACAATGTCACACTTCTTTTTTTAACTACCCAATTACCTGTAATTACTTAATTAACCACACAAAAAATTTATTACGTTGAGTTGTTTCAAGGAATACATTCAAATCTTATTTCTTAATTTTCTTTCGTAAAAGAAACGGGCTTCAGCATTCCAATCTTAATTTTGTTTTAGACAAGGGCTTACACAGAAATGGAGGTAATTTAAACGAACAAGGGAGGCAAAATGCTTATGCACGATGGATATGTATACGTAGTGGATAAGGAAAGAGACAATAAAATCTACTAGAAATGTGAGAAACGAGGACTTTGCACTGGAGGACTAATAAGCAATGGTGAAGTGATATCTATATCTTGAGGACATTGCCATCTGCAAGATTTGATGCAAAAAGAATTGATCATGATTAAACAAGACTTGAAAGCAAGCAAAAGCTAGAGAGAAAGCTGAAATTACTTCATCAATAGTGAGCAAATGAACCGAAAATATTTCTTTTGAGGTAGCTTGAGCTTTATCAAAAAAAATAAACACTTGCATGCACTGTAAAGAGAGTATGTTATTCTCCACATCGTGATGAAGATTTAACACTTACAACAAGAGGCGAAAATTTTTTATAGTACACCTGTGAAGAAGTTAATATTTATTCCACTGTAAGGAATCTGCAGATTCTTAAATAAAAAAGGTAGTTCTGTGACGGCATCTTCGATTCAGCTCCATTAGGAAAACTGTACATGGTACATGCCATTATAAAGGAAAACATGACTCTGCCCCTAATATATTGTGTTATAACTCGCAAAGATGAGAATACGTATGACATAATATTCCGCTGGCATTAAAGTCTTCACTTAACTCCAGTTTCTGTGTCGCTGGACTTCGAGCGTTCAGCTATTAATAGTGTGAAGAAGTTTTTCCCGGATGCTGACGTATAGGGAAGTTTTCTCCATTTTGGACACTACCTCTTGCGAAAGGTTCAGGGATTCTGTTTACATCTAAGGTATTCAAAAACTGAGAATCCAATGGTAATGAAAAAAATTCAAGCACTCCCATTTGTGCCATCATCGCTCGATGAAGAAATGGACAATACTTTAGATGGATTTTTACAGTATTTCGAGACGACATATGGTCATGCTATGAGAGAACATTAAATTGTATACCAAGAACAAACATGTTTGAAGGATGGCACAATGCTTTCAAGAAGAGGATGATGATAATACAACCAACGGAAGAAAATCTTCTTCGAAAACTCCATTCTGAACAAGTAAGTATGGAAATGGTTTTAGAGCAAATCTTCCAAGGAAAAGCTGTTGAGAGAAGTAATAAGAAATATGCTGTAGTAAATGTCAGGCTAAAAAACATTGTTAAATGCTATAACATTGAAAATGTATTGGAATATTTGCAAGCAATAGCTCACAATTTGTAGCAATGCATTGTTATTCCCTATTGTAATTTTTAATCATGTTTCACATTTTTAGAATTTGTATTAAATATTCTTTAATTAAGTTGGTTCATAGATATCTTTTAAATGCATCCACTTTTGGTTTTTAACATATATTTTGAATAAATTTGTTTTTTCCCATGCTGTTGGTCATTTTTTTTATCAATTAATTCCTCGGTGAATGAAAAAAAAAAAACTTTTGAAAACCCAATAACTATATCAATGAAATTTGCCCTGGAAAGCTGTACATTTAGACGCCGACAATTTGTCTGTCGACATTCAGTCCATTATGTGTCAACATTACGTCCGTCGACATTTTGGTTGTCAACATTTAGTCTTTCGACATTTTGCCTTTCGACATTTGGTCTGCCCACCTTTCGAATGACTCAAGATAAATACTTTAAATTTGTGAGATTGCTTTGTTGATTGTTCCATATCAATATCATCATCATCATCATCTCTTCCCACGACTACTGATGTAAAGGCTCTCAGTTAGATTTCGCCAGTCATCTCTAGCTTGAGCTTTTAGATCAATACTTCTCCATTCGTCATTTCCTGCTTCACGCTTCATAGTCCTCCACCATGTAGGTCTGGGTCCTCCAACTCTTCTAGTGCCTTGAGGAGCCTAGTTGAAAGTCTGGTGAATTCTCTCTTGGGGAGAGCAAAGAGCATGCCCAGACCATCTCCATCTGCCCCTCACCAAGATCTCATCCACATATGGCACTCAAGTAATCTTACTTATAGTTTCATTTCTAATCCTCTCCAGCCATTTAACTCCCAATATTCTTCTAAGGGCCTTGTTCTCAAATCTACAAAATCTGTTGGATATTGTTTCAATATCATACCACGACTCATGTCCTTACAGTAACACTCATCTCACTAAACTGATATATAGCCTGATTTTTGTGTCTATTATGAGGCGATTTGTTTTCCAAATTTTATTTAACCTGGCCATTGTCTGATTTGCTTTTTTCAGTCTTTCATTAAACTCCAATTCTAAAGACCCTGTATTAGAGATCATAGTTCATAAATATTTAAATGATTCCTTACTCCTTCCAATGATATTTCATCTTCCATTGCACATTCCGTTCTCATCATCTCTTTCTTTGTTTTATTTATCTTGAGCCAAACCTCCTGTGATATTTCATGCATTCTGGTGAGCAAGCATTGCAAGTCATGTGGTGTTCTGCTAATAAGGATAGCGTCATCAGTATACTCTAGGTCAGCTAACTTCCTATTACTAATCCAGTCCAATCTTTCTCCACCATCTCCAGCTGTTCTATGCATTACAAAATCCATGAGGAGGATAAACAACATAGGTGACAACACATTCCCTTGGAGTACTCCACTGTTCACTGGAAATTCATTTGATAGGACTTCACTAACATTAACTTTGCACTTACTATGCTCATGAACAGATTTAATCAAATTTACATATCTATCAGGAAATCCATAATAATGCAGGACTCTCCACAAAATTGGCTGGTGCACACTATCAAAGTTTTTTCATAGTCCACAAATGCAATCAACAGTGGATTCTTATATTCTACACATTGCTGTGCAACATGTTTTAAAATAGAAATTTGGTCAGTACAACTTCTATCTTTTCTAAACCCCGCTTGTTCATCTCTAAGCTTTTCATCAATCTTTCTCTCTAGCCTCTTTGGAATATGCAAACTATATATTTTCATAACAACGGACGGAAGTGTGATGCCTCTGTAATTATTGTAATCAATCAGATCTCCTTTTTTTGCCATTTTCACCAATACTGCTAGCTCCCATTCAGCAGGTTTTGTCTCTCCATGGGACATTCTACAAAATAATATTATAAGTATTCTGGGAGTCACTTAATTTTCAGCCAATATCATCTCAGCAGTTATCCCATCGTATCCAGAGTTTTTCCATCTCTTGAGTTTTTTAAGAATAGCTTCGACTTCAAACACACTGAATTCATTCATGGGCACGTCAAGATCTTCCTCAGCTTCAGGTATATCAATAAAATTATTCCCATCATATCTCCTATTCATGACCTCACTAAAGTGTTCCATCCAATGTTGCCTTTCTTCATCCTCGGTTGTTATAATATACATGTTTTAATCTTTCATTTTTACAAGGCTAGACTATATTCTGGAATTTAGTTCTATTGTTCAACTCTTAGCCCCCAAAGTATAGCAATGAGTTAATAACTGCAATAACTGTTAGCAATATATATAGGGTACCGTAATACAAATTTTCATAATTTTCCATAAGGGTTTTAGTTCCAAAATTTTTATGAAAAATAGATGTGTTCATAAAAATAGATTACAGAATTTTGGGAGCTACCAAATTTTATCAGTAATAATCATTAACGCGTAATTTTTTCTAATTTAAATTAAAACAAACACATAAAAAGGTTAGACTGCATATGAAAAATGGATATAATAAAAGATTAAAAAATGCAAGGATTTATTTAGAAGGTTTTTATGAATAATGTCAGGTGTATACATCGATTCAAAGAAACATCCCAACTAGTTATCGATCATTTTTTTCCATAGCCATCAGTAAAATCCCATCTAACACTTCTCATTGGTTGAAGTTGTCTCAGCCACAGACGATTCATCGTCCTTTTCAGTAGCACAAGAAAGACAAGGCAGTTTCTTCTCCATTGCAGCTCGGTATTTGGGATGACTGATGGCATAAACAATAGGGTTGTACACAGCATTGGCCTTGGCGAAAACTGAACCCCAGATGGTGAAGAGAGGTGTAATGAAAGGCTTGTAGTACAAACCTACAAAATTGATAACAAAGTAAGGGCTCCATGCCATGAACCAAAGTGAAACAGTCATGAGGGCTACTTTGGCCAGTCGGCATTCGTTAGATGTCTTCTTGGCTTCTGGGTCATTTCTCAAAGACTTGACTCCCATCTTCTTGGCCTGTTCGCGCATCTGTTTCTCGTGATTGGCAACAGCCTTCAGGATGAATGTGTAGCAATAAACGATAATGAACAGAGGAAGAATAAAACAATCAAAACCATAGAAGTACAAGTAAAGATGGCCCCACAGATCATCAGAGAGGTAGTCTGTACCACAGGCAGTCATGTTACCTTCAGGAACATATCTATTGAATCCGAAAAATGGAAGCATGCACCAAAGTGAAGTGTGACCCCATTTTAACTTTGTACTATTCCTGTTACCGTCCATTCATTCAAAGGCTTCCCTATACCTGAACAATCTTTAACAAACTTGCGACCAAACTCAACCAAACCAAGAAAACTTCGCAACTCACGCACAGTCCGGGGACATGGAAATTCTCGCACCTTATTCACAAACTTGTCACTCTTCCTTATACCAGATTCACCCACTACATGCCCAAGAAATTCCACCTCCCTGGACAACCACGTACACTTCTCAAGCTTAATTTTCACACCAACTTCAATTAACCGCCTCAACACTGCCTCAAGCAACTGCATATGTTCCTCAACAGTCTCGCTCGCAATCAGAATATCATCTATAAAAACAGTCACCTTCTGTCGATCGAACCCAGCCAAAACAACATTCATCGCTCTTTGGAAGGCAGCAGGTGCATTAGCAAGACCAAAACTCAATCTTTTAAATTGAAAGTGACAATTTGTACTTGAAAATGCGGTAATGGGCCTGCTCCCCTCTGCCAGAGGCATCTGGTAATAGCCCCGCACCAAATCTAATTTAGTAAAAACTTTCATTCCATGCATCTTATAAACACAATCAGACACCACATTCATTGGAAAACGTTCTTTAACAGTCACTTCATTCACCTTCCTATAATCAATACACATGCGTAAACTTCCATCAGGCTTTCGTACAGGGACAATAGGGCTATTCCAGGCACTCTCACTCCTTTCTACTACACCCATACGCTCTAATTCCTGACACTGCTCCTCTGTCTCCTTGGCAATAGGCGGAGAAAAATGCCTGGGACGCTGATATATGGGGGTATCATCACTGAGAACTATTTTAAATTCTGGCAGGTCTGACCCCCCACAATCATCGTCACCGAGACTCATAACCCTCCGCTTATCCCATAACATCTTAAGCAATCGTTCCCTTTCGACCTCACTTATACTCTCATCTAACTTAATTCTTCCTTTCAACGTATTGTAATCCCAATCGTCATCGTTCTTTACCGTACCAGCCATTACCTGTCTCGCCTTAACATATCTTTCATCCTCTACATTGATCAGTGTATACATACATCCCATGCAATCGCCCTCACGTATACCACGTACTCTCTTTCTCCTAACAATCGGCAACAACCTTACATACACCTGGGGTTCCTGCATATTCATAACACCATCATATATATACGCACTCGTTTTCACCAAATTACCTGCTTCCATACCTTCCACTACATATTCATCCTTGTCACTATTTGAAATTCCCAGACTGCTCGGCCATGCAACTTTTACATTAATAACCTCACCTTTCTTACCCGATAACTTTACACTTTCCTTTGCTACCAACGGCACTCCCTTCCACACCTTCGTACTCACTCTGCCGTCGTCCTTTAAATAAAATTCCCCACAAATTTTACCTTTAACCGTTATTTCTATCATATTCACACTTGGATGTACAATCATACCACATTTTTTCAGAAATTTATACCCAAGCAGTACGTCATATTTCTCATTCGCTCCCTCGACTACGTAAAAATTATTATCCTCCATCATCAGCCCCCCAATCATAACATTTTCCCGTAACTTTCCTTACACAGGCATACGCAAATTACCAATACCTTTTACTTCACCCTTACATCCCTTAAATTCACAAACCTCTTTTACCTTATCATATGCATTCCTAAACATTAAATTGACACCACAACCAGTATCAATCAAACCAACCAACTCTACACCATTAAAAATCCTTTTCACACTCATGCAATCATGTGCTCTTTCTCCCATCACATCTTCATGCAATAAACCCTCACGAACATGCATCACATTCACTCCCCACACACACGAGGACTCACCCAGCTGAACCCTCTGATTAATTAGTTTCCCGAACATCCTGGCTGACTTGATCCCTTCTTCCTACAATCCTTAGCTACATGCCCATCTGCACCACATTCAGTACACATTCTAGCATAATGACCATCCTTACCACAATTACCGCAAATCACATTCATACGATTACTACGGCATCCACTCGCTATGTGCCCAGTCATACCACACCGATAACACTTAACCACTTTCTCTTTCTCTTTCTTACAGTCGCTAATACGATACCCTGTCTTGCCACACCCGAAACATGCTCCTAATGCCCATCTACACTCGTTCTTTTTATGTCCTACCTTCCCACACCTATAACACCTCTCTTCACGGATAGCGCTACCTAACCTACCTTGCTGCGCATTAGCACTTCTATCTCTCCAAACTTGATTTCCCTGTCTAAACCCGTCATTTCTCGGCATGGGTATTCCTACATTACTCACCCTAACACTTCTATCTACTACACTATCAGCTACCCTCATTGGCCCTTTCATAACAGCATCTCTAAAACTACCAAATTCTGGCACACTTTCCTCCATTCCAGTTCTTACACTCACAGATTTACTTTCTTTCATACATCTATCCAACTCGTAATCCTCAACTATCTCTAAAATATCATCCCAAGTCAATCTCTCTCTAGTCCACCTCATTTTCTCCTTCCGTTTCAAATTAATAAACTCACACACACTCTCTGGTACTGTACCCAAAAACTTCTTCATTAGTTCCTTATTTTCATTTATTCCTTCGTCCCCATACTTCTTCCTAGCCAATGTTTCTAACCGACATACATACATCGAGATTGCTTCACCCACCTTCATTCGTGCTTCATCAAAATCATTTTTTCGCTTATACCTAACACTACCTTTCATACGTTTTACCTGTTCAATTATCCTCTTCTTTACACTTTCATACTCAACCTCTCCTACACTCATTATCACCCCATACATCGTCAACAAATATCCTGACAAAAATTCTCCCAACTCCCTAGCCCAAACTCTCTTACTATCCCCATACTTAGCCTGACAAAACTTTTCATATTCCCTAGAGAAGTCATATACATCCCTCCCTACTGCTATGTTCATTAAAACTTTCACATCTAGGAACCTCTCTCATAAACACTGTCTTACAAACTTCCTCTACTTCATTCTCACTACTATCTTCACTGTCTACTCCCTTCTTGTTGCCTTCTTCTTCCTTTGAATACATTGAATCTAATTCTACACTCAAAGTCCTATCTTTAACTATTCCCTTCTTACCCTTTTTCTTCCTTACCACCTTCACCCATTCATGATCATCCTCACTCGCGCCGCGACCTTTCTTCTTTTCTTTCTTCACATTATCTTTACCTTTCTTCTCAGTCTTCCTATCACCCTTCGTTCCAATCTTACTATGTCTACGCCCTTTACTTTCAATATCACTATCACTACCTTCCCCACTATCACTTACCCTATCCTCTTCCACCATCAACCCGTTACCAGAAGCAGAAGCCACTCCTCCGACTGCACCTTCACCCATTACAGTTTTCATCATCCCCATTACTTGCTCTACCATTGCTTCCATTCGTTTCTCATTTTCTCGCATCCCCATCTCAACAACCTCTTCCACTCTCTCTACAGTTCCCTGAAGTTCCTTAAGTTTCCTTTGCATCTCCTCATTCTCACTACTTAACCTCGCATTCTCCACCAACAACCTCTCCTCTCGCTCATTAGAAAACCGCAATTCCTCCTTTAAAATATACAACTGTTCTTCCATTTCTTCCATTTCAATACCATTAATATCTTAAATCTAATTCCTAAACCTATTTTAATACCCTTGTTCAACAGTCCAGTTTCAATCCCACCTCCGACAGTCCCTGTTCGGGTGCCAAATTTATGTGGCGGTATGTAACAAAAACAAACCCCCACACCTTTGATCACTCTTCTTTCAAAATATCCCACAACACAAACTTTCCCCTTACTTTACTTTAAACTGGACTATTGCACGAAGGGAAAAACAAACAAAACATAACCTTAAAACTATATTCACCCCAACCAAAACAAAAATCACACATTAAACAAACTTAACACTAGACAGACATAAATAACACTTTTATATTTATATTATAGCGGTGTGTGTGGGTACACAGAACTCACCAATCACCAAAAACTTTACAACCCAACACCAACAGTCCCCACACAGTAACGGAAATCAATTAAACACTAAAATAAATCACTTAATACTAAAACAAACGAAAAAACCCTTAAATATTTAATATACATGTGTGGCCACCGTCGTCCATAGACTCTTCACACTGGCAACAGTCCTTAAGCCAATTGCCACAACTTCCTGGCAAACAATAACTGCAGTCAATTCGACTGTCCAATCACATTATCGTTGGTCATCATCATCATCATCATCATCATCATGTTATCATCATCAACAAGAACAAATCTATTTTCAGCCAGGTCGTCAACGATCAAAATTCTTTCTATATTCCAGCAGTCTAAATATAAATATCCGCAGTCTACTCCTAAGTTCATAGTACGGTCCAGGTCGTCATCATCAAGTTATTCATACATACAAGGCTAGGCAGGCAAGCAACACCTTCAAGGCCTAATTTTAACTCCAAAGAATGTTAAGTAGTCCAAAGGAGCCTAGAGGAGGAATTACGGCTCTGATATAAAGATAAAGCACTTCACAGCCGGCTGTTGAAGAACAAAACAAACAACCGACTCCTCATACAGTCAAATAGCAAATCCTTTCGCCCAAGTCATTCATTACCGCCCTAACCTAGCTAAAAAAGGTAAACAAACAACCTCAAATATACCGACAGTCTTTCCCACTACAAACAATCATTCGCTAACTACCACTTGTTCTTCGGCGCGCACCGCGGACACACAAACACACGCACACACAAACAAACACACACGCACACACAAACGCACACACATACTCTCTCCCGTGCGATCTTAGCAAAACTAAAGCAAATGAAATTCTCTCTCTCTCTCTCTCTCTCTCTCTCTCTCTCTCTCTCTCTCTCTCTCTCTCTCTCTCTCTGACAAAACTAAAACAAATAAACACTCTCTCTCTCTCTCTCTCTCTCTCTCTCTCTCTCTCTCTCTCTCTCTCTCTCTCTCGATTTGGCAAAACAAAAAAAATAAATCAAAATAAAATTAATCCTCCACAGCACGATGCACTAATTTTAGCTAGATCTCTATTAAGGGATTCAGCAACCCCAGATCTACATTCAGGAGATGGAATTGGTGGAAAGACTGTACCATCATCTGCATATGCAACAAGGTTGTTTTCTATGTCAAACCACATGTCATGTGTATATATCATCAAAAGTAATGGGCCAAGAACACTATCCTGAGGAACACCAGATATCACATTCCTGTACTCACTAAGGTGTCCATTAATAACAACTCTTTGCAATCTATTACTTGAAAATTCAATAATGATGCTAAGAAACGACCCACCTACTTCCAACTGTTTCAGTTTAAAAACAAGGGCCATATGATTAAAACGGTCAAAGGCAGCACTAAAATTAAGGCCAATCATACGAATTTCCTAACCACAATCAAGGGATTTCTGTACAGCATTGGAGATTGTAAGAAGGGTATCACATGCTCAAATGGCTTTACAGAAACCAAATTGCAAAATAGGGAACATATGATTACCTTATGCAAACCTATTAAGACGTTTTTCCAGAAGACGTTCAAAAACTTTAGATTAGATAATATGAGTGGTATGGAAATTGGGCGGTAATCAGTTGAGCATGGGCTACCACAAACCCATTTACATAGTGGAATAACATTACCCATTCTCCAACAAGTGCTAAAAGCTCATTTTCTTACTAACTTGCACAAAATAAGAGACTTTATAAAAAATAAAGGAAAATTGCCATTTGGCTCTACACCTCCATAAGCATCAAGGTCCATCAAGAGAGCTTTAATTTCAAGAGATTGAAAAGCTAAACTACTTACATCAGCCTTAGGAAAAAAAGAATGGGGAAGGTCAAGTTTCTAATTACTCTGTTTACTGTCAGCCAAAAGCGTTGCCTTTCCCTTTGTACAGTGAGTGACAGCTTAAGTAAAGAAGGAATTGTTCCTTCTACACCAAAGAGTGCAGATTTGTGGGTAGTCCACCACTTATGTTCCTGGGTTGTACCAGAAAGGGTTTCTTTTGTGGTTAAATTATATTTCTTTTCAGTTGAAGCATAAGTTCTTTGAGCAAAAGCTCTATGCTGAGTAAACTTATTCCAAGTCAAATCTGATCTGTTGCCCATCCAAAGAAGATAGGCTTCCTGCTTCATCAAATAAGCACATCAACAGCCATCACTGAACCAGCGTTTGCCCTTCACTCGGTATCTTAGCACACGAAAAGGGATTTGCCTATGTATTATGTTGACTAGATTCTCATTCAAAGTGACAACAGGATCCACACCTATACAATTGCAACCAATTCAAGCCAAAAGATCCCTCAAAATCCCATTCCAATCAGCTTGAGATTTCATATAAATCTTACATGAGAATGATACATCAGTAACAGGCTGCTCAGTCTTCACTACCAATGAAATCAAGGCATGATCATGATTATGGGGTATCTAAAACTATACAAGTAAAGAGACAGAATAGCTTAGGATAGATAAATACTGTATCTTTAGTCACTCATTTGTAATGCATGAATGATGCTCTGGTATAAAGAAAAATTTATAAAAGTGCAAAGGTTATGATACAAACTAAAATATTGAGGCTTCTTTATTCGACAAGATAATTCGATTATTGACAACATTTAAACTGGTTTTTTTTTTTACACACATTAATTTCCAATTGCTTAGCATTTCTCATTAGTTGAAGTAGTCTCAGCCACAGACGATTCATCGTCCCTTTCAGTAGCACAAGAAAGACAAGGCAGTTTCTTCTCCATTGCAGCTCGGTATTTGGGGTGACTGATGGCATAAACGATAGGGTTGTACACAGCATTGGCCTTGGCGAAAACCGAGCCCCAGATGGTGAAGAGAGGTGTAATGAAAGGCTTGTAGTGCATGCCTACAAAATTGATAACAAAGTAAGGGCTCCATGCCATGAACCAAAGTGAAACAGTCATGAGAGCTACTTTGGCCAGTCGGCATTCATTAGATGTCTTCTTGGCTTCTGGATCACTTCTCAAAGACTTGACTCCCATCTTCTTGGCCTGTTCGCGCATCTGTTTCTCGTGAGTAGCAACAGCCTTCAGGATGAATGTGTAGCAATAAACAATAATGAATAGAGGAAGAACAAAACAATCAAAACCATAGAAGTACAAGTAAAGATGTCCCCACAGATCATCAGAGAGGTAGTCTGTACCACAGGCAGTCATATTACCTTCAGGAACATACCTATTGAATCCGAAAAATGGAAGCATGCACCAAAGTGAAGTGTGGCCCCATATATACAGAATTCGTAGCAAAGCACCAGAGTTAGTTAATGGTTTTGCTGCAATACCCTTGACAATGACGTTGTAACGATCCAGAGTAATGAATACCATGGCCCAAATAGAGGCACAGCCACAGATTGAACCTACAAGAGCATAGATCTCACAAAAGAGACCACTGAAAGCCCACATCTGATAGTAACAGTTTACCAAAGTTGGAGGAACCATGAATGACATTATGATGAAATCGGAAGTGGCCAGACTTACGACAAACATGTTTGATGGAGTCCTAAGAGATTTGGTGTTCATGAAGACCCAGATAACAACAAAGTTACCACAGACTGCAAGAGTACCCATAACAACCATAAATACTCCTACTAAGTTGTACCACAGAGGGTTCATGGGAGGAAATTGATACCAATGATCGTGAATGTAACCGAGGAGCTCTTTGGGAACTCTGTCGACAACGGTGTAGTTACCGTATGGGTTCGTAGAGGGCAGGAGGTCATTGCCACCCATGTTGGATTGGTCGTCCCAGTAGCCCATCTGAGGAAAATAAAGAGAAGTAGCAAAATTATTATAATTTACTCCAGTAGTTAAAAACTGACGTTCAAAATATTTAGTTATTCCGTAAAAAAAATATTCGATATTAATTTTATAGCCGTAATTAAAACAAAACCATAAAACTTATACTTTTCATCAAAGTTATCTCATTTTGAATTATCATAAAAAAAACGAAATGATCTAAGATTACAATATGTTCAAATATATATAACAGATAAATTTGAACGTATTATGAAATAAATTATAGATTAATTAGTGTTTGCACTATGGAAATACGAAGGAATATCTCCCTATGATTTTCATCTAATTCTACTGTAACTAAACAAAAAAAAATAGTAGATTTGAAAGCCCTTTATAACTAATGGGTAACATTGGCGAATGCAACGTGGTGTAGCAAGTTACTGACAAAAATATACTAGAACTGAAAACATGTAAAACAGGACTATTGTGTGACTATAACAGATAAAATACATAATATAGAACTTTGCCATACAAATGAAAAATAGTATCTAAAACCCAGATTGGTTTTCTTTGACACCTACGTCGTCGAAGTCCTTCGAAGGGAGAGAAAATGCTCAGTAGCCGTCAGGAACAGTGCCCGGGATCCCGTTCCAGGTGCTACCTAAGCCGGAGTGCTACCGTTCACAGAAGATCGGCTTTATATAGCAGAGTTCCATGCTCCAGTGAATTCCCTAATGTATTCAAGGAAATGTAAAAACAGAGGCTCCACGTGTAATCAACCGGCAAAGTTAAGTAACTCCAACCCTCAATGAAACCTAATAAAGATGTATAGGGTTTCTTTGCTAAAGGTTGAAGAACACATACACTGTTAAAATCACAAAATTCATGGAATCTCTTATTACAAATTATTCGATGATAGGAATTTGTTTTAACTAACAGATAACACATCTTTCCGATATAAAATATATATCATAAGCCAGTTAAATGACAATACAAACAAAAAGTAATGTTCCAAATATGGTTAGGACTGAATATTAAATTGATAAAAAAAGTATAAAATGTAGATCTCTTACATGGATACATGTTTTCGCTGAGAGACTTTGCAGAGCCAAAAGATTATTTCTTACGAAGGCTGTAGGCCTATACGAAAATGATAACTGGAACTGAACTGATGAAGACAAAAAAATACATTTTCCAATGCTTCAAAACAGGGAGTCTTTTTTTTATTTCAACGTTGCCTGCTCTCTATCAAAATAGGAGTATCTTACTATCCATGATACATTCAGATTAATAAAAGCATGGGTCATATTTTTTATTTCATCATTCTTGGAAATCAAGCTGTTTATACCTACACAAAACAATAATAAACTTGCTAGTAAGTCCATATTATCATAACTTAATTCAAATCTCTTTGATGGTAATGTTATCAATTAACTTATATAAATAAAATCACAATATACACAACATGAACCTTCCAGTACACAGAAACATTATCTGGCGTTGAATATTTTTTTTATAAACATACTTAGGAGTTACTGCTGCACGGTGTTTGCCGGGAAAGTTTTCTTAAAAGTGATAATATACGAATAAATAGGTGATTCGATTCATTCTGTTATGTACTAAAGTTGGAACTTTTATATTGAAAAAGTAATATTGTAAATAAAGCTAAAATAAAATTCATATTTTTTCTATCAAGACATGAAATAAATAACATTAAAAATCTTAATTTCAAATTACCCAAAGTATCACCAATGTATTTACGTGGTGCTTCAAAGACCAAGAAATATTTCACTCCATATGAAACCTCTGAATTAATCCGTATATGTTCTAATTCTACAGCAGAAATTATTTTTAATCCGTTTGTTTCATTTTATCATAAATTGCTGCATCTATGAGGTTAAAAGACACATTTACATTTACTTTTTTTCTCCAGGAATCAAATTTATTGCACCTATACGAGATATGAGACTGATTACCTATCTACATATTTATATTAGGGTAAAAAAAAAAGAGGTATATATTGAACTTTGAAAAAAAAAAAAACTAGTTTAATAAAAGAAAAAATTTGAGACTTATTTCAATTGCTAAGATTCTAATTAAAAAACAATTGATTCTAATGTGAATTTAAAATATAACAGGTACTAACATCTTCCCTCCAAGAATTAAAGAGAAAGTGTGACTGGAATCATCAAGTTGATTCTCAAAAAGAAAACAATAACAATGATCTCCATGTCTCAGACATTCTACCAGCAAGTATCTCAGAGTCAGAGACACTAAGTAATATTCACAGTATGGATCGACAACACGTCATTAAAAAGAACGCTTTCAAATGATTCGCCAAGTTCTCATTCGGCAAATAGCTTTGGTCTACCTCTGAGGCATGTTGATATTCTCTTAAGGTGCTTTTGTACTTGTGGTCACCAATTATTATGTTGGATTTTAGGAAAATTGCTCTTGATTTGAGGATGAAAAACATGAAAAAGAATGGGGCAGTTTGGTGGGAAATACTACAGGGACTGATTACTTTCCCATTTCATCTATTGATTTTTAAAGGTTTTTTAAAGGTCACGCATGAATGGCAGAGGCAAGGGACAGTGACATAGGCCTATCAAGCAGGACACAAACCCCTAGAGACTGACCATATACACAAATGATCAGCGCCCAGGCCCCCTCTCCACCCATGCTAGGACCAAGGAGTGCCACGCAATGGCTGCTGAAGACTCAGCACATAGACCTATAGGCTCTCCCAAACGCCCAAACCTTAGCTCACAAGGATGGTGAGATTGCAGCAACCAAAGGAGCTAACGAGTTTGAGTGGGACTCGAACCCCCGTCTAGCGTTTACCGGTCAGGGACGTTATCAGCTACATTAACGAGTGATGTCACCCATCACAAACTAATTCAAGTTAACCATTTAACAATTCTCGGGTTGAAATAATAAAGCCATTGATGAGTATATTCAACAAAACTAGTTAAGATACCATCATTTCTAAATGCTAAACAAGTCTTTTAATAAACGTCTTTTCTATTATCTTACGTGCAAGGTGTCAGACCAATTGGGTGGAAATTGAATGTTAGATTGAAATTTTGTTTAATTTTTAAACCTAAAAGAGTAGTCGGCTCATAAGTACTATGACAGCCACTATAATGCCATATCTATTTCATAATGATAATGATAAGTAACTTAGTATTCCTATAAACTTTCTTTACTGAAGCAAATGGTATACTATCAATGTCTGGAGTAGTGTCCTTAGAAGTCTTTAAGATTGAATGAGATTTTGTTTTACTGAATGGAGAGTAAATTATTTATCTTTAATTTTCAATTTGAGAATTTATTTCTTTTTATCTCTGCCTGTTATGATATCAGTGAGGGTTTTTTATTTAATTTGTGAGGCACATTAAATCCAGACAGTCTAGTACAATATTGGGGGAATTAGAGGATAATGCAACAGAATATCACGGAAATTGCAATTAGAAATGTACTATTCCAATAATTTGGTTCAAAAGTTTAAAGTTGAAAAGTATCATCCTAAGAAGGATTTTGTACTTCGTTCTCTATTATTAAGAAACTGTTAAACATTTACTAGATACATGTAATACAATTCAAGTCTCCATACAGTATCTAACTATATTTTCAACACTACAAGACGTGCTGAGATACTATTTTTGTATTGTTTACACATTTACATAAAAACCACGAGTATTCACAGCAATTTTAGTATACAAATTCTCTATATATACTGAACACAATCTAAAAATTGAATGTTTTAAACTGTGACGGGCCGAGAGAAGGTTGTGACTCAAAGACAGGATGAAAGCAACTGAGTGCGTTTATTATAGAACACTCTCCTTTATATTCAAAAGGTCAAGGCTACAGGAAATTTCATGTTCAAAAATCGACACCGTTACCATTGAGAAAAACAGACATGTTTTTTCAGGTTCTTTTTAGTGCGAGGGGAGAGCAAAGATACAAGCACAAAATGAACTATGTACGATTGTGTGACACACGGTTGGTACATGGCTCCCCCTCTAAAAAGGACATACTATACATGTTAAATAGGGCGCCCTGAATCTGGAGTGGTAGTAGCAAAAACTGCGCTGATTAGCGGCAGTGAGTGGCTGTAGAAGTCGTTGGTTGGGGCGCGAGCGAGTGGTGGACGATGGGTGGCTTTGTTGCCGCTCCGGCTCGTCACGGGGTAGGCGAATGTGTCCTACGGCATTCATAGGCATGTGTGTCCTATGGCATTCATAGGCGTGTGTCCTACGGCATTCATAGGCGTGTGTGTCCTACGGCATTCATAGGCGTGTCCTACGGCATTCATAGGCCTATGGCATCCATAGGCGTGTGTGTCCTACGGCATTCAGATTAGCTTCGGTTGAAGTTGAATAAGTGTCCTCTTTGCAACGAGTGGAGGCGTTGATGGGGGTTTTGAAGGTCATGAAGTGGCTGTCCATAAGGGCGTTGGCTTTGGTCATCAAGTCCTTTATGGGTAAACTATCGACATCGGGTATGGGAGCGCGTACAGGTTTGGGTAAAGGGCTTACCCAAAGGGCACGAAGTAGGTTCACCTCACGAGGAGAGCCGTCTGCGGCAGGCTGTAGGCAAGTGATACTGGTCATTTTCCCGAGGGTGAGCGAAGCCCTTTGGTCCCCCAACAGTTGTTGAGAGAGCTGAAAAAGCGTTGCTATACGGGCGGCTGGCGACGGCGAGTACTGCTGCAGAAGGTATGCGTTGACGGCGTCATAGTAATGGTGAGAGGCGGGGGCGGGGGAGGCAGGAGGTGCGAGTCACTCCGGGGTCACTAATGTGACGGTGCCTAGAGAAGGTTGTGACTCAAAGACAGTATGAAAGCAACTGAGTGTGTTTATTATAGAACACTCTCCTTTATATACAAAAGCTCAAAGCAACAGGAAATTTCATGTTAAAATATCGACACCGTTACCATTGAGAAAAACAGACATGTTTTTTCAGGTTATTTTTAGTGCGAGGGGAGAGCGAAGATACAAGCACAAAATGAACTATGTACAATCGTGTGACACACGGTTGGTACAAAACCTTCATTACCTCTTGGTAATTGTAGAACCGTTTTCAAGATATATATATATATATATATATATATATATATATATATATATATATATATATATATACATATATATATATATATACACATATATATATATATATATATATATATATATTGACATTTTAAGAAAACAATATTTCTCATGAGTTTTACCTTTTCGTGTATTATTTATTGTGTATATTATTTCTGACTACATGCAACAAGGAAGTTGTAATAGCACTCTGCCAATTAATTTGATGTACACTTTAATGACCTCGTCATTCTTCTTAAATATACATATAAATGTATTGCTCTTTTCAATAGCTCTCCAAATATTGTCAACCAAAAATTCAACCTTGTCTAGAGTTGTTTTTGTGAGGTATCCTACCCAACTCCTGATATCCTTTTTTTCCATTGTCTGCCCAGCCTGGGGTATATCTCTATGTTACACGCTGACCTGGTGTCATAATGAAGGCCTATTAGTTACTTCAGAGAACAATCAACATAAAAAAGGCTGGTATGACAAGAAGCTACAGTGGATGCTAAGCCTCCAATATTTTTCAAGTTCTAGTGGCATTTTTTGCTCTGTGCGTAAATCAGATTAAAACTCATCCCAGTAGCAATTGCCTATTAAAATGACAGGGTGTTAAAATTAAGAAGACTGTATGTGCACTGGGAGGCTACTCTGCAAGTTGAAGAATTTGCTGCAAATTTGTTTGGGCATGATTTTCATATCGGCTGTTCCTGGCTGCAGATAGACAAGGTAGCATGGCATACACTTTATTCAAATGTCGGTTCTTATTCCCAGTTCTATCAGCTTAGATCAATTGGAGCAGTTATTCAATCATCTACATATATTGCAACCATAGACTTGACGTACCAAATCTTTGCATACTAGATTTTACTCTTTCCAAATTTTTATGCATTATATTAAGGCATCGATCAAAACAGGCCTCTCTTACAAACATGGTTATCTTTCCTGAGTTGATAATAAAGATTGGAATAATATATCTACGTCTCTATCTAATTCGCTACCTTCAGAATCACATATCTTATCAATTTCCACGTCAGGAGATGCTGATTCCTTAAGTAGTTCATGTGAATCTTGAAGATCTTCAGTAGAATTATTATTGCGTTCTTCAGAAGCTGCTGATGATATTTTCCTTTTAGCGTCACTAATTCGAACCTTAACCTTGACTATTCGTTGTTTTTTGGTAGTGTCATTGTGTGAAAACTACTGCTCGTTCCTCATTGGCTCGTTTGTTTTTAAACAGTCAGAACTGATTTAGTCTAGCTGACTCTTGGGCCTCTATGCATACGGCTGGATACATCTTGGTGCACTCACGCCAGTTGCTACGGTATTTTTCTAATAGTGGTGACCGTTGGATTAATAGCAGTCTTTGCATTTGTGTTTTGTAATTGTTATCAATTGTATGTATACAGAGACAACATCTTGCGATGAGGCTCATTTTGAATCAAATCTTGGAAAGATATTTGCATATCAGCGCAACAATGCAAACTCATGGAGTCATTTCCCCAGAAACTTTCCACATCACCTGCTGAGCTTCCCAGCTACAGACCAGTGCCCCAACAATCAAATTGATTTCTAGCATAATTACCCGAGTTCCATTTTGACCCTGTACTTTGTCTTATCTTTGAGGCGTGGATCAGGCACTTTGAAGACATTTTTATAACAGAATTCACATCAGAGTATGATTTATGGAAAGTTCGCACAGTGCCATGCAAACTAGGATCCATTGAACATGATAAATTTTACAACTTTATTCTTTCAAAGATGCCACAGAACTACACTTTCGAGGAAGTGGTTTGCATTCTCCAAGAAATTTTGGTGAGCATTCACCCTTGTACAACATCAGATACCAATGCTTAAAGTTCACCAAGTTAGAAGGAGATAACTTTGTCACTTACGTAGGCATTATGAACCGCAAATGTGAATGGTTCATGCTAGCCTCATTAACAAGTGATCCATTCAAATTTTTAATTTTGGTGTGTGGTATGTGTTCCTAAATCGACAACGACATTCGTACTTGCATACTAGTCAAGATTGAGCAAGATTCAAGTATTACATTCTAGCAAGTAACCACAGGCTGTCAACGTTTCCTTAATCTCAAACGTGACACCACTATGATTCAGGAAAACAATCAATCGGCACCTAATATTGTGAATGAAATCCATTAGGGCCATACAAAAAATACTTCTGGCTTAGGCTACATAATACAGTATATCATTGTTTTCAAATAATGTTCTATCATTGAAAAGAAGAAATTTCTTATAAAGACCATTTCAAATGGTATTGGATCACAATGTCACACTTCTTTTTTTAACTACCCAATTACCTGTAATTACTTAATTAACCACACAAAAAATTTATTACGTTGAGTTGTTTCAAGGAATACATTCAAATCTTATTTCTTAATTTTCTTTCGTAAAAGAAACGGGCTTCAGCATTCCAATCTTAATTTTGTTTTAGACAAGGGCTTACACAGAAATGGAGGTAATTTAAACGAACAAGGGAGGCAAAATGCTTATGCACGATGGATATGTATACGTAGTGGATAAGGAAAGAGACAATAAAATCTACTAGAAATGTGAGAAACGAGGACTTTGCACTGGAGGACTAATAAGCAATGGTGAAGTGATATCTATATCTTGAGGACATTGCCATCTGCAAGATTTGATGCAAAAAGAATTGATCATGATTAAACAAGACTTGAAAGCAAGCAAAAGCTAGAGAGAAAGCTGAAATTACTTCATCAATAGTGAGCAAATGAACCAAAAATATTTCTTTTGAGGTAGCTTGAGCTTTATCAAAAAAAATAAACACTTGCATGCACTGTAAAGAGAGTATGTTATTCTCCACATCGTGATGAAGATTTAACACTTACAACAAGAGGCGAAAATTTTTTATAGTACACCTGTGAAGAAGTTAATATTTATTCCACTGTAAGGAATCTGCAGATTCTTAAATAAAAAAGGTAGTTCTGTGACGGCATCTTCGATTCAGCTCCATTAGGAAAACTGTACATGGTACATGCCATTATAAAGGAAAACATGACTCTGCCCCTAATATATTGTGTTATAACTCGCAAAGATGAGAATACGTATGACATAATATTCCGCTGGCATTAAAGTCTTCACTTAACTCCAGTTTCTGTGTCGCTGGACTTCGAGCGTTCAGCTATTAATAGTGTGAAGAAGTTTTTCCCGGATGCTGACGTATAGGGAAGTTTTCTCCATTTTGGACACTACCTCTTGCGAAAGGTTCAGGGATTCTGTTTACATCTAAGGTATTCAAAAACTGGGAATCCAATGGTAATGAAAAAAATTCAAGCACTCCCATTTGTGCCATCATCGCTCGATGAAGAAATGGACAATACTTTAGATGGATTTTTACAGTATTTCGAGACGACATATGGTCATGCTATGAGAGAACATTAAATTGTATACCAAGAACAAACATGTTTGAAGGATGGCACAATGCTTTCAAGAAGAGGATGATGATAATACAACCAACGGAAGAAAATCTTCTTCGAAAACTCCATTCTGAACAAGTAAGTATGGAAATGGTTTTAGAGCAAACTTCCAAGGAAAAGCTGTTGAGAGAAGTAATAAGAAATATGCTGTAGTAAATGTCAGGCTAAAAAACATTGTTAAAGGCTATAACATTGAAAATGTATTGGAATATTTGCAAGCAATAGCTCACAATTTGTAGCAATGCATTGTTATTCCCTATTGTAATTTTTAATCATGTTTCACATTTTTAGAATTTGTATTAAATATTCTTTAATTAAGTTGGTTCATAGATATCTTTTAAATGCATCCACTTTTGGTTTTTAACATATATTTTGAATAAATTTGTTTTTTCCCATGCTGTTGGTCATTTTTTTTATCAATTAATTCCTCGGTGAATGAAAAAAAAAAAACTTTTGAAAACCCAATAACTATATCAATGAAATTTGCCCTGGAAAGCTGTACATTTAGACGCCGACAATTTGTCTGTCGACATTCAGTCCATTATGTGTCAACATTACGTCCGTCGACATTTTGGTTGTCAACATTTAGTCTTTCGACATTTTGCCTTTCGACATTTGGTCTGCCCACCTTTCGAATGACTCAAGATAAATACTTTAAATTTGTGAGATTGCTTTGTTGATTGTTCCATATCAATATCATCATCATCATCATCTCTTCCCACGACTACTGATGTAAAGGCTCTCAGTTAGATTTCGCCAGTCATCTCTAGCTTGAGCTTTTAGATCAATACTTCTCCATTCGTCATTTCCTGCTTCACGCTTCATAGTCCTCCACCATGTAGGTCTGGGTCCTCCAACTCTTCTAGTGCCTTGAGGAGCCTAGTTGAAAGTCTGGTGAATTCTCTCTTGGGGAGAGCAAAGAGCATGCCCAGACCATCTCCATCTGCCCCTCACCAAGATCTCATCCACATATGGCACTCAAGTAATCTTACTTATAGTTTCATTTCTAATCCTCTCCAGCCATTTAACTCCCAATATTCTTCTAAGGGCCTTGTTCTCAAATCTACAAAATCTGTTGGATATTGTTTCAATATCATACCACGACTCATGTCCTTACAGTAACACTTATCTCACTAAACTGATATATAGCCTGATTTTTGTGTCTATTATGAGGCGATTTGTTTTCCAAATTTTATTTAACCTGGCCATTGTCTGATTTGCTTTTTTCAGTCTTTCATTAAACTCCAATTCTAAAGACCCTGTATTAGAGATCATAGTTCATAAATATTTAAATGATTCCTTACTCCTTCCAATGATATTTCATCTTCCATTGCACATTCCGTTCTCATCATCTCTTTCTTTGTTTTATTTATCTTGAGCCAAACCTCCTGTGATATTTCATGCATTCTGGTGAGCAAGCATTGCAAGTCATGTGGTGTTCTGCTAATAAGGATAGCGTCATCAGTATACTCTAGGTCAGCTAACTTCCTATTACTAATCCAGTCCAATCTTTCTCCACCATCTTCAGCTGTTCTATGCATTACAAAATCCATGAGGAGGATAAACAACATAGGTGACAACACATTCCCTTGGAGTACTCCACTGTTCACTGGAAATTCATTTGATAGGACTTCACTAACATTAACTTTACACTTACTATGCTCATGAACAGATTTAATCAAATTTACATATCTATCAGGAAATCCATAATAATGCAGGACTCTCCACAAAATTGGCTGGTGCACACTATCAAAGTTTTTTCATAGTCCACAAATGCAATCAACAGTGGATTCTTATATTCTACACATTGCTGTGCAACATGTTTTAAAATAGAAATTTGGTCAGTACAACTTATATCTTTTCTAAACCCCGCTTGTTCATCTCTAAGCTTTTCATCAATCTTTCTCTCTAGCCTCTTTGGAATATGCAAACTATATATTTTCATAACAACGGACGGAAGTGTGATGCCTCTGTAATTATTGTAATCAATCAGATCTCCTTTTTTTGCCATTTTCACCAATACTGCTAGCTCCCATTCAGCAGGTTTTGTCTCTCCATGGGACATTCTACAAAATAATATTATAAGTATTCTGGGAGTCACTTAATTTTCAGCCAATATCATCTCAGCAGTTATCCCATCGTATCCAGAGTTTTTCCATCTCTTGAGTTTTTTAAGAATAGCTTCGACTTCAAACACACTGAATTCATTCATGGGCACGTCAAGATCTTCCTCAGCTTCAGGTATATCAATAAAATTATTCCCATCATATCTCCTATTCATGACCTCACTAAAGTGTTCCATCCAATGTTGCCTTTCTTCATCCTCGGTTGTTATAATATACATGTTTTAATCTTTCATTTTTACAAGGCTAGACTATATTCTGGAATTTAGTTCTATTGTTCAACTCTTAGCCCCCAAAGTATAGCAATGAGTTAATAACTGCAATAACTGTTAGCATTATATATAGGGTACCGTAATACAAATTTTCATAATTTTCCATAAGGGTTTTAGTTCCAAAATTTTTATGAAAAATAGATGTGTTCATAAAAATAGATTACAGAATTTTGGGAGCTACCAAATTTTATCAGTAATAATCATTAACGCGTAATTTTTTCTAATTTAAATTAAAACAAACACATAAAAAGGTTAGACTGCATATGAAAAATGGATATAATAAAAGATTAAAAAATGCAAGGATTTATTTAAAAGGTTTTTATGAATAATGTCAGGTGTATACATCGATTCAAAGAAACATCCCAACTAGTTATCGATCATTTTTTTCCATAGCCATCAGTAAAATCCCATCTAACACTTCTCATTGGTTGAAGTTGTCTCAGCCACAGACGATTCATCGTCCTTTTCAGTAGCACAAGAAAGACAAGGCAGTTTCTTCTCCATTGCAGCTCGGTATTTGGGATGACTGATGGCATAAACAATAGGGTTGTACACAGCATTGGCCTTGGCGAAAACTGAACCCCAGATGGTGAAGAGAGGTGTAATGAAAGGCTTGTAGTACAAACCTACAAAATTGATAACAAAGTAAGGGCTCCATGCCATGAACCAAAGTGAAACAGTCATGAGGGCTACTTTGGCCAGTCGGCATTCGTTAGATGTCTTCTTGGCTTCTGGGTCATTTCTCAAAGACTTGACTCCCATCTTCTTGGCCTGTTCGCGCATCTGTTTCTCGTGATTGGCAACAGCCTTCAGGATGAATGTGTAGCAATAAACGATAATGAACAGAGGAAGAATAAAACAATCAAAACCATAGAAGTACAAGTAAAGATGGCCCCACAGATCATCAGAGAGGTAGTCTGTACCACAGGCAGTCATGTTACCTTCAGGAACATATCTATTGAATCCGAAAAATGGAAGCATGCACCAAAGTGAAGTGTGACCCCAAACATATAGAATTCGTAGCAAAGCACCAGAGTTGGTTAATGGTTTTGCTGCAATACCCTTAACAATGACGTTGTAACGATCAAGAGTAATGAAAACCATGGCCCAAATAGAGGCACAGCCACAGATTGAGCCTACAAGAGCATAGATCTCACAAAAGAGACCACTGAAAGCCCACATCTGATAGTAACAGTTTACCAAAGTTGGAGGAACCATGAATGCCATCATGATGAAATCGGAAGTGGCCAGACTTACGATAAACATGTTTGATGGAGTCCTAAGAGATTTGGTGTTCATGAAGACCCAGATAACAACAAAGTTACCACAGACTGCAAGACTGCCCATAACAACCATAAATACACCAACTAAACTGTACCAAAGTGGGTTCATGGGAGGAAATTGATACCAATGATCGTGAATGTAACCGAGGAGCTCTTTGGGAACCCTGTCGACAACGGTGTAGTTGCCATATGGATTCGTAGAAGGAAGCTCAAAGCCTTGCGAGTCGGAGGGATTGGTAAAATAACCCATCTGAAAGGAAAACAAACATGCAAATAAATGTTTAGACTCCTTAGATTGATTAACCTTTCTAGGAATGGAGGTTTTATTCCACAAACTACTTTACCAGATGATTAGGATCATACTAACGTCAATGTAATTTAAAAATATAAATTACCAATAGTCATTCAGGTTCTTTTTATGTTTTTGAATATTGATCAGAGAAGTATCGGAAGTTATGCTACCCATATTGCAAATCCTTGCTGTATGGATGTTTATGCAAAACATTAAAACTAATTTTTTTCATGGTAGATTCATCAACATATTTAGGAAATTCTATACTAAATCTATAATTCTTTCATCTGACAAAGACAAAGTAAAGGAAGCTTCATCTTCGATAACTTAATTTCTCGTGCTCTCTATAAGGCAATATGGAGTTATATATTGATATAATTAACTTTAACCATATCCAGACTATCTGACGCTGTTAAACATTTATTCATAAGTTTAAATTATTATTCTAAACCAATACAGGTCGTGGAACAGCCTTAATGATAATGTTCCTTCACTTACTTCTGAACACTGTTTTGAAATGAAACTGTTACTGAAAAAAAATTGCGAATATATTGAAATTCAAAATTGAATAGCACAAGTTTTGCGAGATTATCAAGTAAAATACTAAAATACTGGAACAAGGACAGGCATTCCCCCACTACTGCTAATACTAGTGTCAATAAAAAGAATGAATAGAAGAATAATATTTGTTTTCCTAAATTACATACGTCGTCGTAGTTCGAGGCAGTCGAGAATAATCAGCAGCGGCCAGGGACAGTTGCCCGGAATACTGTTCCAAGTACTACCGAAAATGGAATGCAACTCTTAACCTAAAATGCGTCTTATATACCTTCGCTTTCATGCTTTAGTAAGTTTTCTTAATTAGAAACAACAACTTACCTTTTGTTAAATACACTGGAAAAAATGCTACACAACTTCCCACCTTCTGAGTAAGCTGAGGAGATGTATGGCTTCTTTCGGAAATGTTTATAGCATCTTTTGAGAATCAGAAAACTCCGAATACCTAGTTTTTAAAAGTAATATTGAAAACAGGTGCGATTTCCACAAATAGTATTCAAGCTATAATATTCCTTCATATGGTATACATTTTGAAAACTATGCCATGGGATTGAAAATAATTCATACATTAAAAAAAAAAAAATTATATTAATCTCACAGCGTAATCATATATCGGCATAACATAGTTAAAAATAAAATATATAAAAACTTGAGAGGTTTTCACCTATGAATGTTTATTTTTTAATTAGAAGAATTTATAATATATTTGTATCATAAAATGAGAAAGTGAACAGTATTCTTTTATACAAACATGCTCTAAGATAAAGAATCTAAACATTTACGTTAAGTTATCTACAACAATATAGACAGCTTAAGTAGTATATTTTTAGTAAAACTAAACTTACTGAAAGATGCTCCATATTTACCTAGTGTTATCTTAAACCACTGTACTTTATTTCTAATTACCGTAATAATTCCTATGACTCGGATGTCAATACTAGATAATTTCATACTTGATTTATAATACTGATTACAGATATTAAATGTACAAAAGTAATAACTTATGGAAAGGACTGATTGATTGATTTGAAGTTTTCAGACATACTGATTATGGAGAGATCACGTTTAATTCATATGGGGCTCATATTTCAAAGGTATTGGCATTTGACTTTTAAGATTTAAAGATGCCCTCCATAATCCTCAAGGAAAAAACATAAATTGATGCAGTATTTTTATTTAGACACCATATCTATTATTAGTGATTCCAAGCAAGTACCGATATATTTATATAGTTATAGGGACATTTGGGTCTTAAAATGCAGATTGTGATTCAATATGTGGTCAAGGTCTTCGATCATTGAAAGAATTAGTTGATAAATTAGGTATAAATCAATTTTAATCCTTTAATGGTCATTGCCTTGCTTAGCTATGTATATTGAATATTGGAAATTTGAAAATTTCCTTTGTAGGTATTCTTTGTAATTTTAATTTCCTATCATCTACACCATACTATTTATGTTTATGCATTTGTCGAATACTTACATTCGCTATTGCCTTTACATTTAGTCTTAATATAAAAGAATTACATGTATTTTAGTTTGGCAACTAGCTTATTATTCATCATTGAGAGTTAGTATAAAAATTAAGTCTTGCGTATTCACATATTTAGTAATATTTTATCTAAATAATGTAGTTTTGACTTAATAATATTATTATTAATATTATCATTATTAATTTTGGCGGTCCAAATACAGGAGCGATTGACTGTTTTGAAGTTCTAAAGTGGTGTGATATCGGAGGTGTGACATCGATTTCAATAGCAGAATGAAATCGTCTGCAGAAATTAGCTTAATAGATAAATGTTGAAATTCTGCCAGAATCATAAACAACAACTATCACAAAATGTCCTGTAATATATGTTATATGCTGTACCAATCTGCAAAGTACTCCTCTAAGCATACTGCAATATCTCCGAGAAAGTATAACTCTCTTAGTCCTTACATTTTATTAGGTTTTGTAAAATTGCAACACTGCTGATAATCGCTCAAAATCAACTAATAATATCAGGGTGAAATATATTCCTTGTAAGAGGTTGTGCGTTTGGAAGTAATCTTGTTACTGTTTTTTTTTAGCCTGGTTGCTTCGTCATTTCTAAGCAAACCCACACTTGTTAAACATCACCCGTCCCCTCAAAAATAGTTTATATTTTTCAGTTTTATATATACTCACTCAAGAATCTTTAAACCTAAAAGATTAATGGCACTAAGAACTTCCATCGCCCACAAAACGCATCGAAAAAAAAAATGATAAACTGCCTTTCATTGCAGTCACTATTTTCTTAATAGCCACTAAAATTCCATACATTTTACATTAGAAATGGAGGTTGCCTGAGGATATTTTCTACTCCAAATTTAACAGCCAGATTATTTTTATCATTTTGAAAATATTGGAAAGATGAAACTTTAAGTAGTTTCCTAGATAGATTCAAATTAGTTGAGTTTCTATCTCTAAAATCATGAAAATTAGGATACTAAGAGTGAGCTTTATAATATATGAAAGGGTACTCAACTGCACTTTTAAAAGTAAGCCCATTTGGTAATATCTGCAATCTATATCAGTATCTAAATATCTAATGACCGTGGACTGGTAATGTTGCTCCAAAAACAGCACTTTCAGGGTTTTCAAAAGAATAACACAGGATCGTCTGTAGTGGGAAATTAACCCTAAAATACACTTTTGGACAATGCAAGTAATTCTTTGGCCAGTGATATAAATATCTGGATCTGTACAAGTACTGTTTATGTGAAAAAAAAAAGATAACTAGATAATGCGATCAATGTATTTCTTCTCCCAGTCATAGCCATTTCTGCTACTGCAAATGAGATAGACTTCACATACAAAAAAATTATAAAGACCTTCACATGTAATAACAATGGATGTTTCTTTTATAACCATTATAGATAACGTTATACTAAGTAAAGATCCCTGTGGAACTCTCTTCTTGGCTGTCTTCTTGGTAGGGTGTTGCCTACTTTCACATGGAAAATACTTGTTAAGAACGACTAATGAATAACAGCAACTCCCTTTTAAATCTACAATCATAAACTGTTTTCAAAATGTCATATCTCTGAGATGTATCGCATGTCTTTTCAATGTAAAAGAATACAGTCACATGGTACTGCTTTGGTGCAAAATAAATTCGTTGTTGGATGCATCTTCCATAAACTGCTTTCGGTAGAGGATGGGTGTGTAATTCCTTTCTTTTCGAGGTAACAAACAATTCTTGCGTAGATAATCTATTCCAAAACCTTACCTAGAAAGGATGTTAATACAACTGGTCGTTAACTTGATGTCAAGTTGGCCTAATTTTTTCAGGTTATAAAAATGGTGGAATGGTTGTGATTTTATATACACTTGTGCCCAGCTAGTATGCCATATCCTATCCATTATACTTGATATAAGGAGTTTAGTGTTTCTTAAAACTTGTTTTAATATTTTATAAGTATTCTCGTCAGCGCTAGAAGTTGAGTAATTGCATGTTGCTAGTTTAGAGGGAAACTAAAATCAAGGGACAATTGCTTGTCTAAGTTATAATGGTGTCCTGGAGATTTTTCTAGCATACATACATTTTCGAAGTGCTCAGATAGTGCATTACTCACACCTATAGAATCTCTAATACAATTATTACTCGTTTTAATACAGGTGAGGGGCTAAGCTATTTTTCCTTTATTCTTCCACACAATAGAATGTAGGGTTTTGGTACTATGGGAAAGGACCTAAGATGTCCAAAATTGAGGTGACCTCCTACACAAAAAAATCCCAAGCAACTGCTACACCTTTCATTTTTTTCTGTGCTAAGTGCACCCCTCTTACTCTACACTGATGCTAGTGACGTCACTCTATGGGGGGGGGGGTGTTCTCATCCAATCACCGGATTTGCCTTTTTCAGGAGAGAATTTTCTGAAGCAACCTTCAGATACTTTACCTTCGACCATTACCCACTACCAGGATATTTGGCTGTCCATCAATCCCATCACTCCCAGATCATATGCCCTTGTACACACCTTCATCCAACAGCCAGATGTCTAGTCCAGCCATACAGATTAGAACTGTACCCTTCAACACATCCCTGGTATACTGAATCCCATCACTGATCTCCTTTCTAGAAACACACTGGCCACTTTCCTTCTGGAAATGAATTAAAAGGCTTTGGAAAAAGCCCAACAAAAGTCACTGAGCACCAAATCTGCAGAACTTTCTGTATGTCTCTACATTGAGAAGACGCTGCCCTGGACAGCACGAATACCACTCTCCACTGTGGCAATAGCACTAGTAGACACTCCTGTGGACACCAGCCTCGATATTCTAACAAGTGATTCAATTAATCTATGGCCATTCACACCCCTCATGTCAATGAGCTGCATAAGTGCTGAAGTTTAAATTCATTTAGCATTACTAACGATACAAAAGATTGGGTCTGCTTCTGTACTTCACTTCCAATTTAAAAAAATGCATTGACACTCAGGTTCGTGTCTGTACACTTTTCATCAAAATCCGTGTCTTTTTTACCCAGATTCATGTCGACATGATTGGCACAATTTCATGTAACAAGGACATTGTGACATTTCACAGATTTTATTTGCTCCCTTTACTGGCCTGAAGTCATCTACATGCTAGATGCAGAATCCACTTTATGTACTGGTGTATTACTTTCTGGATGTCGAATGAATAGCTAGATTCGGCATCCTAGTGCATATTACTTCAGACATGGTTGCCACTTTCACCTCTTAATTGTGGAAATCACCAGGACACCTTCTTGGCATTACCCTACATTAAACTACTGCTTACAACACTGCAGCCAACAGAATGATAGAAAGTTTCCACAATTCCATCAAAGCCGAATCGAATCTAGCGAGATTCCATAACTTCAATGAGTCCTCCTCGGAAAAACTACTGTGTGTATACCCAAATGGTATTTTTCCTTTGTTTTTTATAAAGATTGCAGATTTCTTAGCTCCACAGTTATCTGTTATTTTGCACAATTTAGCAAGAAGAGGAGCTTTTAGCACTTGTTGGAGAATTGGTAAGGTTACTCCACTATGTAAATGTGTTTGTGGTAGATTAATCCAATTGATTACCGCCCAATTTCCATAACTCTTATATCATCTAAAGATTTTTAATGTCTTTTGGCAAAACGTCTTAATAGGTTTGCTGAAGGTAATCATCTGTTCCCTAATTTGCAATTTGGTTTTCGCAAAGGCCTTGGAGCATGTGATGCCCTTCTTACAATCGCCAATGATGTACAGAAATACATTGATTATGGTCAGGATTTTTGTATGATTGGTCTTGATTTTAGTGCTGCGTTTGACCATGTTAATCATGAGGCCCTTGTTTTTAAACTCAAACAGTTGGGAGTGGGTGGGTCGTTTCTTAGCATCATTATTGAATTTTTAAGTAATAGATTGCAAAGAGTTGTTGTTCATGGTCACCATAGGGAGTATAGGAATGTGATATCTGGTGATCCTAAGAGTAGTGTTCTTGGCCCATTACTTTATGTACCATATACACATGACATGTGGTTTGGACTCGAAAACAAGCTTGTTGCATATGTAGATAATGCTACTCTCTTTGCATCCATTCCAACTCCTGAATGTAGATCTGGGGTTGCTGAATCCTTTAATAGAGATCTAGCTAAAATTAGTGCATAGTGCAAATTATGGGGTATGAAATTGAATCCTAACAAACTCAAAGTATGATTGTAAGTAGGTCAAGGACAGTGGGTCCTCAGCATTGATAATGGTTCTTTAACATTGTATCACTCCTTTCAAATTTCAGGTGTAAATCCTCCTGCCGGCAAATTTACTTTTGAGGAACACATTAGATCCGTGTCTTCTTCAATTGCACAAAAAAATAGGCTTATTGAGAAAGTCTTAAAATATTTGATGATTAATCAATTCTGAAAAAGTGTTTTAATCCTTTCATTCTACCTTGTTTCGATTATTGTTCTCCTATCTGGTCTTCAGCTGCTGATTCTCATCTTAATTTGTTGGAGGGGAACTTACGGTCTATTAAATTCTTTATTCCTGATCTAGATATTAATCTTTAGCACCGTCGTTCAATTAATTCATTATGCATGTTGCATAAGATTTTTTTTAAATTCTGGCCATCGTTTACATCCAGATCTTCCCGGACAGTTCCATCCTGTTTGTAATACTAGGGATGCAGTTAATTTTAATAGTCAGGCCTTCTCCATCATGAGGCTCTAGACGTTTTATTCCAGCTGTGACCAAGTTGTGGAATGATCTTCTTAATCGGTTAGTTGAATTAGAAGAACTTCAAAAGTTCAAACTTGCAGCTAATGTTTTTATGTTGAACAGGCTGATATAAGCCCTTTTATAGTTTATACATGAAATATCTGTTTTAATGTTGTTAATGTTTTTAAAATTATTTTATTTTAATTGTTCATTACTTATATAGTTTATTCATTTCCTTATTTCCTTTCGTCACTGGGCTATTTTTTCTTGTTGGAGCCCTTGGGCTTATAGCATCTTGGTAACATTAAAATAAATATCTCCTATATAAATTATATAAACTTTAACAAAACAGGAAGAACTGAAATTAGATAGAACGATGTGCCAAGACAGTGGAAGACCATGGTACAGAGGCTATGGCACTACCCTTGACTATAGAACAATGGTTTGATTTTGGCGTGTCCTTCTCCTAGAAGAGCTTCTTATCATTGCTAAAGAGTCTCTTTTACCTTTACCAAGAGGAACTTGTCCACTGAACAATTACAGTGTAGTAAGCCCTTGAGTAAAGAAAAACTGTTTGATAATCTCAGTGTTGTCAGGTGTATGAAGACAGAAGAGAATATGTAAAGAATAGGCCAGACTATTCGCTGTGTGTAGGTAAAGGGAAAATGAACCGTAACCAGAGAGAAGGGTCCAATGTAGTACTATCTGGCTAGTCAAAAGATGCCATGACTCTCTAGTGGTAGTATCTCAACGGGTGGCTGGTTCCCAGGCCAACTTAGTACCTAATAACAATAAAATGATGCTTAAAATGAATAATACCCATATTAGGATGGCTCAGGTGTAGGACAAATCTCTTAAACAGGACTGGGACCATTGCAAGAAAACAACTATCCCATATTTAATCCACTCCGCCAAAAGGCCAGCAGAGTGCCAAGAGTCCTATCCCAAGTTGATTTGGATACTTCTGCAACTGGAATATTGATACGGCTAGCCTATTGGAACCTCTATGCTCCAACATTATTAGGTTTTTAACTATTCCCCACATATCCTATAATTGCCTTTTAAGATTAGCCCCAATCATAGCAATGGTATTTTTCTGAATCAATATAGTAAAAAGAGGTGGAGTGGTTTGATAAGAAGAAGGGAGAACTCTGGCAAAATATGAAGAAGGTTTAAGTATATATCAAGAATTAAAAAAATGTATTGGGAAACTTATTGAAGCAAACCAAGTAATCTCACGTTCAAGGAGCCGTTTTGTTTGTCATAAGGCTTTAGAACAAAAATAATGTTCGATATTGAAGCTGAGCATTTTTTTAAGGGAAATATCTAATACAAATTTTAATTACTTAAATATTAACAAACCGGATCTAAGGAAGGTTATCAAAGCATTCATAGTTATTATGAAGCATGTTTACAGTCAATTTGCCAATAAGATCAGAATGGGCACTCAACAAATATTCCTCTTAAATATGTCTACTCTATCACTGGAAAAAAATGTGTTCAATATTATATGAAGCTAGGATACAGGTGTCCTTCCAAATTTCTAAAACTGGGAACTGAAGAAAAAAACAACGTAACTTTTGCAAAATCTAGCTCAAACTCTCCCCAGACAGAATTGAGTAATTCACTATACGTCTGAATATACATTTAAATAATTTTTTTTTATGGGCTTTTTTGTGCAGTGCATTTTGGATTTATAGGAATCCAATTAAAGTGGGATAAAATAACGTTTTATTACTATAATGAGTTTAGAAATTTATGGATAAACATGTACAGTATATACTTTTTACTCTTATTCTAAATTACTTTCAGATGTCTGCATATAACCAAATTTTTTTTTTACGTTCTAGAACAAAATTAAGTGAACTTTTAATAAGGTGTCTTGAGTTAATTTTCGGGATTGAAAATCAGATAGCCAAAGAAAATCACTTTATGGACTTGTTAGGGAGATCTAGAATAGAATGGAGAGGAATATGGTATTTAGGTTTCATCTAAACTAATGGAGCCCAAAGGTACATTCAGATCTTCGGTTAATACTTAAATAATTGTTGTGAAGGATGCAGTAAGATAGATGAATGAACAATTCCTTTAAAAATAGGAACTAACTTAAAGTAAAATAACTACAAACATTTAATACGTAGCCTCCAATAACTGAATAAAAGATAAAGTCATTCATTCCAAAAATTATAGTATGTATTACGTTTTATTGTGCTATAATTGCATATATCTAAATCCTATCATAACAATGTCTTGTAAGTAACCCATAATATCAATAGGGTCCATGTTAGGATGTAATATGTCTCCCATACTGTTTTTGGTCCCATACTTATGTGTGTTAAATAGTAAAAGGAAAATCACAATTTACGTAGATTGGTGCACTTCCCCCTCGAAATAAAGTCCATGAAGCAAGCAAGTTTGACTCATCCTTAGCCGAACAGTACGATTTTTCTTCTACCATTTGGTGATAATCTATGGACAATGCTCAATTTTTAATCTTATTTTCTTATACTTTTCATTGCTGATCAAAATTGGAGAAGACCAACTTGCTTGATATTTGTTCTTAGTAATATTACAGCTCTTGCTGCTTTGTTGGCTAATTCATTATCTTGAATATGAATATTGGCAGAGACCTAAGAGAAATGTTCCTTAATGTACTAAATCTTTCAAGTAAATTGTAAAATTACTAAAGCTCAAGATGGAAGCAGCCCCAACAGGAATTGCCTATGGTAGTCAACTTTACTGTAAAAACACATGTATTCTTCGAGAATCTACCGTCATGGGAGCAATCCCCATGGACAAATGCCCAGTACATTCCCCTAGGTGTTTTAGAATCTTCATGTCTGAACATAATCCAAAAATTGTCTCTTCACTTCCTGGTCAGAGACACTTCTTGATTAATAGTTTGTTGTATAGTAATGATTCTACATTCATCCAAGAAGGTAACTAAAGGCAACACCTTAATTTTATTACTTTTGATTAACGCTATCAATTTCTTTATTGAGACGAACAGAAGAAGGTACGGAGGCCCAACTACTATCAGATTTGTAAATATCGTACAGTTTGATGCTCTAGTTGAATTTCACTCTATATTGCAGCCTTAACTTCGTTTTTTTTTTCAAATCTAAAAGGTAAATCAGCACTGACAACATATACCGTAAGCTCTTAACAGATGACTTCTTGAAGGCTCTAGAATAGATCCTTAGGCCAGAACATTGAAAAATTGTCTCAAGTTTATTTGCAATCCGGCAACCATAGCCAAGTTAAGGGATACATTGAAATTTTAATTTTTCATCAGCGCTCTAAATGCAAACAAATACATATGAATGATGAGAAATTTCTTTAACTTGAATTAAAAGTTTTAATATTGATAGCCCAGGCTAATTTGCTAACAGAAAACATTCCACAAAATATAACCTACTAGGTCATAGGAACTTGAATTGCACAGAAGAATAGTTTTGTTACAGGTATTCCTGGTAAACTAAGCAACTATTTTAGAGGAATATTTTTTTACGTGAAAAAAAAATTATAAACATACGAAAAAAGAGTAAGTTAGCTGAACTCTAAAGTATGAATTCTATATTGATAACTAAAATGGGAAAATCCAAAGTGACTGTTGCTAGATTGTGTAGGGAGCAAAGACCAACAGAATCTTAATTGGCTGTGATAAGTACAATGACCTTGATATCAGCGTCGAAACATTTTGGGGATGAAAATACCGTTTGGGTTTTGCTGATAAAGGTCTATAAACTACTAATAATAACCTCAGATGGACCTCTTCAAACCCTGACTCCAAATCATGTAGGTCTCTCAGCCAGGGTGAACTATTTGAAAAATCATGGTTCATCAACTCAAGCATATATACATGGTAAATAACTGTTCTATCATTGAAAAGCAGAAATTTCTTACAGAAAAACAACATCTAAAATGACTCAAAATAAATACTTTTAATTTGTGAGATTGCTTTGTTGATTGTTCCATATTAATATACATGTTATATTCTTTCATTTTAGCTGTGCTAGACTATATTCTGGAATTTAACTTCATTGTACAACTCTTAGATCCCGAAGTAAAACAATGATTTAGTAACTGAAATAACTGTTAGCATATGTAGGGCAACACAATAACAACTTTTATGTTTTTAATAAAGATTTTAGTTTATAATTTTATGAATTATGGATATGTGAATTTATGAAAATTAATGAAAAAAATTTAAGAACTACCAAATGTTATCTTTGAATAGTTATTAACAGCTATATTTTTTCTAATTTTAAGTATAACAAGATATAAAAGGTCAGACAGCATATGATAATGGATATAATAAAAGATTTTAAAAATGCAAGGATTTATTTAAAAGGTTATTTGAATAATGTCAGATGTATACATCAATTTTAAGGAACATCCCAACTAGTGATCGATTGTTTTTGTTCATAGCCATCAGTAAAGTCCCATCTAACACTTCTCATTAGTCGAGGTTGTCTCAGACACAGCGGATTCCTCGTCCCTTTCAGTAGCACAAGAAAGACAAGGCAGTTTCTTCTCCATTGCAGCTCGGTATTTGGGGTGACTGATGGCATAAACAATAGGGTTGTACACAGCATTGGCCTTGGCGAAAACCGAGCCCCAGATGGTGAAGAGAGGTGTAATGAAAGGCTTGTAGTGCATGCCTACAAAATTGATAACAAAGTAAGGACTCCATGCCATGAACCAAAGTGAAACAGTCATGAGGGCTACTTTGGCCAGTCGGCATTCGTTAGATGTCTTCTTGGCTTCTGGGTCATTTCTCAAAGACTTGACTCCCATCTTCTTGGCCTGTTCGCGCATCTGTTTCTCGTGAGTAGCAACAGCCTTCAAGATGAATGTGTAGCAATAAACGATAATGAACAGAGGAAGAACGAAGCAATCAAAACCATAGAAGTACAAGTAAAGATGGCCCCACAGATCATCAGAGAGGTAGTCTGTACCACAGGCAGTCATGTTACCTTCAGGAACATACCTATTGAACCCGAAAAATGGAAGCATGCACCAAAGTGAAGTGTGGCCCCAAACATATAGAATTCGTAGCAAAGCACCAGAGCTGGTTAATGGTTTTGCTGCAATACCCTTAACAATGACGTTGTAACGATCCAGAGTAATGAAAACCATGGCCCAAATAGAGGCACAGCCACAGATTGAGCCTATAAGAGCATAGATCTCACAAAAGAGACCACTGAAAGCCCACATCTGATAGTAACAGTTTACCAAAGTTGGAGGAACCATGAATGACATCATGATGAAATCGGAAGTGGCCAGACTTACGACAAACATGTTTGATGGAGTCCTAAGAGATTTGGTGTTCATGAAGACCCAGATAACAACAAAGTTACCACAGACTGCAAGAGTACCCATAACAACCATAAATACTCCTACTAAGTTGTACCACAGAGGGTTCATGGGAGGAAATTGATACCAATGATCGTGAACGTAACCCAGAATCTCTCGTGGAACCCTGTCGACAACGGTGTAGTTACCGTATGGGTTCGTAGAGGGAAGGAGGTCACTGCCACCCATGTTGGATTGCTCGTCCCAGTAGCCCATCTGATGAAAATAAAGACAATTAGCAAAGTTATTACAATTTACTACAGCAGTTACATACTCACAGTCAAAACATTTGGCTATTCTTTAATAATTATTTTCATTAAATTCTATAGCCGTAATTAAAACAAAACAATAACAGTTATACTTTTCATCAAAATTATCCTATATTATTGCCATTTTGTATTATCATACTGAAAAATGAAATGATCCAAGATTAGCATATGTTCAAATAAACAATAGATAAATTTGAACATATCAAATAAGTATTATAATAATTAGTGTTTTCACTAGGGAAATACGAAGAAATATTTCCCTATGATTTTCATCTAATTCTACCAAATCTAAAAAAAGAAAGGAAAACAAAATAGTAGATTTGACAGCACTTCATAATTAATGGGTAACTTTTGCGAATGCAACATGGTGTAGCAATATTACTGACAAGAATATTTTATAACAGAAAACACAGGTCAAACAGTACCATTATGTGACTATAACATATAAAATACATAATATAGAACTTTGCCATACAAATGAAAAATAGTATCTAAAACACAGATTGGTTTTCTTTGACACCTACGTCGTCGAAATTCTTCGAAGGGAGAGAAAATGCTCAGCAGCCGTCAGGAACAGTGCCCGGGATCCCGTTCCAGGTGCTACCTAAGCCGGAGTGTTACCGTTCACAGAAGATCGGCTTTATATAGCAGAGTTCCATGCTCCAGTGAATTCCCTAATGTAAAGTAGAGTAACTGTATTCAAGGAAAGGTAAAAACAGAGGCTCTACGTGTAATCAACCGGCAAAGTTAAGTAACTCCAACCCTCAAAGAAACCTAATAAAGATGAATAGGGTTTCTTTGCTGAAGGATGAAGAACACATACACTATAAAAATCACAAAATTCATAGAATCTCTTATCAAAAATTATTCGATAATAGGATCATGTTTTAACTAACTGATAACACATCTTTCCCATTTAAAATAAATATCATAAGCCAGTTATATGACCATACAAACATAATGTAATGTCCCAAATATGGTTAGGAATGAATATTAAATTGATAAAACAATTATATCTAGTCATCTTACATGACTTGATACATGATTTCGCTTAGAGATCTTGCAGAGCCAAAACATTAGGTTTTTACGAAAATATTTGGGAACTAAACAACTGATGATGAAAGAAATGCCTTTTTCATTGCTTCAAAACGGGGACTTTTTTTTTTTTTTCAACGTTGCCTTTTCTCTATTATATACGAGTATGTTACTATCCATAAAGCATTCAGATTAATACAAAAATATCAATCATATTTTCTATTTCCTTATTCTTGGTGTTCATCTGTTTATTCCTATATGAAATTATAAGAAACTTGCTAATAATTCCATGTTCATTTATCATAATTCAATTTAAATCTCTTTGATAAAAATTATATCACGTAAATTATACAAATAAAATCATAATATACATGACATGAACCCTACAGTAAATGGTAATGTTATCTCACTTTGAATATGTTTTATGAATCTATTCATGAGTTACTGCTACATGGTGTTTGCAGGGAAAGTTTTCTAGAAATGGATAATATACGACAAAATAGGTATTTCAACTAATTTTGTTTTGTACTAAAGCTGAAACGCTTTTACTTTGAAAACAAAAAAACTTACAAGTTATCATAAAAGGAATTTCATGATTTGATCTCAAAAGATTAAATAAATGCCCTTAAAAATATTAATTTCAAAATTCCTAAAGATTCGCCAATTCTTACTAATAATAATCAAAAGTTTCCCCTAAAATCAAGATAAAAAAAAAATATTTCACTTCATAGGAAACCTGTGAATAAATACGCATATTTCCTCATTTTACAGAAGAAATTTTTTTTTAATTTAATTGTTTCATTGAGTTTAAAAGGCACTTTTACATATACCTTTTAACAGGACTTGAATTCATTGCAACTTTACGAGATATAAGATTGATTACTTATCTAAACATTTATATGAAGATACATAACTAATAACTAATTTAAGAAAAGAAAAGCTTTTATATGTGTCGATTGCTCTGATTCGAAGTAAAATAAAATAGATTCCAATGTGAATTTAGAAATACTATTGGTACCAGCATTTCCTTCCGTCCAAGAGTAAAAGAGAAGGTGTAACTGGAATCAAGTTGATTCTCAAAAGGAAAACAATAACAATGATCCCCATAACTGGACATTCTACCAGTAAGTATCTCAGGGTCAGGGACACCGAGCAATATTCACAATTTGGTTGGTCAACATTTTATTGAAAGAAACGTCTTTAACTTATGCACCCAGTCTTAATTAACAAATATCTTTCGTCCATCGTCTACCTCTAAGGCATGTTGAGATTCTGATTATCTCATAAAAAAAAAACTAATTGAAGTTGACATTTTACTAATTCTCGAGTTAGAGTAATATATCCATTGTTAAGTGTATTCAACAAAACTTTATAAGGCAAAAATTCATACCTTCATTTCCAATGGCTAAACTAGTCTTTTAATGAGCATCTTTTTCATTATCTTACGTGTGTTAGATTCCAGACTAATCGGGTGAAAATTGAATGCTGAAAAAATAAAATCTTCTTGGTTACCAAAGCTAGAAAGCAGTCTTCTCTTAAGTACTATGACATCCACTATAACACCAAATTATATTCATAAAGGTCTTAAAGATTGAATCAGACTTTGTTTCTCTGGATGGGGAGCTAAATCATCTAATTTTTAATTCAAGAATATGTTTTCTTATCTCTACCTGTTATGATATCCGTGGGTGTTTTTTTTTTATTTGTAAGGCACATTATACTCCAGTCAGTCTAGCAAAAATATAAGGGTGGATTTAGAAATATTGCAAAAGAATATTTCTTTATATAAATACAAACCTTAAGTTGCATAGTTGCTAAGAAAAAAAGGAAAGCAAAAATTTAAAGGGAAAAACATTTCAGAAAGTGCAATTAAAAATGTACTATTTCCTATGAATTCTTTCAAAAGTTTAAGTTGAAAAATAACCAAGTGAGAAGAACTTTGTGCTTTGTTCTCTATTATTAGAAAACTGTTAAACTGTTACTCAAAACATGTAATACAATTTAAGTCTCCATACAGTATCTAACTATAAATAAAATACTGCAAGCATGCTGAGTTATTATTTTTTTTTTATACTGTATACTGAACACAACCAAGAAATTAAATGTTTTAAACATTCATTAGCTCTGGGTAGTTGTGGAACTATTCTTAAGATACATATCAACCTTTTAAGAAAACAATATTTCTCATGAGTTTTACCTTTTCTGGTATTATTGTGCATAATATTACTTACTAAATGCAAAATGGTAGGTATAATATTAATCTGCTAGTTAATTTTCTGTAAATTCCAATGTCCTATCCATTCTTCTTAAATGTACACATAAGTGCATTGTTCTTTTCAATACATTTCCAAATATTGTCAACCAAAAATTCTACCTTGTCTGAAGTGGAGTTCGAGAGGTATCCTACTCAACTCTTGACGGCCTTTTAATGTCTTATCTTCCCAGCACGGGACATATCTCTGTGTTACAAGCTGGTCTGATGTCATAATGAATGCCTATTAGTTACTTCATAGAACAATAAACATAAAAAAGGCTGGCATGGCTTGAAGCTACTCTGAATGCTAAGCCTCATAAATTTCATAAGCTCTTGCCAGTGTTGAGATACTACCGCTACAGAGTTATTGGATTCTTTAACTGGCCAGACAGTACTTTATTGTATCCTCTCTCTGGTTACAGCTCATTTTCTCTTTGCCTGCACATCCATCGAATAAACTGGCCTATTCTTTATATTTCTCCTCAGTCCTCATACATCTGACAACACTGAGATTACCAAACAATTATTCTTCACTCAATATAATTGTTCAGTGGCTACTTTCTTTTTGGTAAGGGTAGAAGAGACTCTCTAGCTTTAGCAAACAGCTCCACTAGGAGAAGGACACTCCAAAACCATTGTTCTCTCATCTAGTTTAGTACCATAGCCTTTGTACTATGGTCTTCCACTGTCTTAGGGTGGAATTCTTTTGGTTGAGTACACTCGGGCATGCTATTCTATCTTGTTTCTCTTCCACTTGTTTTTTTTTTTTAAGTTTTTATAGTTTATATATGAAAAATCCAATTCAATGCTGTTGCTGTTCATAGAATATTTTTTTTATTGTTCATTACTTTTTATCATAGTTCATGTATTTCCATGTTTCCTTTCCTCACTTTGCTACTTTTCCCTGTTGGAGGTCTTGGGCTTATAACCTCTTGCTTTTCCAACTAGGGTTGTAGCTTAGCTTGCAATAACAATACAAGGATATCAGATTACAATTCATCCAAGCTGCAACTTTTCAGATGACAGGGTGTTAAAAATAAGAATACTGTATGCGCACTGGTAGGCTACTCTGCAAGTTGAAGAATTTGCTGCAAATTTGTTTTGGCATGGTTTTTCATATAGCCTGCTCCTGACTGCAGATAAACAAGGTAGCATGGCTTACACTTTATTCAAATGTCTGTTCTTATACCTAGTTCTATCAGTTTGGATCAATTGGAGCAGTTATTCAATCATCTACACATATTGCAAACATAGACTTGCAGTACCAAATCTTTGTATTCTAGCTTTTACTCTTTCCAACTTTTTATGCATTCTATTAAGACATAGATCAAAACAGACCTCTTGCAAAAAAAAAGTTATCTTTCATGAGTTGATAATAAAGAATTGGAATAATGTATTTAGGTCTTTATCTTATTCTCTATCTTCAGAATCACATATCGCATCAATTTTCACATCAGCAGATGCCGATTCCTGAAGTAATTCAATTGGATCTTTATGATCTTCAGTAGAGTTATTATTGTGTTCCTCAACAGCTGCTTGGTGTTGACTTCATTTTAGGGTCACTCATTCACACCCTTAATTACTCTTTATTTGTTGGTAGTGTCATTGTGTGAAAACTACAGCTTATTCCCTACTGGCCCGTTTGTTTTCAAACAGCCCGAATCGATTTAATCTGGCTGGGTCCTGGGCTTTTATGCATACTGTTGGATACATCTTGGTGTATGCTCGCCGGATGCCTCAGGTGTTTTTCTAATAGCATTATGTGTCTGATTTATAGCAGTCAGTGCTTTTGTGTCTCGTAATTGTTATCAATTGTGACATCTGGCGACGAGGATCATTTTGAATCATGTGTTCAGAGGATATTCACATATTAATACAACATAAACTCAAACTCATAAGCTTCCCAGCATACAAACCAGTGCCCCAAAAATTGAATATATTGCTATGATAATCATTGAGTTCCATTTCGACCCTGCAGTTTCTCTTACATTTGAAGCATTTTTTCGGGCTCTTTGCAGATATTTTTTGAAGCTGAATTCTCATCACAGGACAATTCAATCATGGAAAGTTCGTACTTAGCTGTGCAAATTAGGATCTATTGAACACGACAAATCTTACAACTTTATTCTTCAAAAGGTGCCATGCAATTCTACTTCCGACGAAATGGTTTGCATTCTCAAAGAAATTTTTGGTGAACAGTCCTCCTTGTTCAACATCAGATTTCAATGCTTGAACCTTGCAAGTTGTAGGGAGATGACTTTGTCAAGTATGCCGGCATTGTGAGACATGACTGTGAATGGTTCAAGCTCGACTCATTAACAAGTGATCAATTCAAATGTTTAATTTTGGTTTGTGGCATGCGTTCATCGATCGACAGTGGTAGTCATGCATGCATACTAGCCAGGATTGAGCAAGATCCAAGCATTGCATTCCAGCAAATCCCCACAGACTGTTAATACTTCCTTAATCTCAAACATGACACCGCTATGATTTCAGAAAGCAATTAATCGGCACCCAATGTTTTGAATGCAGTCCATAAGGGTCATATAAACAATACTTAGTCATATCAGAGAAATTCATTCAGCAGACCACAGCCACGAGTCATACCATGCAGACCAATTGATAATCACGAACCACCCACAACTTGTTGGAGTTATGGTGAATAAGACCTTGTCCGTTTTTGTCCATACAAACGAAACAGATGTTAGAAATGTAACTAATTTAGTCATAAAAAGGGATTTTGCCGTGCTAAACAGTTCCATAAATATGATTCAGTTAACAATTAAAACAGTCGTGTTGCTAATTTTGCCAAGGATTCCATTGCCAATCAGAAGTACATTACTGTCTTCATCAATGACTGTGCCACTCTGTGAAGAGTTGAAATACAGCTGAAGTAAAAGGAAGGCCTTAGCTCTACTGTTGGTGGTCAAAAAAGTTTCACAAGTTCCTATACGGATTACACTTGATTTGGTTGATGGATCATAAGCCATTAATATTAATTTTTGTCTCTAAGAAAGGCATCTTGCTTTACATGGCTAGTAGTCTTCTATGCTGGCCCAAAATTTTGCTGGGTTGCAGTATTTCCATCCAGTACAGGAAGAAAACTGATTTTGGTCAGGCCAACACTCAAACGTCTATTCACCCAGCACAAGTTACCTGAGATCCTCATTTCGAACAATGGGACGAAATTCATTTCAGACTTGTTCGAAACATTTTACTGCCAGCATATACGTTCACCTGCATATCACCTTCAGTCCAACGTTCTTGTTGAGCATTTTGTGGACACATTCAAGCGCACTCTATTGAAAGCACAGGACGGGGCAACTACAGAATAAAGACTCCAAGATTTTCTTCTAAACTATCGCACAACCGCTAAGCCTAGTGCAAGCAATATATTACCAGATGAAGCCCTTATGGGACAGAAACTGCATACAACACTGCAAGCTCTACACCGAAGGGAAATCACGAAGGAATCAACCACCAAAAATCATCCTGGAGCAATTGTGATGAATGAATCAGTGTATGCGAGAGCCTATCTCCAAAAACTTAACATTAAAAAGCTGGAATCATCATTGGACAACGTGGAAATTATATGTATTAAGTTTAAGTTGACAATTATACGTGGGTGCGACATCAGCCGTAATTACGCTTTATCACAAAAGCTTTAATTTGCTTGATAGTTACCAAGGCTCTATGACAAAATTGGAGATAGTTATCACAGAGTATAGATAACGGGATTATTTTGTTGGATTTAAATGCTAATCCAAGTAATGTGATATTTTGAAAAAAAAAATAGCTGTAATTAGCGAGTCATTGTCTTTTTGGTGTTTGAAAGGTGTTTCCTAAGGATCCTTATACCAATATTTGCCCGGGTCGACGTTATACTACTAGATCTCTATGTTATGTAGTCCTCCACATACCTCAAGCTTTCCAATTAATATGATCAGTACGGAAGTGCTCTGTAGGATGATTTTCACGTTTGTTTTGAAATCAACCAAGATATTTTCGTGAACAGGAATGTAATAGAAATTGTATGAATTATATGAGTGAAACCTCCTCTTTTGATGGAGATCATAAAAGATAAGTTTATATCAAATGGAGAGAACTGAAATACAGTGCTCCAAATACCTTATTTCTAGTTACATATAATGAACATCTTGTCTTGACTTCACACAAATTTCGAATGGTTCCAGGTTAGAATGATCAAGTGAAGGTGTTTCATGGTGCCATTCGGGAGAAATTCCTTTTCTGGGTGGATAGTGAGACGCTAGGAACTAAAATTGACGGCCTAAGACAAGCACTGGAGTGGAAGGCCATTCATTTTAGAAATACTGAAAATGTTTATAAAGAAATGAAGAACGATAGAAAGAAAGAAACACAATTGTTAAAGAATAAACATCTAACACGACATGTCAGGGGATAGAGAAAAAAGCTCAGAAATTACAATCTAAAGAGTGACAAAATTTTCAGGACTACAAGTGCATCGATCCTCAGTTGTGTGATTCAGTGATAAAAAGGACAGCCAAAGACTTATTTTCAAGATATTTTGTTATTTTGTTTTCTGCTTTCCCCACTTACAGCATTTTCTGTAGAAATTATGGCGAGGAACTGGCATGGCCATTGGTCGAATACCTCAAACTAGAATTTCAAGGATAGCTATACTAACTTGGCCACCTGATCACTTAGAAAAGACGCTGTAAAGAGGGACTTTATCATACAGAATCAAGATTATACTGTTGGGACGTTGTGCATGAAATTGATAAGAAGTCAGCTTGATCTCCAAGGTATGTAATTTTTTTCTAGATAAGGCTACTAGAAATCATATATATTCATTGATAACTTACAGTCAGGGCATTAGCTTAGGGAATCATATTGTGCTTATGCCATCTGTGCATGTACTTTTTTCCCGCAAATTAGAGAAGAATATATTTTAGGAAAATAAGCATATCCTACTTTCATGACAAAATTTTGGTTAATTAAATCGTTCTTATACTAAGTAACTTTTTATAAGATTTATCAATAAAAAAAAATCTCAAGGGTTTTACTAAAATTTAATAGTGGTATCATTTACCCCAATACAACTAATTTTCTACTCTGACTTATTTTCAAGGTTCCGCGGTAAATAGCTCTTCTAGGGGAAAGACACTCCAAAATCAAATTATTGTTCTCTAGTCTTGGGTAGTGTCATAGCCTCTGTGCCATGGTCTTCCACTGTCTTAGGTTAGAGATCTCTTGCTTGAGGGTACATTCGGGCACACAATTATATGTAGTTTCTCTTCCTCTCGTTATTTTGATTTTTTTTTTTCCTCTTGTTATTTTCAAGTTTATATAGTTTTTATTTGAAAGATTAATTCTAATATCATTGTTCTTAGAATTCTCTTGTAGTTTTTCTTATTTACTTTCTTCACAGGGCTATTTTCCCTGTTGGTGCTCATGGGCTTATAGCATCCTGCTTTTCCAACTAGGGTTGTAGCATAGAAAGTAATAATAATGATAATAATATTAATATTAATAATAATAATAATAATAATAATAATAATAATAATAATAATAATAATATCCATCATTGATTATCCATTAATCAAAGATAATACTCAACTTTCGTTACTAATCAATCTTTCAACCACAAAGGCTACTTTATTGTAATGCTAGTGCTACTAGCGACTGCAAATCAACTAATAATGAATTAGGTTAGCAATATTTATTAGAACATCAACGGTTACCAAATTAGATTCAGGAAATGATACGGTATAATATTTCAGAAGCTGTATCATGAATATTCATTTAACTTCTCTCGTCACAACCATTAAAGCAAGAGTGACTTCCTTATCTCCATAAAGTCGGACTGGCCCCGGGGACGAGTGGCAATTCCTCCCACCCCAAACCCTCCCCACTAAAGTATTTACTGAGCCCCTGCAATTTTTTTTACGAACAACTGAATGTTTTAGATTTACTTCTTCAGAGCACATCTTATTTTTAAGAACATACTTCATAACATTTGGTTGTTATAGCTAAGTGCACATTAAAGCATCCAATAGCTCTACAATTATTCTTTTCGACAGTATATTTTCAAGCTATTTTTTGCTATAGTAAATTGAAAACCCATACATCTCACAGCTCTAGACAATGTAATATATAGTAACCATAATTGTGCTCAAACACATTTAGTAGCTCTGGACAAGCAAATACGTAGTATATTTAAAATTTGATAAAAGGTATATTATTTTTCAAAGTAAATAGTAAATTAAGCCTGAAAATTTAGTTACTTGAGCAGTGTGAACTGCAAATGTCTACTACATCCCAGATTTTATAATTAAAAAAATGGAGAAGTTCAGAAAATCTAACACGAGGAAAAGTATTTATTGACCAGGAAAATTAAAGCTACCAATTCCATAAGAAAAACTTTGATGAAACATGTTATGTTGAAGTTCTATCTGAATTAAAAACTATTTCAGTTTCAGCATGCAAACCTGTAAGAAGTCTTATTGGAGCTTATTGGAGGAAAGATCGCTATAGAAGATCGGTTTACAATGCTCCTCATGCCAACTTTATCATCATTGGGAAGAAATATACGTCGATGCAGACAAAAACCTAAAAATGCACCACCAAATCGACAGCAAAGGAATAATTTTGGTTGGTTTTCCTAACTGGGCAGCAGATGGGAATTTTACAGTAACTCCATCAATATATTATCAGCTGTATTTCAAGGAGGTACACATAGTGTTCCCATAATTTTGCCCCTGCTTCCGGATGAGACAAAGGAAACTTAGGTTAATCTATTCACATATTTGTTGCAATGCAAACCGCAACTTAATCCAAGCTCTTAGTTGACTGAATGAATTAGGAGCTCTGAAAGCTTTTGTAGAAAACTTTCAAGATGTAACAATAAGTTTATGTCACTTTCATTTATCTCAGTCTAATTTAGGAAAATATTGGACCTAGGACTAGGAGAACGGTATAGAGAAGATGGGGTATTTAATTAAAAGATCAAATCTTTTCCCGCATTAACTTTGCTTCCTTTAATTGACGTTGTCGAAGAATTTATTGAATTGTCCGATGAGTGACATTTGCCACCAGAGTACATCACCTTTTTTCAAATGAGTTTCATGACCAAGCAGGAGGCAGTAGAGGGATAATGATGCAACCAACATTTTCTATTGAGTCTTGAAATGTTTAAGAAAGAATTATAAACCAATTACCGAGATCTAATAACAGCATACGGGTATTGCACAATGCCTTGCAGTATTCTTTATTGTGTTACCATACCTCTATTCAGAAACCGATCTATACAAGAAAATGGCGAAAGAATTGCTTCAGAAGGTTCCAAAGGCGTACAATATTTCTTGAACTTTGAAGCCCCACGTAAATTTGGGCTTATAGTTCATTTAGGTGAGGAGTTTCTTCATTATCACTATTCGTTGATATTTAGAAATTAAGAATTCTAATTGCATATATTTCAAATTTTAAGTGAAAATCATGGAGTCTCTTGCACCAAAAATTTCAAGAATTTCTTTTTCAACATGAAAGAGTTTCAACTTCAGTACTTAACAAAAACGAATAGAGTGACATTGTTTATCGCATATTTGTCTTTATTCTTTATTTTAAACATGATTAGG
>NC_090727.1:121285176-121322676 GCF_036898095.1 Palaemon carinicauda | reverse complement strand
TGTTAAGGGTATTGCAGCAAAACCATTAACCAGCTCTGGTGCTTTGCTACGAATTCTATATGTTTGGGGTCACACTTCACTTTGGTGCATGCTTCCATTTTTCGGATTCAATAGATATGTTCCTGAAGGTAACATGACTGCCTGTGGTACAGACTACCTCTCTGATGATCTGTGGGGCCATCTTTACTTGTACTTCTATGGTTTTGATTGCTTCGTTCTTCCTCTGTTCATTATCGTTTATTGCTACACATTCATCCTGAAGGCTGTTGCCAATCACGAGAAACAGATGCGCGAACAGGCCAAGAAGATGGGAGTCAAGTCTTTGAGAAATGACCCAGAAGCCAAGAAGACATCTAACGAATGCCGATTGGCCAAAGTAGCCCTCATGACTGTTTCACTTTGGTTCATGGCATGGAGTCCTTACTTTGTTATCAATTTTGTAGGCATGCACTACAAGCCTTTCATTACACCTCTCTTCACCATCTGGGGCTCGGTTTTCGCCAAGGCCAATGCTGTGTACAACCCTATTGTTTATGCCATCAGTCACCCCAAATACCGAGCTGCAATGGAGAAGAAACTGCCTTGTCTTTCTTGTGCCACTGAAAGAGAGGAGGACTCTGCTGTATCTGAGGACACCTCATCTGTCACCAATGAGAAGTGCTAAACGCATATGAATTGTTGGGTTTGAACACTGCTTGATTAATGACTTCCTCCGAAAATAAGAATCTTCCCAAGACTACGAAAAAAAAATCGACGAATAGAGGACTCATACCTTTAAAATTAAATATTTCCTTATGATTCTTCTAATTTCATAAAATAAATCCTTTGCATTTGTGGAATCTTTCATTATATCCTATTCCAAATTAAAATCAAAGTTCATTTTTAACTTCTATGGCCTATATACCCTAAATATTAGGAAAACATCTGGAAATATATGTTACGAAAGTTAGTTAACTTAATTCTGATACTAATATATAGTGGATTCGCATGGTAGAAAAAAAATAGCAATTGAGATGCTCCATAGTTCTTTCTAAATCACATATTATATAGATCTCCCCTTATTTGATAAACGGCAAGAATTTGACTATATATATATATATATATATATATATATATATATATATATATATATATATATATATATATATATATATATATATATTTATATATATATATATATATATATATATATATATATATATATATATATAAGAGGCCATATGATCTGAAGACATGCTTCACATCATTGATAGTGTTCCCTTCTTCACCACCTACATGGTCTAAATGTTCAACATGGTCTAAATGTTCAAAATCTTTAAACAGCCAACAGATGTCTTTCATGTATACATCGCATGTCCCCTAACCTAAGACATCACACTTATTCAATAGTTGTAATATGGATGCTCAGGGAAACTTAGACATTAGAATAATGATAGACTCCCACTTGCTATTTAAAAAAAAAAAAAAAAAAAAAAAAAAAAAAAAAAAAATTGGCAAATGAGGCTGATTGATGACAGATACCTCCTGAAAAAGAATAAATTACAAATAATTAGAGTGCTTTGTTCACAATGAATCTCCTGTGGCACCCAACAACATGCCCAGCCAAGCATGGAGCATCTAGAATCATTGGGTATCTTGCAAAAATTCAGGTTTGGAAATCAGGCTTTTGAAAGACACATCAAACAACAAAGAGCAAATGAGGAGCGACGTTGTTCAAAGGCTTGAAAATACAAGAGGGAGCAAAATCGATGGGGCAAATATATACTTGGTGTGCACACAGTGGCAGATCTTGGCTAAAATCAGTGGGGTGCTGCTGAAAAAAGATTGTACCCTTTGTTTTAATATTGTGGGAAAGGGTTAAGAAAATGTATTTAGAAACTTGATAGAATCCTAAAACAACAAAAATAAAAAATAAAAATGCTTACCATAACCTAAATTGTTACTTTTCAATACTTCTCTAATCATCATCTCATACTTCACACTTCCTAGTCATCAGTCATGTGGGCCTGGGTCTTCCAACTGTTCTAGTACATTGTGGAGCCCAGCTGAAAGTTTGGTAAACTAATCTCTCTTGGGGAATACGAAGTACATGCAAAAATCATCTCGATCTACCCCTCACCATGACCTCATCCACATATGGCACTTGAGTAATCTCTCTTATGGTTTAATTTCTATTCCCGTCCTGCCATTTAACTCCCAATATTCTTCTGAGGGCTTTGTTCTCAAATCTACAAAATCTATTGGATATTGTTTCAATGTCATACCACAACTCATGTCCATACAGTAACACTGATCTCACTAAACGGACATAGAGCCTGATTTTTATATGCAATTTCAGGCGATTTGATTTACAAATTTTACTTAACCTAGCCATTATGTGATTTGCTTTTTTCAATCTTTCATTAAAATTTAATTCCAAAGACCCTATATTAGAGATCATAGTTCCAAAATATGTAAATGATTCTACCTCAATAATCCTTTCTCCCTCCAAGGATATTTCATCTTCCATTGCATATTTCGTTACTAATCCAGTCCAATCCTTCTCTACCATCCCCAACTGTTCTATGCATTACACAATCCCCGTGGGAGATATACAACATAGGTGATAGCACATTTTCTTGGAGTGCTCCACTGTTCACTGGGTATTCATTTGATAGGACTCCATTAACATTAACTTGGCACTTGTTATGCTCATCAACACTTAATCCAATTTACATATTTAAGAGGAACTTCATGATAACAGAGGACTCTCCACAAAATCTGCCAGTGCACACAATTAACAGCTTTTCATAGTCCATAAATGCCATCAAAAGTAGAATTCTATATTCTACACATTGCTGTACAGCATGTCTTGAAATAAAAATTTGGCCAGTACAATTTTTACATTTTCAAAATGCCTCTGTATTTATTGTAATTAGTCAGATGTCCCCCTTTTTGCCATTTTACCAACATTCCTAGCTTCCATTCATCAGGGTTTGCCCCTTCATGCCACATTCTACAAAATAATCTTATATTCAGAGGGTCACTTCAATTTTGGCCAAAATAATCATATCCAGGGGCTTCCCACCTCTTGTAAGTATCTAGTCTTTCCAAATTTATAGTGCTTCTTAGAAAAGTTTTTATTGTTTTCCGTTTTGAAAAACATCTAGAATAGCTGGAAGTAGGATAATAATTTTATTCTGCCTTTTATTACATTCAATAATATGGTACATAGTTTTCTAGCACAACAACTGTGGAGTAAAAAAATATAACTACCCTCTACCGACAGGCCAACATCATCACTGTGGGAACGACATTAAGATAGTTCTCTCTTCCCCTCTTAGCCCGTGGCTCTGACTCACCTGTAGCTACCTGAGCGCATGGCAGAACAGCCAAACACCCTGCAGCTGGAACTGTGAAGTACACAGCTCCATACAAAGATTATATTTTTTTTTTTTTTTTTTTCATAAAGTGAAGGACGGTGACAAACCTCAAGGTTAAAGCTTACATATTGTACAAGTATGAAAAAAGAATTAAAGAAAAAATCATTATATTGAATATTATCAACAATATATAAGGGGATCTGCAGTTCCACAGTACTTAGCATGAGCCACCACTGAGTGCACATATAAAAGTGGCCTCAATGGCATCACTAGCCAATTCTCATGATGTATCGAGACTGACCACGGACCTTGGTAACCACTGCCACCATGCACAAAATATACGTGAAAGAGATGAAGAAACCATAAAAGTCCAACACACTGACCCTAGGACGCCACACACCACCACCTGCACTGGTCAGTGCCCAAACCATGCCAGCTGTTGTTACCTAGGACATAATATCCAACACATTAATAATGATAATATGGAAAAAATAATAACAATAATGTAGTGTGTGTTCTGTGTATAGAATATTTTCCGAGAATTAAAAAAAAAAAGTAGCGATCGGGGAATATATTTCGGTATTTCAATTGTTTCGAAAAAAGTATGTTTTATTTTTACCTTTCTATATTTCCCTTTGGATCAGCAATAGTCGCTAGAGGGCTACAAATAATAATGATAATAATAATGATAATAATAATAATAATAATAATAATAATAATAATAATAAAGTTAAAATTCAACTAACGATGACGCAGCCAAAGTTCCCTGATTCATTACCATTATATATGAAAATTAGGTGAGCTTCATATATGCGAAAAGGACTGGGGGTTTAAATACTCAGAGGAAAGCCTATATACGATGGGGGGGGGGGGGGTAAGGGAAAAATAAGGATCTTTTATATCGCACCTGGCACTCAATGTTCTGTCTATCATCAGTCGCTCTACAGAGGTTTGATGGACATGCACATTTTCCTGCAATATCGCTGACATCGTGTAATGCCTACTCCCAATGCTACACCATGCTCTCCCCATTCATGCTGTCAGTCAGTCAACATTCTAATGACGTTTGTACTTTTCCAGATCCATATCGTTCATAGTTTCATCTCAGATGTTCAATGCCCGTCATTCAAATAGTCGTTCGAGAATTAATTCAACCATTGTCGCTTTCACCATCTACTGATGGTTACATTTTCTGGAGGTTTCTGGCAACAATCAGCGTCAATCAACAAAAAAATCGCAAGTGGGAGTCCAGCCTAACTATCTTCTCAGAACAGGATCACTTTCTAACAAGCAGTACAAAAATAATTTTTTTCGTTCCAGCAAGACAATTGTCCAAGAGTTGCTAATTTCACTATTGTGCATACAGATGGAAACAAAAGTGAAAAGTGCAAAACAGGGTGCCACAAATATTGGAATCTTGGTATGACTTAGCTTCCGTGCTCACCAGCTCCTTTTTGCTCCATACCTTCATTACTACAAAAAGTTCATACAGCAAGAAGCTGAGGAATTGAGCTATTTGCTGGATTAAGAGATCTCTACGTTCAAATATCTGTTCTGTGAGGCAACTTCTACATGCATTTGGAGGATGGGACATACCATTATGGCTATATGGAACTTGGAAGGGTTGCCACTTCTCAAGGTGAAAAATAACCTTCACTTCATACAACATACTGATGCATTTATGATCACTACAGTTTCAAAGAATGACACCTATGATGCTGGTGTAGAAGTTTCCTTATATTTAGCAGAGCAGGTGAAGGCTTAAATGAACTGTTTCATAACAGTTTTCATGAAAAAGGTGTTTGCCAAAAGCACTTCTCTTGTACAAGTGTACACTTCCCCACTCCCCATCCCTGTCCATATATGTTCACTACCACGTTGCATGTGTTTATAAATTCTTCCGAGAGTGAATGGGGGAATAAGACTATGAGGACCCACAAGATTGGGTCCTGGTTCAAGTCCAAACAGAACTCAGGTCATGCATAAAAGATCTATTACCATCTTCAATTTGGGTACAAAAAAGGAATCCCTTGCAGAATTTCTAAATATGAATCTACGGAGGATCCACTTGACAAAAATATGAAAAGCTTGTTGATTGTTGTATTTGCAATGTATTGCAAAAGAGTTTTCACTTGCAAATGTAGAAATGGGACCGGACAAAGTATCGATTTATATACAATTAACCATAAGAGGATCTGATGATGACCTGTGGCATCATCCTTTCATTTAACTCTAAGTACAGAGATGTCTTCCAATACTTATTCCGTGGAAATATTTGCTGAATATCCCAGCATCATCTAAGGAAAATATGATTTGCATCTGGGTGCGAAAAAATCTTGAGTTTCCTAGTGAATGAGAGAGAAAATTGATAGTATCAGTATATGTACAGGATGAGTTAAACCAGAAATCGTCGTGAATTAGTCATCATAGGTCACCAAGTAAACATGTTGCAAGTGGCCTGAGGAAACTTTATCCTTTGTGATTTTTTTTTTTTTTTTTTTGGCTGAGTGTAAATGCTTAGTAATTGTGAAGATCCTTATTTCACTACTCTACAGTGATAAGCACATGTTGTTTTTGCATGTTATGGTGTTATGTGTTCTTACTTGATATTCTCACTGAAAAGTGTTTGCCTTTATCGTTTGTGATTTACTCTATATTGTAAAAATGACTAGGCATTATGAAAAACACATTTTTATCAATATAGAGAGATTATTAGTCATCTGCAGTATTGGTCATATGGTTTTTACCTGTTTTTATAGTTTTCAGTTTTCAGAGAAATACTACTTTATCAGAAATGCAAGTTTGAAGAGAGGAAGGCAATTGCAAAAGAAGTGATGGGCTTACTAGCAGTAAATTTCATGTTCTCTTGTTTCCAGATAACAAACTTTACTTTGCAAGCCAGAGTGTTCTTCAGAGGCAACAACTGCCAGAATTGTCCTTTGAAGGGATTGACAACTCTCGAGATGAAATTCTCTACGAATTAGAGAGAAAAAAAAACATTTGAGTGAGAAAAAATATGAAGGAGAACTTCTTGATGTTTGTGGCATAGGCCTACCTGCTGAGAAAAACTTTTAACTTCCTACAACCTATGGCTTGGTCACCTAGGGCAGGATTGTCAGCCAAAGCTGCAACGTCACACCCATCAACTTTACCTGCTTTAACCTCTTACACAGCAACTTTATATATCATTCCTCTCCCTGTATTTCCATAAAACATAGCCACAACTCCTCCAATGGAAGAGGGTGTCGTTTGGCAACGAGTCGGATGACAAACCGGACAAGTCTGAAGTCGGCTTACCCAATGAGTAGGATGTTGGGGAATCATCCTGACTTGCCTGTGCCAATCAAACGTGGAAGGATTGGTGATGGTATATGTCAGCAAACGGGAATGAGAGCTCGACAATGAGGTGGGAGAGGATAAGCCAGAGAAGCTGTAAGCCATGAGCTATCGAATCTGCTGATCAAAAGTACAGCTAAGGTTGCTGGACTGCAAGATTCTTCAAGTGCATTACCCTCCACCAGTACTCCAGGGTTGAGGGGCCAGCTAACATGCCTATTATCAGCATTAGATTTCATCCAATTGTTTTCATTGCAGATCAAACAAATATATATGCAAAACAACAACTCGCTTGAATGGCACATTTGTCCCTAAATTTCTTTATGCCAGTTTTTGTAAAGGATATTGCTCAATCTCTGGCCTTCATTGTAAGTATCAGTGTCAATGACCTTAGATGTCAGGATGCCAGATAACTCATAATCAATCAATCAATCATTGTAAGTATGGGGTCAATCATGAACCACTTTTCTGGGACTATTGGTCAATGAATGATTTATTGCATACAACATACTTCATAAGGACAATGACATAATGTCGGTTTTTCCATATTGCAACCTTGAACCTTTTGTTTTCTTGGATTTGGTCTAGATTTCTATGCATGGCTAAAATACCTAGTGAAAAAATAAACACTGGATCAATGGTGATTGTAGACGTGTTTATTTGGAGAAACCGGAGGCCTATTAACTTTGAAAAAGGTAACACATCAGATTTGACTTGGAATAACTATACTCAGCTAAGAGCTGTTTGTCCGAGAGTTCATGCTTCAACAAAAAAGGAATAAAATTTAACCATAAAAGAAACCCTTTCTGGTACAAAATAGGAACATAAGTGGTGGGTTACCTTTAAATGTACACTTTCTGGTGTGGACTTAACAGTTCCTTCTTTACTTAAACAAGACAGCTCTGTCACTCCCTGTTCACCCCCCCCCCCCCCCCCAAAAAAAAAAGACTATACTTTTAGCTGATGCAATTCACATTACCTAGATTAATGAGGAACTCGATCTACCTCATTCCTATTTTCCTGAGGCTAAAGTAACTAGCTTAGCTTTTCGGTGTCGTCAAATTAAAAATTTCTTGATTAACCTTGATGCTTATGAAGGTGTTGACCCAAATGATATTTTTCCATTGTTTTTCCTAGACTCATGAGTTCTAAGTCCATAAGTTGTCTGCTATTCTTTACTAGTTAACAAGAAGAGGTTCTAATTGAAAAATTGGTAATGTTACTCCATTAGGTAAGTGTGTTTATGGTAGTTTTATCTATACTGATTACCACAATTTTTGTATCTCCCATATCATCTGAAGTTGTTGAACTTTTATCGGTAAAAAGTCTAAATAGGTATTATGAAAAATCAGGTAATCATATGTTTTTTACAGTAGTTTGCAATTTGGTTTTGCAAAGGCCTTTGAACATGTGATACTCTCCTTACAATCCTCAATGCTGTATAAAAATCCCTTGAGTGTGGTCGGGAAATTCGTATTGTTTGCCTTGATTATAGTGTTGTTTTTGACCGTATTAATCATAAGGTCCTTGTCATAAAACTCAAACAGTTGGGTGTAGGTGGGTCTTTTGTTAGGATCGTTAAGCAATCTTTAAGTCAGATTACAAAGAGTTGTTGTTGATGAGCATGACATTAGTTGTAAGGATTGTTTCATATTATTTTGGAGATCCTCTATTAAGGGATTCAGTGACACCAGATCTAAACTCAGGTGATGGAATTGATGCAAAGAGAGAAGCAATATGTATAAAGTAATAAGCCTTTACTGAGGTCCTCACAATAACAACGAAATAAAATTATTAAGCAAAGCTCAGAATCTTTATTAAAAAAAGCTGAATAATTTGGTTGATAATATGTGGATGGAGCTATTGTATGGATTCTTTAGCAGACGAATAACAATAAAAAGGACACAGATTTTAAGACAGCGCTAATATTAAAACAGAATAAAAGAACTATTTACACCTCATAAAGTACCTAAGCCAGCTTACATACCGTACAATTAGTCAAATCCAATTTAGAAATTGGTTCTCAGGTTATTAATATGTGCAATATGAACAAATCTAAAGTTTTGTGAGGTTGAAGACTTTATGATTACCTGACCTGCATATTAGTAGATACTATTTTATTCAAGCAGACTAAAGGTTTATGATAAATTATATAATTTTTCTATCCAACAAATAGTATTCAAATATCTTTATGCCAAACAACAGTCAGGATGCCTGAAAACTCTAAATCAATCAATCTTTATGCCAAACAACAGCTAGACACCCACAATCCAATACAGATTACTTCCTTTCTCGTCTAGTAACTTAGGACTTACATAGGAATTGTTGGAAAGGAGCAGTTTGCCCGAAACTGATACAGTACAGCTCCTAAAATACTATAAAAAGATAAATACCAAGTAGAAGTTAGGTGATTTCCTTTTTTTTTAAGAAAATTCAATAAATTCTGTATCATCTCATACTGTGGACTCAAGAACGTGCCATCAAATCCCAAATACTTTACATGGCTGTCTCCAAACCTGTATTTATAAGGGTGATCTGTTAATGAAAATCCTCCCCAATACTACCTACAGGCACAGCATTAAATACTGTAAAGGAATTTAGTCATCTATAATCTACAACAATTCTTTATGTTTTCCTATCCTGGTTTCGTAATATAACAAGAGGCGAGCAATGAGGTAACGAGACAGCTAAATTACACAATGTATAAAATAAGATTACAAATGGATAGGAATGTGATGCATCCTTTATTTCATATAAGCAGTAGTGTTTAAAACTATGTCATATATATAAAAGAAGCATCTGAAGAAAAGTTATAGCCATTAATTCTCTAATCTGCACTGGATTCTGTTCAGAAATATATCATGCAAAGAATTAAATCATCTGAAGAATTATTTAAATCACAGGTAGATGTAACAAGAAATTTGAGGCTAATACTTCAGTCACTGATGCAGAATCAAGTTTGTAAATCTTTAACTTGGATGGTGATTCGACTAAGTGTTTCATTACTTAAGGCTGTTTTACTTTTGTTAACTTTCAGAGAAGTAGGCACTTTAGTATTACTTGCGAAATTTACTTTTTTTACAATGACGACCTGATATTTTCTTTGTTTTACAGTTAGAAGACAGACAACAATTATACACCAGGCAGAATAAACCTATTAATTGCCTTTGACCTAGCTTTGGCAAAACGTATCCTTACTAACACTTACGAAGCTTGAAATTTCCTATTCCTTAATAAACACATCACACTTATAAGAAGAAGAGGGTCTTTTTACCGTCACAATCTCAGGATCTTCATGTCTAGGAAAACGCACAATATCTCAGCATTTAACCAAAAATAGCTATTTACCTTGTTCTTTACATCTATAAGATTCTAGAGCATGACCAAATTCTTGGATGTAAAAACAACACTAATTATGTACAGTTTTTCTCTGAATGTATACAAAGTCGTAATAATTACCTCAGTGAGTCTTATAGGAACACAAGTTGAAATCAGCCATGGTTAATAATTAAGATTACCATAAATTTTCCTTTACATTCTCTATTCCCTAGCTACGCCCTTTGCTTCAAATTCTACATATTCTTTTATAGTAGAGTAAGCCTTCTTCATCAGCCGGAGATCATTACAAAAACAAAACAATATACAGAATAGTAGGAGCCATACTTCCGGTTACAAAGCGATCCATGAAATCTGTGCCCTAGTACTAGGAGATATAAATATGAATAGAATATAGATTCATTAGTTATCCAGATATTACCAGGTGGTTGATGACACTCAACAGCTCCTACCCATTACCAGAAAGGATATTGCTTCACAATAAACTGTACATTGAAAAGAGGATAGAGATCAGGTAATTAGAGAACAGAAAAATTTAGAGGTTAAAGAAATAACAAAGATTTGAAATAATACTGAAACATTTAGATTTTAAGATGGGTGGAAATTTATCATTTATTCTGAGAGCATTATTGACAGTTTCCTACATTTATTATGCAAAATATTCCATTCTGATGCTATAGTGTGGACGGATTTTATCAGGTAAAACTTAATTTCATGTATATCTTTATATATCATTGTTTTTATTTGTAATATGTTGCCTTAAATTCTAAACTCTTATCGTTAATGAAATATTCAGAGGAAAGAACCATTCAAGTTCTACATAAAAAATCATGGTTCATCCATTCTGGATTACAATTCTCAAAAGACGCAAGATAAATATTTTCAATTTATGAGACTGATTTGTTAATTTATTTTCCATATTAATATACATGTTTTAATCTTTAACTTTCCCTGCCCTAGACTATATTCTTGAATTTAGCTCAATTATGCAACTTTTGGGGACTAGAATATAGCAATGAATTAGTAACTTAAATAACTGTTAGCATAACATGTAGAGCAACAGAGTAACAGTTTTCATCTTTTCCATAATAGTTTTAGTTTTTAATATTTATGAATTATGCATATGTGTGCTCATGAAAATCAGTAGAAAAATTATAAGAGTTATCATTTGTTATTTATGAATAACTAATTTTTTTTCCTAATTTAAAGTATAATGAAATCATAAAAGGATAGATTGCATATAGAAAATAGAGTATAATAAAAGAATTTTTCAAACCGTTATTTGAATAATGTCAGGTGTATAAATAGATTTTAAGGAAGATCACTACTAGCTATCGACCCTTTTTTCTCAGAGCCATCAGTAATATCTCATCTAACAATTCTCATTGGTTGAGATTGTCTCAGACACAGCTGACTCTTCGTCCCTTTCAGTTGCACAAGAAATACAAGGCAGCTTCTCCATTGCAGCTCGGTATTTGGGATGACTGATGGCATAAACATTACAGTTGTATAGAGCATTGGCCTTGGCGAAAACCGAGCCCCAGATGGTGAAGAGAGGTGTAATGAAAAGCTTGTTGTGCATGCATGGGGCTTAGAAGGAGCAACCCCCAAGCCCTCCCAGAAATAGGCCTTTATTTACACTTTGAAGAACAAGATTGAAAATAATATGGATCAGTACCATCATACTACTGAGCTGAAGTATGCAACTTAAGAAAACAAAATTTCATGGGTTCACATTTAAGAAGGGTTCTTATGGAGGGTTCAGTAGGTTTTCAATTACACTTCTGAGAACAAGGTTGAAACTCACACTGGTAATTGATCTTACATACCTTATCCAAAATACATAAGTTAAGAAAATATATTTCAGTTAGGGTCAGTTAGGGTAAAAAATAGGTTATAAATATATTGCAGAGAACAATGGTGAATTTCACATTGGTTATATCTTTTGCACCCTTAATTTCAAATATTCAGTTTAAGAAACAATATTTTCTGTGGTTTTCATTTAAGAAGGGTCCTTTTCGAGGGTTCAGTAGGTTCTCAATTACACTAGATTATATTGGGAGCTTGGGGAAACAAACTACATTTTATTTTACTGTCAGTCACAGTCATCACTAGTCTCATTGCATACATCTACATCACTTTCACTGTCATCGAAGTCTGAGTCGAAGTAGGGCTCTTTGAGTCTCAACATCACTGTCGTCATCAATTAGATAAGCAGAGTCAGGGAGAAAAGAATTTTAGAATCTAGGATCCGGTGTTCCACATAATTTGGTAGGTATTGTCCGTGAGTTCCTGTCATTTCAATGGCTCTTTGGCGATCATCTTGTCACCTGCTGCATGCCATGTCATTGCCACAAAGTTGCTGCGATGTATCTTCTGCTGGATGACATTTTCACAGGGTGGAATACTGCTTGCATCTATGCCCTTCAGACTTGCAAACAGCCCCTTGCCCTCCTTTGGCCTAAACGACTTCTCGAAACATAGGAACCTGTGCTTGTTCTGGGGCATTACCTTCTTTGCACCATATGCCTTGGCAGTATACTCTTCAAAAAGTTTGCATGTTGGTTTATCTACCTCAACCATTGCTAATGTAGATAGAGCACCAAGGTAGACTTGACTGTCTTCAGCAATTTTCAGAAGGCGCTTCCTTCCTTTCCTAATGAAGGATGCGGTGTAATCGTATCCTGGGAAAGCATGAAAACCTGAAAAGGCTCACAAACATTGTGTCCAATCTTCCTGGCTATGGCCCAAATATTAACATAGCACCTTCTGCCTTGACCTTTGGTGCCGATGTCCATCCGCACATTGGTTTTAATATGATGACAATGATGTACGAGGATGATAGCAACATCAGTATCTGAGGCCCTCACAACTATATCACCTGGCTGCTAGAGAGTGATATCAGAATCAATTACAAGGAGGCAGATTATTGTGTCTGCCTCTGGTTGGTTATAATCCAAGTGAGTTACTGGTGTAATTTCAGCAAACCCATTGATTTTCTTGAACAGCTTGGGTCTACACCAACATAGAGCTCCCTACCATTCAGCTCTGCAAAATACTGCTTGTCTTCCCAGTCTTTCCCACGCACACACACACACACACACACACAAAAGGGTAGATTTTGTTTGAAGGATTTTAGAGCTCTCTGAAGGTTGGTGGCCGAATTTGTCTGCCCCACTAATGACCTCAATGGTGTCCTCCACACCTGAGGGCTTATGCTCATTATTTTTAATGGAAGGTTCTTCAAATGTATCAGAGACAATGTCTACCTGTTTTGAAGACTGATACAGGACTAACTTAAGAAAAGCTTGTGAAAGTCCACCATATGTTGGGAGTAGATTTGATAGAAGACAGTGAAGGGGGAAGTTACCATCAATTATGGTTGATTTTATTTCCATTGGAAACCGTGAACTGTTACTCTTTTCTTAAAGACTTTGAAAAGGTTGGCTTTCTTCCCATGCGCAATGGACACCATCTGTCAGACATATAGTGAGAGGTAAAAGAGGGAGCGGATACTGCAGGAGGTAGTCCAGGTTTACTTTTCTGTTTGTAATGATGATGATAATCCGTCCAAAGATGTCCCTAGTTCACCTGAGCTCTTTCACAAGTGGATTGCTTGCTCGCTGGTTTTCAAGGAATTTCGGGAGATGGGCTTTTCGAATCTATCAGTATTTTCTACAAACTCTAATACAAAATGATCACACTTTTCTCTGTCTTTGCTTCAATGTTAAGTAATGACTCAGATATTTCATCAGTAACTGCTTTTCCTGTCTGAATATTAACAAGAAAGTCTAATTTTACAGTGAATGGAATGGCAGACTTGGTCATTCGTCTCTAGTAATTTTCTAAGGTCCTTGTTGTTCACCTGACATAATTTTGTCGATTGGTCCCGAAAAAAGATGTCAATTGCCTGAGTAAGTGCCCATGTATACAGGTTGATATCATACTCTCTGTCAATGTTATGGTACAGGTTGATTCTATTTATGTATTGCATGTAAAATCATGCAGTTCAGCCATGGGTTCCATCCAATGTTGACAGAGTAACAAGTATATTCTACAACGAACATGTTGAATTGTGAAGTAGTGAAGAGCTGATTCCTATTCTCCTTGTTGTCTGATGGTGAGATTTTAGGACATCACTGAGAGAGCCGACTTCATTTTGCTGCTCCCTGCAGAATTCACGGAAATGAAGTATCTGAAAGAGTTACATCGATTGAAATTCTTGTACTCCAAGAAACCTTGTAGTGACCCTCATGTGAGAACTTCTACTTCAACTAACACTTCCGGCATTCCAGACTCCTTGATCATCTTTCCAATAGCTCTAAATAGGCACATCTGTACATGAAAAACTCTAAACATAATGAATATGTTGTCAAACCTTGGTTGCTCAGTCATCGTCTACATATGGCTACCCACATTCCTCTACACATTTTTGAGTAATACAAAGAGTTAAAGGCCAATTAACACCATAACTCACCATTCTTAAACAAAAAAAACCTGGTAGTATATTTTCTTGAGCGATGTATTTTGAATAAGAAATGCAAGGTTACTCACCATTATGAGTTTCAACCTTGTTCTCGGAAGTGTATTTGAACACATATTGAACACTCTATAACAATCCTTCTTATAAGTAAACCCTTGAAAATATTGTTTCTGAAGCTATTTATTTCAAATCAGGGATGCAAAAAATATAAGTAACGTGAAATTCACCATTGTTCTCTGAAATGTAAGTATAACCTAATTTTGACCTTACTTGACCCTAACTAATCTTTCTTAGGCAAAAATGCTAGGGAATATGTTTTCTCAAGTAACGTATTTTGATAACATATGTAAGGTCATTCACCTGTAAGATTTTCAGCCTTGTTCTCAAAAGTGTAATAAAAAAAACCTATTGGACCCTCCAAAAGAACCCTTCTTAAAAGTGAACCCCTGAAATTTTGTTTTTTTAAGTTGCATATTTCAACTCAGTAATACGATGGTACTGAGCCATGTTAATTTTAATCTTGTTCTTTAAAGTGTAAAAAAAGGCCTATTTTTGGGAGGGCTTGGGAGCCTGACCCTTCTAAATCCCAGGAATGTTGAGCTTATTTTTTTTTTTTTTAATTCCCATTTTAGTAGCAGCCGATCTACATGATCAAACCTTTCGTTCCCAAAAGTGTAAATAAATCTAATGAAACCATGGAAAAGTAACAAATTCATGACAATTTCCCACAACAGTTACATACTCACAGTCATAACATTTGGCTATTCCATGATAAATATCTACATTGAATTTTTAGCCATAATTGAAACAAAACAATAAAACTTACACTTTTCATCAAAATTATCCTATATTAATACTAGTTTGTATTATTATCATGAAAGCAGGAAATTCTCTAAGATGAGTATAGGTTCAAGTAAATAACAGATAAATTTGAACACATTATCAAATAAATATCAGATGAATTTGTGTTTGCACCAATAATCCGATCAGACAATGGAAACACGATGAAATGTCTTACTATGATTTTCATCTAATCTTACCGAATCTACATAAATTCATTAGATAGCAATTGTCAACTGATAATTAACACTTGAGAATAGCTTCATAGCACAAGTAGACAGACTTTGGGTCACAGAACTCTCATCATTAGTCACAAATAATTGATAAAACTAATAATTTTAGCATATAGAACACATAACAGTGAAACTTAACATACAAATGAAAAATATCTAAAACCCAGATTGGTTTTCTGTGACACCTACGTCGTCGAAATGCTTCGAAGGGAGAGAAAATGCTCAGCAGCCGTTAGGAGCAGTGCCCGGGATACCTCTCCAGGTGCTACCTAAGCCGGAGTATTACCCTTCAAAGAAGATCGGCTTTATATAGCAGAGTTCCATGCTTTAGTGAATTCCCTAATGTAGAGTGACTGTATTCAAGGAAAGGTAAAAACAGAGGATCCACGTGTCATCAACCGGCAAAGTTAAGTAACTTCAACCCTCAAAGAAACATAAATAAGAGGCATAGGGTTTCTTTGCAGATGTACGATGAATCTCATTTCAGAAACGGTTTGATGATATGATCATGTCTTAACTAACTCATAACACGTGCTCTCTGATCTAAAATTGATATTATAACCGAGGTATATGAAAATACAAACAAAAAGCAATGTCCCAAATATGGATTGGACTGAATATTATTGAAAACAATTATAAGATGTAGACCTCAAACATGGATGGTAGCATGATTTCGCTTGGAGACTTAGCAGTGCCAAATTATTCCTTTTAACGACGGGTGTAAAGGAAAATAATAGTTGGAAACTGAACAACTGATAATAACAAAAGTGGGTCTTTTTGTTTTTTATTTCAATGTCTGTTTTCTATTAAAATACGAGTATTTTACTATCCATAAAGCATTCAGATTTGTAAAAACAATTATCTTATTTTCTATTTCATTACTCTTAGAGATCAATCTGTTTATTTCTACACAATACAATAATAAACTTGGTAATAGTCCATTTTGATTTATTATAATTCATATTTTCAACGAGAACACTATACGAACAAGAAAATTTATTCAAATGTCTTTGATGAAAAATTTATCACCTATATTATGAAAATAAAATATAATATACATGACATGACTTGAAAATGGTGCCTGACGTTGAAAATCTTGTATATGCCTATTCTTGAGTTACTGGTGCATGATGTTAGAGGTGAAAGTTTTCTATTATACGGCAAAATAGGTAATTCAATTAATTCTATTATGGACTGAAATTTCTAATTATAGTTTTAACACCACAAGACATACCGAGATATAACCTTTGTAGCATTTATACATGAAAATAAAACCATGAGTATTAAGAGAAATTTGGTTATACAAATTCTCTATTATATTGTACATAATTTACAAATTAAAGGTTTTAAAGTCATAACCTCTAGGTAACTGTGAAACTGTTTTCAAGATAAATACATCTATATATATATATATATATATATATATATATATATATATATATATATATATAGATAGATAGATAGATAGATAGATATGTATATATATATATATATATATATATATATATATATATATATGCATATATATGTATACATATATATACACATGCATACACACACAACGCACACACACACACACACGCACACACACACATATATATATATATATATATATATATACATATATATATATATATATGTATATATATATATATACATATACATATATATATATATATATATATATATATATATATATATATATATATATATATATATATATATGTGTGTGTGTGTGTGTGTGTGTGCGCATATTGACATTTTGAGAGAACAAGATTTCTAGTAATTTTTACCTTTATTATTTTCATTATTATTATTATTATTATTATTATTATTATTATTATTATTATTACTTGCTAAGCTACGACCTTAGTTGGAAATCAGGATGCTATAAGCCAAGGGCACCAATAGAGAAGAATACCTCAGGGACGAAAGAAAATAAGGAAATAAATAAACTATAAGAGAAGTAATGAACAATTAAAATGAAATATTTCAAGAACAATGATATTAAGATGACTTTTTTCATATATAAACTATAAAACCTTAAAAAAAAAACAAGAGGAAAAGAAATAAGATATAATAGTGTGGCCAAGTGCATCCTCAAGCAAGAGAACTCTAACCCAAGACAGTGGTACAGAGACTAAGGCACTACCCATGACTAGAGGACAATGGTTTGATGTTGGAATGTCCTTCTCCTAGAAGAGCTGCTTACCATAGCTAAAGAGACACTTCTACCCTTACCAAGAGGAAAGCAACCACTGAACAATTACATTGCAGTAGTTAAGCCCTTCATCAAAGATAAATTGTTTGGTAATCTCAGTGTTGTCATATGTATAAGGATATGGGAGAATGTGCAAAGAATAGGCCTGACTAGTCGGTGTATGTTCAGGCAAGGGAAAAATGAATCCTAACCAGAGAGAGCTATCCAATGTAGTACTGTTTGGTCAGTCAAACGATCCAATAACTTTCTAGTGGTAGTATCTCTATGGGTGTCTGTTTCCCAGTCCAACCTTCTGTGTGTTCTTATGTCAAGTGTCCCTGACCAAATGAAACATACGAGCTGTAATAGTGCCCTGGCCTGTTATTTGATGTGCATTTTAATGGCCTTCCCCTTCTTTCTTAAATGTACATTTAACTGTATAACCATTTGAAAAATATTTCCAAATATTGTCACCCAAACATTTAGCCTTGTCTGAAGTGGTATTGTTTGCTGTCACATTCCTTGCAATTCTCTGCAAAGATACATAGCACTCAAAAAGACTTATGATTGACAAGTATCTCAGAAAACTCCCGAGATCCTTTTCATTTTTTGTCTGTATGGCCAAGGGCATATCTCTGTTGGTCCACGGTGCCCTAATGATGGCCTGTTAGTTACATCATAGGACCATCAACATCACAACAGGCTGACATGACAAGAAGCCACTGTGCATGCTAAACCTCCAACATTTCATAACCTTGTGTAAGACCACTAGTAGTCTTTATGGTTCTCTATAATCAAATCAGATTAAAACAGAGAGCAGCAGCAATTGCTTCTTATGATTACCAGCTGTTAAGATAAGACATCATGCATGTTTTGAGGCTACTTTACAAATTGAAGAATTTTTTGACAATTAGTTTGGCTTGATTTTTCATATAGGCTGTACCTGGCTGCATAAAAACAAGTTAGTGTGGCTTTCACTTAAATCAAAAGTCAGTTTATATTCCCAGTTCTACCTTTGATGAATTGGAGCAATTAGTCTATTATCTCTAAACATTGCAACCTCAGGCATGTCGTATGGAGTCCTTGCATAGTAGCATTTTTCTTTCTTGCTTTTTTTATGCATTCTATCCGGGCATAGATGAAGACAGACCTCATTTAGGGAAAAATTATCGTTTATAAGTTAAACATACAGATTGGAATGATGTATCAAGGTCTTTATTTAATTCTACATCTTCAGAATCACATATCTCATTGATCTACCTGTCAGCAGATGCTGACTCCCGAAGTAGTTCATATGGATCCGTTATTACCTTCAAGCAAAGTATCATTGTGTTCCTCAGTAGCTGTTGATGTTATCTTCCTAACACCAATTGCATCTTCTTCAGATAAAGAGAAGTTAAATGATTTGGCAGCTATCAATTCTCTCTAGGAGGAATCCACTATGTGATGATCTACGACTTCTGTCCTTCCATTTTTACTAAATATGTGAGCAACCAGTGTTTGGGGCATGCAAAACCTCAAGGGTCTTCTCAAGGCCAGACCAAGACATCAGGCGACCAATGACGCCTGAAGAGCTCACTTGGGTGTGGAAACTATAGATTTAAAATCACTCTCATGATGCAAACAATCATCTGTAGTTTCCATCACAAAGGCTGGTAAGAGGGGACCACTGCAATGACCTTTTAATTCTTATCTTCAGAAGTGACATACCTCAGAGTTGAATATACAGTACATACCTTGGGTCGTCAAGATTCATATTTAGCATTGGTAAGAATATGATGGATGATTACCATGGGTAAGTTCCATGGCAGACACTTTGCATTACTAGATTTTTTAGAGTAGTTTCATATGCTGTGACCATATGCTAGACTGTTTACTTTACTGGCTTTAAGAATTAAATATGAAACTTTACCCTCATAGTGATGTCGTGAACCTTTGTCAGTTTTATTGGAATAGGAGTTTGATGTCCAGTATGGGAGGGTACCTGTTTTAATTGGATTCCTCCACTTCTGCCATATCTCTACAGATGACCTGCTTGACTCCTTATTTTCTGTCTCTGTTTTTCTTTTCCATCTCTCTGTTTCTATATAAATTAGTGTATTTCCAAAATCATATTCATAACTATTCTAATATTTGTTCCACACAACCATTAAAATAAAATTCAATGAGTTATTTTCTGTATCACATTGTTACTTGCACAATCCTGCAATAAATAGAAAAAAATATGTAATGATCTATAAATAGATGTGGAAACCTTTATCAATAAGGAAATGTTGGCTCAAAGAAGCAATGGCTATTGGGTAAAGGAAGTGTAAAAATACAAGGGAAATAGGTAATGAATTAAAGAAAGAGAAGTTCCATACAAAGCAAGTGGTGTGTGATGGTCTGTAGGTAGGGAGAGGAGATGGGATTGGTGTGCTATCATGTAAAAGCTTTCCGAGTGAACAAAGGATTAAGAGAATGAGCGATGAAGGAGTCGAAGCATACACCTATATGGCTGGTCAGTTGGAGTTGAAGTAAAAAGGGGATTGAGATGAAGGAGGAGATATTGGGGAGAGAAAGGAGGAATGGGTAATAATGAATGAAAGGTTATTGGAATAATATTTATAAAGAAAAAAAATATTACTAAATGAACAAGCGATTGTTAGAAGAGATGAGAAGTGACAATTGGTGGAAAATTGAAGGAAAAAAAGGAGAGAGACAGTGAGTAATGGGGACGGGTTGGAGAGTGGTTTTCGATTAAATATAGCAAGCAATAGTTTGAAAGCATACTGTTGAAAAAAAAAAGTGTAGAGCTGTTGAAGGCGTTAATGTGGAATTGTCTATAACAAGCTACTGTTGTAAAGTATGTTCTTGAAAATTGAATCTGCACTGAAAAAGTAAATCTAAAACATCTAGTTACTCGTGAAAACATTTTTTTTATGGAAGCAAATGTTCAAGAACGAAAATGTCTAGGGACGCAAATGTCCAGAGACGCAATTACCCAGGGACACAAATGTCCAGGGATGCTATTGACCGGGATGGAAAAGTCGAGGACGCATATATCTGGGACGTAAATGTCCTGCCATCAGACACACACACACACACACACACATATATATAAATATATATATATATATATATATATATATATATATATATATATATATATATATATATATATACATACATACATATATAATATTATTATAATATATATATAATATATAATATCATTATTATTATTATTATTATTATTATTATTATCATTTATTACTGGCTAAGCTACAACCATAGTTGGAAAAGCAAGATGTTATATGCCCAAGGGGTTCAACAGGGAAAAATAGCCCATTGAGGAAAGGAAATAAGGGAATAAATAAATGATATAAGTAATGAAAATTCAAATAAAATATTCTAAAATCATTAACAACAGTACAACAGATATTTGATATGTAAAGTATAAAAGGACTTATATAAGTCTGTTCAACATAAAAACATTTGTATGTATGTATGTATATGAGAAATTCTTGACTATGTGATAGATATGAGTTCTAAATGGTTCTCACCGATACTAAGCCCCTTCAGATGACGTAACTGTGCAGAAGAGTATTAAAAACGGTACGCACTTTGGCTGACCTGGTATACTGTATCTGGACCGTGGAATAAGGTGAGGAGCCACCTGGCTGCGGAAAAATCTATTTTTGGGTGAGATAGCCATGGCATCCTGATGGAAGGTTCCTTATTGGTAGCTTCCTTGGGTATATAACTACTAAGATATTCCCAGAGAATTTAACCACAGGTTATCACAGAATTCTAACTTCTGGAGCGAGTATCCTAAAGGTTTCCCTTTAAGACATCGTATATCAACAGGGGACGCATGTATTAACGCGCCACATAGCTATCTGCACCCCACATAGAGTTAACACTTCGATGTGGAGGGGCGGAGAATAGCTGGGGAGCCGTTCCACAGCTATACTCGTCCGTGGCTACTTTTGGTACTCGAAACGTAAACAAACGGGCACCATTGCTAAATGACGTCACGTCCATCCTCATCCTGATGCCAGTTGCTTGCCGATCACCATGATACAGCAGGACAGGGTGGGGCCTGAAAGGCTGGACAAAGTAGCAGGGAGGGTCCATCAGGACGCCATGGCTATCTCACCCAAAATTAGATTTTTCGCTTCGCTCAAAATCCGTTTTTTGGGCTCAAGCCATGGCGTCCTGATGGAAGAATAACAGAGAATCAATGTATCGTGGTAGATTTCCCCTTGTAGTGTAAGTGCCGAGGGCTTTGAATAGGGTAAGCATAGTGACCTCGATAGAGGTTCCGTGGGGATGAAACTTCCTGCCCCCCTTGGCAGAGAAGTCCCAACGGACCATGCTGAAGATCGAAGTGGTCATCGAAGGGCTACCCACCTTGCGGGGAGAACGTGAAGAACTCGGAGACAAGACAGAATGGTTGATATTCATATAGGAACATTCTCAATGACAGACAAGTGGTGGTTAGGCACTGTATTTTGTAACAAGAGAACGATCTGGTCTCGAAGGTATAGCACAAGTAAGTATTCAGTTAGGAATATTACATAGCATAGCTGAGTATATAATATGGATTGAACCTATTATTCTTCATCATCTTTTAAAATGAAAGGGGATAATGAAACTATGACAACCATGTATTTCATAGTATAAGTAGGAGCGGATTGAGACGCACAAGTAATAAAATAGAAATTGTATTTCACAATTGCAGAATATGGTAAATAAATGCAATAAAGGATGTAAAAGTAATTTACAATAAATTATAATGTACATAGTAATGAAAGACTTCGCTCTTGATTCTGAAAGAAAATTTCAAATTATTAGAAGGCACAGGTTCCAGAGGAAAGTCAGTCTTTAATAAGGAAAAAACACATCATGCTCTAGGCATGCGGCACTCATGTGACGACTATGACATTTCACCTTGTAAAGAACAGTCTATGAAAAAACACTAAGTGTCTCTGAATTCACTACGTATCACAGGAGGGTCAACATAGGCACCCGAAGAGTTAAAGTCCCAAGTAACTCACTGTTCTATGCAGAGTTAGGTGCAGGTTTCATAACACTACCTGCGGCTACCACGAAATGTTTGACTTCATGCACTTGTTTCGCGTAATGCTTGAGGAAAACACGTGAGGATTTCCAGCCTGTGAAACTCTTGAGGCTTTCGAAATTCATGCTCTGGAAAAAATTCAGAGACAATGTGACTTTTCTAGGATCATGACCTGCGGGTGTACTGTCAGGATCCGCTCTGCGAATGAAGTAGGTGATTTTCGCTCTTAGTTGTTTCAGTGACAGGTCGCTACCCGATGTTTCTCCTTTGAAGAGTTGGCCTCCACCAAAGTCAGAAGTTCTACGAAGATAGACCTTGAGGCTCTCTACTGGACATAAAGAGGCATCTTCTTTCAGGGGACAGATTCTACAAGGGCCCCATCTTTTGGTGGGTAGTTCGTTTTTAGCGAGAAACGTCGGATCCGGGAAGAGGGTAAGGTCTCCTGAGTCTGTAAACAGGATGTGACCTTCATCTCTTGATAATGCCACTATTTCGCTGACTCGGGCTCCTGAGGCAAGAGCAAAAAGAAATATAACTTTTTGAGTCAGATCCTTGAGAGGGCACAAATCGTTGTCCAAGTTGGAGGCAAAATGGAGCACCTTGTCCAGTGACCAGGAGACAGGTTTTGGTGGGGGTGCTGGGCGTAGACGAGCGCATGCCTTCGGCAGTTTATTGAAGATGTCGCTGGACAGATCAATCTGGAAGGCGTACAGTAGTGATCTAGTCAAGGCCGATTTGCAGGTAGAAATCGTGTTGGCTGCTAAGCCCTGTCCATGAAGGTGAATGAAGAAGGACATGCAAAAATCAATGGTGATTTCTGTAGGATTTTTTGCCTTGACGAATAAGACCCATTTTCTCCAGGATGATTCGTATTGCTGTCGTGTGGATTCGGTCTTGTATTCCTCGAGGAAGTCTAGACTTTTCTTCGAGATCCCAAACCTCTTTTTCGCGGCTAGGGAGAGAAAATCATGAGATGAAGGTCCCTGACTTTCGATGATGAAGCGAAGACAGTCGACTTCTGTACTTGCTGGGAGAGAACTGGGCCCGGGAGAGGGATCAGCGTGGGTTGTAGCTCCAGGACTAGGGGGTACCAGTTGCTCCGGGGCCACTTGGGAGCCACTTGGGCCGCTGTCCCTTTGAAGGTTCTCAGTTTGGAGAGGACTTTCAGCAGAAGGTTGGTGGGAGAAAACGGGTAGATCCTGGACCATCTGTTCCAATCCAGTGACATGGCGTCCACTGCTTCTGCCTTGGGGTCCTCGTACGGGGCCACATATCGAGGAAGTTGATTGTTGTCGCTCGTTGCGAAGAGATCGATCTGAAGTTCTGGGACTTGGTGAGAGATGAAGGAGAAGGATCTTGCGTCTAGAGACCATTCCGACTCTATCGGGCTTATCCAAGATAGAGCTTCCGCCGTCACGTTGCGGAATCCTTGTAGATGAACTGCAGACAGGTGCCATTTCTTCTTCTCTGTTGATGTGAAACGTCTTGAATAGGGGAGACCATGTTCCTTGAGCCTGTTTTTGGTGGGAGTGACCTCCCCAACCCTCCAGCAAAGTGTCCGTGTGGATGTTGAGTGATGGAGGTGGGTGTTGAAGAGGGATGGACCTTTTCAGGGCCTTTGCTTCCGACCACGGCTTTAGGAGTAACCGAAGTCTGTTTGGGAGCCGTCTCTCGAGGTCTCTTCGAGCGATGGATGCGGAACGTCTCCAGACTCCCGAGGCATCCTTTAGCTGTGCACGCAGCACTGGGTTTGTCACTGAGGCGAACTGTAGAGAGCCTAGAACTCGTTCCTGCTGACGTCTTGAGATCCGTTTGGATTTCAGCAGTCTTTTGACAGACCCTGCTATTTCCTTCCTTTTCTTCTGGGGAATGGAAAGGCGGTGTGACTGAAGATTCCACTGGATTCCTAACCATTGGAACTTCTGAGCTGGAGAGAGGCGAGATTTCTTTCTGCTTATCTTGAATCCCAGGTGTTCCAGAAACTGGGTGACTTTGTTGCAGGATCTTACACAATCTTCGGGCGATAGAGCCCAGACCAGCCAGTCGTCGAGGTAGGCCATCACCTGGACGCCGCGGAGGCGGAGCTGTTGAACGATGGCGTCTGCCAGCTTTGTGAAGATCCGTGGGGCCACATTGAGGCCGAAGGGCATGGCCCTGAAAGCGTAGCTTTTCCTTTGGAGTCGAAATCCTAGGTAGGAGGAAGCGTGGTGGTTCATTGGAACGTGCCAGTAGGCATCAGCCAGGTCTATGGAGACCGTGTAGGAACCTTGAGGCAGAAGGGTCCTTATCTGTTGAAGAGTCAGCATCTTGAACTTGTTGTTCGCTATGAACTTGTTGAGGGGGGATAAGTCTACAATGACTCTGAGTTTGTCGGAGTCCTTCTTGGGGACGCAAAACAGTCTCCCTTGGAACCTAGTTCTAGGACATATTCTTCCAGAAGGGGGGTTGACTGTTGGAAGAACTGCTGGAAGGTTGGGGGTGGTTGAGTCCAGCTCCAGCCTAGACCCTTCTTGACGATGCTGTGTGCCCAGGGATCGAAGGTCCAATGATCCTGGAATTGGCGGAGTCTTCCTCCCACCGGAAGCACTTCATTGCTTCTGGTTTCCCGAGGGTTTACTACCTCGGCCGCTAGCTCCCTTTCCTCCTCTGCCTCTGGAGGAACGGCGAGATGCATCTCTGCCTGCACCTCTGTTTGAGCCTCTACCTTTGGGACGAAAGGTAGTTGACTGTTGCTCAAAAGCAGGGGTGAAAACCGGCGACTGTGACAAGACCGGTTGGGTGACCAGCTGAAAGGTCTGCTGAGGCTGAGCTGCCACTTGGGGAGTAGCGGATCCCGGAAACTGCCGTCTCTGTTGACGTTGCTGGGGTTTCGGTTTTGTGGGTTTCCTCTTAGGTTGAGGGCCGTCGTCCTGAGACGATTTCCTTTTCTTCGACATGCCCCACTTGTGGAGAAGGTTCCTGTTCTCCGTGGCGGCCTTGTCGGTGATCTCTTTCACAAGGGAGGAGGGAAAGAGGTGCTTACCCCAGATGTTGGAGGAAATCAGCCTCCGGGGTTCGTGTCTCACTGTGGCACTGGAGAACACGAATTCACGACAGGCTCTACGAGCCTTCCTGAAGCTGTACAGATCCTTTACTACGGTCGCCAAATGTATTTTGGCGAGAACCATGTAGTAGTCAGGGACCCTAGTGTCACCGGCCATGACTTCGAGCTGTACTTGGAGGGACATGGATGCGGCGAGCCTTTCCTTCGTATCATGTTCCCGACGAAGGAGATGGTCATTAAGTTTTGGGAGGTCTTCGTTAAACTGACGGCCAGCGACGTCAGGTTCTAGTTTTCCCACCACAAATGTTGACTGGACATCTTTCCAGTGTCTAACATCAGGGGGAGTAGTCAGGGAGAAGGGTCTGCACTCCTCCAGTGCAGGGCAAGGTTTTCCTTCTTCCACTGCCTTATGCACCGCAGTGAAGGCCTTTTCCAAGAAGGGGAGGGTCGCATCGTCTGGTGCGACGTAGGTAGGGTGCTTCTTGCTAAGCGCCGGAAGTTTCGAGCAGGTGAAGCCCCTACTTTTCACTGTATTGGCCAGCATAGCCTGGGCCTTCGCGAGATCGAACACTATAACCTCCTTCGGTTCGGTCTCTTCTTTAGAGGCAGGTTCGGATCGAAGTCGGACGTAACAGTCCGAATAAGCCTCAAAGTTCGGGAAGAATTCCACTTCTTCCAGCGCGATCGAGCCGATCTTTTCGCTTATGAAGATCTTGCCCGTCGTAATTGGCATGTGCTCGGCATACCTCCAGGGGTTGGTATCTGAGCATGCGGGGAGGTCCTTAACCGAAATCCTTTTTGGCTGCTTCGAACTTCCCATGTTGGACCTGAAGAACTCATGCGTCTCGCGGAGTTTCTTATCCATGAGAGCCTCAAGCATTTTGAAGATCTCCTTGGTGTTGGATGGGGTCGGATCCGGGGTAGCAGATGTAGACGGGAGTGATACGTCCGTCAGTGTAGGAGTCGGTGTGCGGGTGGAAGGTGGAGCAACCTCTTGCTCCGACTCAGGGTATTCCATCTGGTCTTCCTCATAGTCCAGTTCGTCGCCCATGAGGTTCCTCTCCGTATTCTCCGACACTTCCGACATACGTTCCGCATTGTCGGCATCCAAACGGCACTCGTGCATGGACTGAGCCATGACTACATCCGGTTCCACCGTTATCTGGACGGTGGGGATCTGATCCTTGGGGACCACTGAGTCTGGGGATGCCTTCGGGAAAAGCAAGGCCCTCAAGTCTTCGGTGGCAAGGTATGGTCCGGTGGCGTTCTTCTGGAAGCCACGCACCCACTTGCGTAGCTTCTCTCGAGAAGAGTCCCTAACCTCCACTGAAGGAGGATTGTCGAACGCCTCGACCAGGCGGTCCTTGCAGACTGTACAGTGCTGCGGGTCCCAAAACTTCAGATCGCCTTTCTTGTTGGCGCAAGGGGCGTAGGTCCTACACGCCGTGTGCCCGTAGAAGTGCGGGCGCTTCACTCCACAGAAGTTGTGGTCACATTTCACGTACTCCTCCTGTAAGAGAAAGAGAACATGAGTATATGGAAGTCATACAAATGACTTATATTATTCTAAAGTTAAATATTAAGAAGTTAACTTTAGCTTAATTAATAACATTGTAATGTTAGAGAGTGGAGCGGGAAATGAAGTAGATAGACACATACTCCATGTATCCCGCCCGGGTGGTTACCGTAACCTTATCAATAGGCAATTTGTTTGTGGCCTAGGACACAAGACAGAATTCTTCATAGATCGCCAGGGAGGCAGAAGGAATTCTAGCAGGAATTGCCTAAGATGTAAATCTGGGACTGAAGCCACTCAGGCCATTAAAATGGTGGGGTGTAGAAGACTCCATAGGGCAACGGTTTCCGGCAACCAGCCGTGCTAAGATACACACAGCATGCTGGAAAATTGTGATATGTAAGAAGACAGCACGGCTATCAATAGAACGGTAAGACAATACCTATCTATTTAGGTAGCCAAGCCATCTGGTTGCAGTGTAGGGCTATCAGCATGGTGTTGATAGCTAGGAGAAGGGGTGCAAGTCTCTTGGCGTCTCCGGAAGGTGCCGGCAGACCGGAGGCACGCCAGGGGGCGCTCCAGCAGAGTTTCTGGCATTAGTGAAGACACATAGAGAATTCAGGAGTAATGCCAGGATGGCGGCCGCCGGCACAGCGACGGCTGCCGACACAGCGGCGGCATGCCGGCACAGCGGCGGCATGCCGGCACAGCGGCGGCACGCCGGCGGGAGGCGGCGGCTCCGGCAGCCGCTTGGTGACAGGGTCATAGGATAGGTAAAGTGGATATAGCATAGGGGAGGCTCTGTACCAAAGCGGCCACCAAGGAAGGGAGGACGCTCCCTAGCCTAAGGTAGGCAGCCTGGCTGAGAACGGTGCATGGGTACCGTTTCAAGCAAGGCACAGAACTAGCTCCCCCCGAGGCCTAACCTAGAGCAGGGATGTTACACCCTAAGCTAGGAAGGCTGGAAGACGTATCGCAATTGCAAGGAAGGTCAGGTAACCTAACCTCAGCAATTGAGGAAGGGCAGGCCGTTCCTCATTCTCGGACGCAACCCTAAGGGGGGATCATTCCCTTAGGGAGGACAGAGAAACGATAGGTACTCTGGTATGTACTTGATCCCCTTACGTGGTAGAGGGAGCAAGGCTACACAGAGGGAATGCCCTAAGGCAGGGGGTGAAGGGAGCATATAGGGGTCCTACATTTAGGTTAGGTTAGAAAGGCACACTATCAAACCTATCCCCTATATGGTCCCTGAAGGCGAAAACACTTGCATCACAGTAAACAGTATCATAAAATAATGCCACTATCTTCATAACTTAACCTAGGATCACTGTAATATATCATGCATGAACACTGGTGATAGGCGCTCTGGCCTAGGGGCTAAGCAAGCGATCTAGTATGGGGTCAGGCGATGACCGATAAAAAACCGTCAAAACACGATATATGAAGTTCCTAGCTATGAAAACTAAATAACTAATAGTATCAATTAGTTAAAAGGCCGGAAAAAGCTGTTCAGGCTAGCTAAATAACGCATGCAGGGTAACAGCGACGCCATAAAATGGCGTGTCCGGTAGTAGCACAGCTCTGCCAGAAAACATAAAATATCTCGAAAAGTAAAAGTTACTTTACAGTCAGAGCTTATTTAAACAATACTGGGACCTGGTACTCAACTTTCCAGAAGAAGGCGAGGCCGAAGGTAGCGACATAACGAAGATGGAAGCCGATGAAAATAGCACAAGGGAAAAACCATCTTAGCAAGGCATGCTACTAGAAGAAGGATGGGGACGGACGTGACGTCATTTAGCAATGGCGCCCGTTTGTTTACGTTTCGAGTACCAAAAGTAGCCACGGACGAGTATAGCTGTGGAACGGCTCCCCAGCTATTCTCCGCCCCTCCACATCGAAGTGTTAACTCTATGTGGGGTGCAGATAGCTATGTGGCGCGTTAATACATGCGTCCCCTGTTGATATACGATGTCTTAAAGGGAAACCTTTAGGATACTCGCTCCAGAAGTTAGAATTCTGTGATAACCTGTGGTTAAATTCTCTGGGAATATCTTAGTAGTTATATACCCAAGGAAGCTACCAATAAGGAACCTTCCATCAGGACGCCATGGCTTGAGCCCAAAAAGAAAAGTTACTGGCTGCCCCTACTGGGACTGGCACCATAATCAATCCATGGCTCTAACATGGGTGCGCAATCACACTTCAACTAAGTTTTTGCTGTATTTCATTTTCGGTTTTAAGTAAACAACTAGTCATGGCAATTCTTCATACATAATGCCAGTAGTTTGTACTGCAAGAGTGAAGAAAATCTGCCATCCTAAAATCATATTTATTCTGGAAGATATAAAATCCATATTATCAATTTCTAACAATACACGTGTAATAAAAAATTATTTTCATCAACTTGGTATCCAGCAGCCGGAAATTTCCTGTCTGTAAGCATTCAATCGTACTCAAATTTCAAGTGTTCGGGATTTCCTATCCTCATTACATTCCCTTTATTGTATAGCACTAGAATGCATAGTATCTATAAAAAAAACAATTGTCGGGTATCGTAGACAGTTGAAATGGCTGATCTTCTAAAGATAGCAAATCAAGTGTTCGGGATTTCCTATCCTCATTAAATTCCCTTTACTGTATAGCACTAGAATGCATAGTATCTATAAAAAAAAAAAAATTGTCGGGTATCGTAGACAGTTGAAATGGCTGATCTTCTAAAGATAGCAAATCAACTGTTCGGGATTTCCTATCCTCATTAAATTCCCTTTACTGTATAGCACTAGAATGCATAGTATCTATAAAAAAAACAATTGTCGGGTATCGTAGACAATTGAAATGGCTGATCTTCTAAAGATAGCAATGCAATGTCTCTCTCTCTCTCTCTCTCTCTCTCTCTCTCTCTCTCTCTCTCTCTCTCTCTGTATATATATATATATATATATATATATATATATATATATATATATATATATATATATATATATATATATATATATATATTTGGGCTCAAGCCATGTCGTCCTGATGGAAGTTCCTAAAGGGTAGCTTCCTTGGGTATATATAACTACGCGATATTCCCAGAGAATTTACCTTAAGGTACCCAGAATTCTAACTCCTGGAGCGAATATCCCTAATAAAAGAACCAGGGATATCGCGAAATATCAGAGGACATATTCTTGACTCGCCACATAGCAATCTGCACCCCAAACAGAATTAACACTTCGAAGGGGTCAATTGGCAAGAAAACGAAAAATGAGAAAGAAAGGAGAGCCGCTCGCAAGGTATCTCTCCTCTCCCTTTTCGTAAGCGTGCATTGCGCCGCTCACGGCGCCATCTGTATTCCTTTTTGCGTAGCTCAACAACTCGGTGTTTTTTCCCTGTGTTATCTCGCAATTCTTGGATTATTTCAACTTAATAATGCTTTCTCCAACTTCTTCTGCTTCTGATAAGTTGAGTATTATTTCTTTTATGTATAAATGGAAGCTCTTGGTAATTTTAAGATGATTTGATAGTGATATCGTTGTTACAAGAGCTGTTGCCTACCGGAGGCATCCTGGACGCTGTCGCTCGCTATGTATGTGTTATTTAGTTAGCCAGAGCGACGTTCCCGGCTGTTTCACTTTAATAATTTTAGCTATTCAGCGTTACATAGGTTTTCTTTATATGATGCTTTTAGTATTTCCGTTTTGGCGAAGGATTTGCCAATTCGGGCCTACGCTAGACCTTGTAGCCTAGTCGTTTGGCCCTAGTACTTTCCTGCATGATATTCAGATTTCCGAGTGTTTTAAAATTTTATTTAAGCTTTAGGCAGTTTTATACATTTAAGATTATGTTGATTTTCTTCCAAGATAGTATACGAGTGAGTTTCGGTGATTTAGGTTGTCGATTCTCTTTGCGCCTAGGCTAGTTGTCTATGGGGCCATAGTATATTTTCTCTCACTCCCCGGTTGTTCTCTTCTCTTCGGAAAATGTGTGCAATCCCTTTCCATCTGCTTAAGCCTTGGGCTTAACCCTAATGGTTTATCTGAATTGACTTTAGATACAACTATATTAGGGTGTTTCTGTTCTTTCCTGTTTCCAGTAAGTCTGGCTTCAGGAAGGGGGCAGGACATCAAAGTTCTTAGTCTGAGTCTGTTTCTGTCTAGCTTGTGGTTGAGATTCCCTTGCTAGGCTGACAGCAGACATAGGAGGCTTAGCCTCCTTAATTCACTTTCGAAGGTTTCTGTACGAGATGATTCCTTCTTTTTGTGATCTAGCAGACTAGTCCAGTGTTGTTGTTCTCGGTGTGGAGGATGAGATCCTCTTTTCTGTGAGTAACAACGCCTTCCTTGCTTTGGTTCCGAGGGAGTTGGCAAGTATTGCTGGCCTCCCTCCTCGGATCTCCCCTAGGCTAAGATGAGTTTTCTTGGCTGCGGGTGATTCATTATTAGAGCAAGGTTGGCAGGACCCTCTTCCCCCTTTCCCCCTCTTTCCTTAGTGATGGCCTAGCCATTGCATCCCTGTCCATCATTCTACATCTGTACCTAGCATAGGTTAGGATGTGGGGTTGACTCAGTCCCTTGCCGGCCGGCAGTGCGTGCCGGCCGGCAAGGGTCTTCTGCTTTGAGTGCTGCCCGGACCTCCCTTGGTCTCTCATCCATGTTTGTCTGTAGAGCCAGATGGCATTGGTCAGGAAGCCTGAAGTTATATTCTCCCCTTCCTTATGTGCACTCTTTCAGGTTGCCGGGCTATGAGGCAGTACAGTCTCTTATCCCGGCATCCATTCTGTTTTTCTTCTAGTGTTTGTACCCTAGCCCGGCTGCCGGCCTAAGTGGCCGGCAGCCGGGCAGTCGGAGTTCTCTGGTTCTTTTGCTGCCGGCCGGCATTGGTTGTATACCTTTGCCGGCCGGCTATATATCACACCATTGTTCGGACGGCCGCTACAATTAGTGGCTGGCAGCCGGGTGCTGTTGTTGTTTAGCTGCCGGCCGGCAGTCCCCTGCCAGCCAGCAATAGAAACACACCGAGGTTCTGCCGGCCGCTACGTTTGGCGGGCGGCAGCCGGGTGCTATCTTGTGTAGTTGCCGGCCGGCACACGCATTTGAACCAGCGTTCTTCCACCTTATAGTTTATAAGTAGTATACTTTGGAACTAGTTAAGGTGTGTGCCGGCCGGCTCATTACCTTTTATACTGTAGCCAGTATTTTTCAGTATAGTGTTGTCTTGCACAGCCCTTTGGTGTAACCTTACAGATAAAGAAAGTGAGTTCTTTCTTGTCTACTATCCAGCATTTTAAAATCACTTATTTGGGTGTGAGCTACACCTGTTTCCTCTGGAAATTATTTATTGGTCGCTCTAGAATAGATTAACCATACGATTTTATTATCTGGAAGGTTGCAGCAATTGACTGTGCGGGAAATACAAGTGTGTGTCTTTCCTTTCTAGTTTAGTTATGCTAAGCTATGTATATCCAGTGATACGTAGTTCACTTGATACTCATGGAATTTTCTTCTCTTTAAAGGAGGACCATCCGAAGTGTGGAAGCGTTTTCTGCAACGTCCGCAGCAAGAACTTCTGCGGACATGATTTGTGTAGGAGGCACGCAGCATGCGCAGTCTCCAAAGGTGATCTCCGGTATTGGGACCCGCAGGTATGTACCGTGTGCACAAACCTGATTACTGAGGCTTTTGATTCCCCTAAGACGGCGGAGTCAAGGGACGCAGCAAGGGAGAAGCTTCTGGGCCCTATCTTCCAAGTGAGAAGATGAGGGCTTACCTTTTCCCCAAGGCATCAGCTGAGGCAGTGATTCCCCAGCCTCAAGCGGAGATACCGGTGGTTCAGATCCCGGTGGATGCTGAAGTCGCGGACGCCCTGCAGGACATCCAATTGGACGATAGGATGTCGGAGGTGTCCGAGCGTTTGGAAGAAGACCTTCTGGCAGAAGACCAGGAAGAAGAGCAGGCTCCAGACAATGAAGAGGAAGAGTTTGACGAGGTGTCGGCTACTCCGGTTCAGGCCCCTGAACCTATTCCCTCAACATCGTCCTCTCTCCCAGATAAGCTGGGAAAGACCCTTTCCTCCATCGTTGGAATGATCCAACAGATGCAGAGGGAAAATAATGAGAAGGCTGCTGCAATGAAGCTGGAGATGCGGAGACTTGCAGCATCATGTGGGCCCCAGAAGAAGCTCAGCGTGAAAGACCTTCCCTTGTGCTCAGATGCCAACCCTTGGAGGTATGCCAAGCACATGCCTATGACGACGGGAAAAATCGTCATTTCGGAGAAGTTGGGCTCAGTCCCCCTTGAGGAGGTGAAATTCTGGCCCAGCAAGGAGTCGTATCCGGACTGTTATGTCCGTCTAAGGAAGGAACCAGCCTCAAAGGAAGAAATGGAGCCGAAGGAGGTCATAGTTTTGGACCACGCTAAGGCTCAAGCTTTACTGTCAAGCTCGATGAAAGAGAGAGGCTTCACAAACTCAAAGGTACCTGCTTTGAGTAAGAAGCACCCTTCCTTGTGTCCTCTCCTTCTAGAGCCTTCCCCTTTATGCAAAAAGGGTTTACGGCTGTGCTGAAAGCAATCGAGGCAGGTAAGCCATGCCCCTCCTTGGAGGAGTGTAAACCTCTGTCTTTGGCCCTACCCATGGACCACAAGGACTGGAAGGACGTCCATCTTACCTTCTCAGTCGGGAAGTTGGAGGCTGATATTGCCGGACGTCAGTTCGGTGAGAACCTCCCCAACCTGTCTGACTTTCTTTTGCGCAGGGAGCTTGAGACAAAAGAAAGACTTGCTGCCTCAATGTCTCATCAAACGACTCTAGAGACAATGGCAAGTGACCCCAAGGTCCATGAAATGTTCATGGTAGTGGCTAAGACACACCTAGTCACAGTGACGAAGGACCTTTATAGCTTCGTCAAAGCTAGGAGGGCTTGTAGGGAGTTCGTGTTCGCCTCGGCTGCGGTGAGGCACGAGCCAAGGAAGCTAATCTCCTCCAGCATTTGGGGCAAAGACCTCTTCCCTAGTGAAGCGGTCAAGGAGGTTGTAGATAAGGCCGCCACGGAGAATAGAAACCTTCTCCAGAAGTGGGGCCTATCTCTCAAGAGAAAGTCTTCCCCGGATGAGGGTCCCCAACCAAAGAGGAAGACTAAGAAGACTAGGCTACCCTCTCGGCCAGCCAAGCCATTCAGACAGCAGCAGCAGCAACAACTTCCTATGCCTACAGTGCCCCAGATGGTGGCACAAACCCCGACTGCCTTTCAGTGGGTACCCCAGGCTGTGCCAGGTCAGTCAACCACATTCGCCCCAACGTTCGAAGGACAGTCAACTACCTTTCGAGCGAAGCCTAGAGGAGCAGCCAGAGGTTCATCTAGACGCCCCTCAAGGGGGAGGGGATTCAGGGGTGGTCGCGGTCAAGGAGGCAAGGCCTCAGGGCAACAGCAGTCAAAGTGAGATGATACCGGTAGGAGGGAGACTTCAGAATTTTCGGGATCGGTGGACCTTCGATCCCTGGGCCCACAGCCTACTCAAGAATGGACTGGGTTGGAGCTGGTACAGCACTCCACCCCCGTGCCCTCGATTTTTCCAACACTCCACCCCCGTTCTGGAGGAGTACATTCAAGAACTGTTGGAGAAAAGAGTAATCCGAAGGGTAAAGTCCATCAAATTCCAAGGGAGGCTGTTTTGTGTTCCCAAGAAGGAGTCAGAAAAACTCAGAGTCATTCTGGACTTGTCGCCACTCAACAAGTTCATAGTGAACTGCAAGTTCAAGATGCTAACACTGCAACACATAAGGACCTTACTGCCCAAGAGGGCATTTACCATCTCCATAGATTTGTTAGACGCCTATTGGCATGTTCCAATCAATCGTCAACTCTCCCCCTACCTAGGGTTCAAGCTACATCGAAGACTCTACGCCTTCAGAGCCATGCCATTCGGGCTAAACATAGCCCCAAGGATCTTCACGAAGCTTGCGAGCGTAGCTCTCAAACAATTACGCCTAAAGGGAATCCAGGTGGTAGCCTACCTGGACGACTGGCTGGTGTGGGCAGCATCCAAGACAGAATGTTTGCAAGCTTCCCTACAGGTGATCCAGCTCCTAGAGCATCTAGGCTTCAAGATCAACAGAAAAAAGTCTCGACTTTCTCCATCTCAAAAGTTCCAGTGGTTGGGAATCCACTGGGACCTAGTGTCCCACCAACTCTCCATCCCGGCGAAGAAGAGGAAGGAGATAGCTGGTTCTATCAAGAGACTTCTGGATTCCGAAAGGATATCAAGACACGAACAGGAGAGAGTGCTGGGTTCTCTCCAGTTTGCCTCAGTAACAGACCCGGTGCTAAGAGCACAGCTAAAGAATGCAACCGGAGTTTGGAGAAGTTATGCATCAAACGCGCGAAGAGATCTGATAAGACCAGTACCGCTTCGTCCACGTACGCTTCTCAGGCCTTGGTCCCAAGTCAGGCAACTAAAGAAGTCGGTGCTTCTTCAGCCACCTCCCCCCTCGTTGACTATTCACACAGACGCCTCGAAGGAGGGGTGGGGAGGTCATTCTCATCGGAAGAAGGCCCAAGGAACTTGGTCCAATCTATTAAAGACATTTCACATAAACTTTCTGGAAGCTATGGCAGTACTCCTTACCTTGAAGAAAGTCTCCCCTCGTCGCTCGATCCACATAAGGTTGGTGCTGGACAGCGAGGTGATTGTGAGATGCTTGAATCGACAAGGATCGAGGTTACCACCACTCAACCAGGTGATGTTGGCCATCTTTCGACTGGCGGAAAAGAAGAAGTGGTACCTGTCGGCAGTTCACCTTCAAGGAGTCCGCAATGTGACAGCGGACGCTCTATCCAGGTTCACACCGATAGAGTCGGAATGGTCCCTAGACGCAGGATCATTCTCCTTCATCTTGAGTCAAGTCCCAGAACTGCAGATAGACCTCTTTGCGACGAAAGACAAGAAGTTACCCCTTTACGTGTCCCCGTACGAGGATCCCTTGGCGGAAGCAGTGGACGCGATGTCCCTCGACTGGAACAGATGGTCCAGGGTTTACCTGTTCCCTCCTCACAACCTTCTATTGAGGGTCCTCAACAAACTGAGATCTTTCAAGGGAGTAGCGGCAATAGTGGCTCACAAGTGGCCGAACAGCGTGTGGTTCCCTCTGGCATTGGAACTACGGCTGAAGTGTCTACCGTTACCAGATCCCGTTCTGACCCAGCGAGTTCAGAAGTCGACTGTCTGCGCTTCATCACAGAAAACCCGGAACCTGCAGCTCATGATTTTCTCTCCCTAGCGGTGAGAAAACGTTTCGGAATTTCGAAAGACAGTATAGACTTCCTAGAGGAATATAAGTGCAAATCTACTAGAAGGCAATATGAGTCATCATGAAGAAAAGGGGTGGCCTTTGTCAAGGCGAAGAATCCGCAAAAGATCTCGACGGACTTCTGCTTATCTTTCTTCATCCACCTCCATGGTCAAGGGTTAGCAGCCAACACAATATCAACGTGTAAATCTGCTTTGACAAGACCCATTTTATATGCCTTCCAGGTCGACCTCTCTAACGATATTTTTAATAAAATTCTGAAAGCCTGTGCTAGGCTCAGACCATCAGCACCTCCAAAGCCCATTTCATGGTCTTTAGATAAAGTTCTTCATTTCGCTTCGCTGTTGAACAATGAGGAGTGTGCTTTAAAGGATTTGACCCAAAAAGTTATTTTCCTGTTTGCACTCGCGTCGGGGGCCAGGGTTAGTGAAATTGTAGCCCTCTCGAGAGAGGAGGATCGTGTTCAGTTCTTGGATGGGGGAGAACTGAACCTGTTTCTGGATCCTACGTTTCTCGCCAAGAACGAGTTACCCACCAACAGGTGGGGTCCCTGGAGAATCTGCCCTCTGAAAGAAGATGCATCTCTATGTCCAGTGGAATGCCTAAAGGTCTATCTTCGTAGAACTTCAGACTTCAGGGGTGGTCAACTATTCAAGGGAGAAACATCAGGCTCAAATTTATCACTGAAACAACTTAGGGCGAAAATCACCTATTCTATTCGCAGAGCGGATCCAGACAGTACACCCGCAGGTCACGATCCGAGGAAAGTTGCCTCATCCTTAAATTTCT
>NC_090727.1:121125176-121280176 GCF_036898095.1 Palaemon carinicauda | reverse complement strand
AGTTTTCCGATAGTGGCGATTTAGTGTCTTGCATTTTTTCTTGCTTCTCTCTCTCTTTCTTTCTGTCTTGCTATTTCTCTTGCCTACTCTCTCTCTTTTTCTTCAATTTCACTAGCATGTCTTACTTCTTCTCGCTTTCTTTCTTCCCGTCTTGCAATTTCTCTTGCTTCTATTTTCTTTGTCTTGCTTCTTCTCTCTTATGTTCTACAATCTCTCTTGCCTCTTTTCTCTCTCTTTCTTCCCGTTCTGCCACTATCTTCAATTTATTAAAATTCTCTTCTGCTGCAATTCATCTAATTTCAGCCTCTAAATCCTTTCTGTTTTTATTCCTACAGTTTGTGGGTCAGCTGATACTTGCTTCTCTATGAATTCTGCTTCAACCTTCTACAAAAGATGGCGAGCTGCTGCAATATTTTCTTGTGGCAACTTTCCTGAGTTTATCTAAGGTTAGACACTTCGTTTAGGCTTTAATCATTCCATCATTTGCATGGCCACCACATGCCATTAAAATAAAGAGCCACTGAGCTTTAGTTACATTAGGTTCCGATAATTCCTGAACAATTGGGTTTTCCGAAAACATCTTGCACTTTCCAAAAAATTATACCTCTCCTAAATATATCTTATCAATACATAGAATCCTTATCAACATTAAACTGTTCAAGCCTTTAATAAAAACAAAAAAAACACGACCCTTTTATCACCAATATTTAAAACAGATTGGCTTGATCCCGGGTCACGAGCTCCCAAACTCACCTGCTATATATTACCAAATGTGATACTTCTTGAATTCATAGCTTTGTCAGCCTCATCTGCTTTACTGTCTAAATATTCTCTCCAGTCATTCCTGGCTTTTCTTTTGAACTCTATTATCAATACCTGAATACTTAGCATTCTCTACCTGGTAATTTTCATTACCTCCCTAAAAACTTTAAACAATCAATTTCTGTCTTTGTCTCCTTTTCATAGTATCTCAAGTATCATTTGATATCCATGGCTTTCTCCTTGTAACTGCATGTCCCAAGACTTCACTACCAACTGACTGATTTATGTTCTTAATTTCATACCATTCTTCATTAATTGTCTGTTCTTCGCCTCTTAAAGTCTCTAAGAATGCAAATCGATTCCTGCCTTCAATAGCAAATGTTTCTCTGTGCTCTTCTTCTAAAAGCTTAATTGTATTAATCATAGGTATTCTATCAATCTTTCTGTTGGGTGCTTTCAGTTTTAATTTCAGTATGGCAATGAGGACCTGGTGATCACTACTAATATCTCCACCTCGATAGCTTCTTACATTTCTCAGTGTCCTCCTTCTCCCTTTATTAATGACAATGTGTCTATCTGATTTTTGCAATTGCCACATGGTGAGGCCCATGTATACTTGTGGATGTTCTTGTGTTGGAAAAGAGTACCTTCAATGACAAGATTGTTTGCTGAACAGAAACTTTTGAAATGTGCTCCATTTTCATTTGAAACTTCACCAAGACCCTCGATACCCTTCACATTCTCAATCCCTTTATTATTTCTTTCATCTTTAGCATTGAAGTCGCCAATCACAATTTTCATATCTCTCTCAGGATTCTCATCTATCACCGTCTGCAGTTCTTCGTGGTATACTTCCTTCCTTTCTTCAGGGTAATCATTTGTTGGGGGCATAGCAAACAATAATACTCATATTGCACTGCTTTGAATTGAACTTTGCTAGTAACAGTCTGCTATTTACAGCTCTACATTCGGTTAATGCCTTTTCTGCTCTTGGTGTCATCATCAATCATACCCCTTCCCTTCCAACTCCCTCTGATCTTCCTGAATAGATATGTATATTGCCTTGGTCTGAAGTTTCCTTGCCAATCCCCTTACAATGCATTTCCATTAGGGCCAAGATATCCAAACTATATCTAATAAATTTACTCTCCACTTGCCGTAACTTCCCAATTCTGATTCATGGTTCTAACATTCCCATTATCTATTTTCAATTTTTCTTCAGTATCTATAAACCGGCATATTCTTAGCACCCCGCTAGACCCGGGACTGGGGCCATTCTGTCCTCTTCTCTTCCCATGACTTACTAAATCCATAGAGGATTCATTGGCTAGGTACATCAAAGGATAGCCAGTTCCTTGTGATGCGCAGTGACTATCTAACTAAGGCAAGTGACCCCTGCTGGTCCATACTAATTCTAGCCTGATCAACCGCCAGGCATCAGGAGTAAAAGCCGAAGAGACAGTTTGTCCATCGCCTTAAGCCCAAGCTGCCACCCTGCTGCCATCATCAAGATTTAGGGGAAATTTCCTTCACACCTAAAGCTCTCATTACTCCACCAAGTTGCTCATCCGCTTATACGATTATAACCATTGGCAAACATGGATTGCTAAGATATACCGCCTAGCACGGTACATAAATATATATATATATATATATATATATATATATATATATATATATATATATATATATATATGTGTGTGTGTGTGTGTGTGTGTGCGTGTATATAAATATATATATATGTATATATATATATATATATATGTGTGTGTGTGTGTGTATATATATATATATATATATATATATATATATATATATATATATATATATATATATATATATATATATATATAAATTTTTGTGTGCAATTCTTCTCAGCTTTACTAAATGGGGTCGTCCTTATGAATGAGTCCTCTTTAGAAATTTTTCTCTTCGGTCCTTCATTCTCATCAATACCTTTGCATAGAAAATTTTCCCCTACACAACCAGTCCATGTCTTTCTTGATCTTCCTCTCCTCCTTCTACTCCGAACTTCCATCTCCATCGTATGTCTTCCAACATAATGTTCATCTCTTCCTAACAAGTGATCATGCCATCTAAGCCTTCCTTCCTCTATTTTCTTTGATACTTCAGCGACCTCGTTTATCCTCTTACATACTCATTTTGAATTTTATCCTCACTTGTTACTACAGACAGATATCTTTCTCTTCTCCTTTCGTCTAGATCTATCTTCTTCTCCTCTGACTTCCTCATACTTGCTGTTTTTATTCTATATAATATAGTTGGTCTTACAATCATCTATTCATAAACAACCCAAGATCCAGACCTCCAGTTGTTCTAGCCAACTTGAATTTGATGTCTGAACTTTTGGTCCATGCTTCCAATAGCCTCTACTATAGACCCAAGTATTTGAACTTCTGTACTCTATTTCTTCCCCCATTCATTTTTTTTTTTTTTTGCTATGTCCACCTTCTTCAGTAATACTGGGTTGTGGTAGCCGATGTGGTAACGTCCTTGACTGGTGAACACCAGACTGGGGTTCGAGACCCACTCAAACTCGTTAGTTTCTTTGTTCACTGCAACCTCACCATCCTTGTGAGCTAAGGATGGGGCGTTTGGAGGAGCCTATAGGTCTATCTGCTGAGTCATCAACAGCCATTAAATGGCCCTCCATGGTCCTAGCTTTGGTAGAGAGGGGGCTTGGGCGCTGATCATTTGTGTATATGGTCAGTCTCTAGGTCATTTTCCTGCTCATTAGAGCAATGTCACTGTCCCTTGCCCCTGAAATTCATGAGTAACCTTTAAACCATTAAACAGGCAGGCACATATATACTATACATATTCGGTTTTTGACCTGCTTATTCTCATTCATCTCCTCTCAAGTGCTTCACCTCTCGAGCTTTTCAAACTCTTCCCTCCTCCTTGCACACAAAACAATGTCATCTCCATATGATATGTACCTTGGACTGCTTCTGTGACATCTTTGGTCCTTACATCCATCAGATGTTGAATATGAATGGGATAAGTGCCGACCCTTCGTGCAAGCAAACTCCTACCTCAAATCCATCTGTCTCTCTAATACTGCTTCTCACTCTAGTATACATATTCATATACATCACCTAAATAATTCCGGTATCTTCTTCGCCCTCAAAAATCTCTGTACTTCTTGTTTTGGTATTCTTTCATAGAAATTTTAACGTCTATAAATACCAGATGCAAGTGTCGCTTTTTCTATCTGAATTTCTTTATTAGTTGACTATTGACGTATTATTAAAAATGTCACTGCCTGGGGTTCTGCCGGACTTGGGTTCAAGTCCTACTCAAGATTGACAGTTTCTTGTATTGTCTGTAACCTCAAAATCCTTGTGAGCTAGGGATGGTGGTGGGGTAGGGGGGGGGGTGGCTATAGATTTACCTGCCGAGTCATATGCAATTATTGCCTGGCCCTCAATGATCGTATGTATGGTCAGTCTCGGACATATTGTCCTGTCTTCAGGGCAATGTCACCGTCCCTTGCATATGCCTTTCATAAGTAACCTATAAACCTTAATGTAAACCATTCCAACCATTTGGCTGCATCCCTTCATAAATCCTTAATGTTCTTTCCCTCTTCTCATTTCCTCTCTTAGCCGCCATCTGCTATTCTTTCCAGAGTCTTCAACATGTGGGATATAAGTTTCATGCCTCTCTAATTTCTACATACCAGGACATCACCTTTACCTTCAAATATACATATCAATATGTTTTCCTGCCTCTCTTCTGGTATCCTTACCTTTTCAAATATTTCAATAAAATTTGTGTATGCAATACATGTAAAAGATAAAAAGAAAATGTTGTTATGCAACAAAACACTGGAGAGAGTAAATTTTCATAAATTAGATAGTAAAGTAATAGGAACTTACAGAACCAAAACAACATTTTCAGAGATCGATTATCACTTACACTTAATGGGCAAAGCAATACTTGAAAAGTGTTTGCAAGTGAGATTTAATTATGCTGGTATGCATATTACTAGTAAACTTCAATCGAAGGTTGCAGTAATCGGTCGCCGGATATATAATTACCTCATTTATTTTAGCGTTCAATAATTTCTATTGATACCATAATAGTACACCAGAATATACAGTAAAACGAAAACTTTAGTTGATATAACTTGAATAACTTTTAATTTGGGTCAGTAATAGGTTACATGTACCGGTATATGAGATAATGAAAACGTTTGTGTTGTTTTTCGAGATAATAAAGTAAGTTCTTATAGATAAGGTAAGTTATTCTGTATAGCAATGAAAAAATGTCAATCGCTTTTATCCTCCACTTATAGCATTAAATACTATTTACTTTGTTTTGCTTTAAATTCCCGCCACGGACCAGTGGCATAAGGCTACCATAAAAAATACGCATTATGAAAAAAAAAAAAATAGCAAAAGCATTTCCATTAATCCGTAAGGTTCATGTGGCAGCAGGTAGGCTTCACTTTACTGAGCAGACTGACCTTCCTTACCATTATTCCTCCAGGGTACAAACTGGGAACGATTTACCTTCATTAGAGACAAGCTTCTTTCAATATAGAAATACTTGTTGGGTAACAGACTTAATGCGGCTGGTTCGCTTCTTCGAATTTTTTCTATCAATATTTGAGTTGTAGTATTCATGAGAACATTTCACATGCGCCGACTGTCCAGCTAATGTAAAAGTAGTGTCACAATATTGTTAAACTTGTCCTATTGTTAGCGTCACTTCCTCTATCACTCAGAACAAGTCTCTTGACCATAAGTCAGAGATTTCTTTCAGAAAATGCAAGTGCCTATATCTGCTACTGATATATTACAGTTAGTAATGCACATTATATACAATGTGGCGGGATAAGAAAAACCCCTCTCTCTTGAATATTACTAAGAGACAATAAACTCACCAAAACAAACTTTCTACTCGTAATCTTAAAATTGGACTCTTGCACAGGAAAAATATTCAAAATTACATATAACCTTAACGCTATATTTATTAATGCCAATACAGACAAAACAAACCTAAACCCAACTTAACATTGATACAACAATCTATCAAAACGGAATATAGACATATAATATACATCATGCATATGTGGCACTAGCACCACATCGCCCACTCTCTAGACTCAGACGTCAAACCATCAGTCACAGCTCTCTTTGGGCCGGTGAGGGCACCGAAGTATAATCATGAAGCAATCAAAGCAATCGTCTGTATTCGGTCCTCGTCATGCTCATAAACATTATCAATTCTTCAAGAATGATTCTAACCAATAATCCCTAAGAAACCTATGGTCATTATTAATCGTGTCAATCTGTTAGCACAAATCTTTCCAGATCCGTAATAGGGTCCGATGACCACAATTAACTTCTATCCAAATTGATAGAAAACTAAGGACAAAGGAAGAAGTATAATTGATAAATAAATGATCACTTCCAAAGCTGGTCGTAAATAAGAATGATAATCCACCATTCACAAACACAACTGTCTGTGGCTGCAGTCGATAAAAAAAGCCTTTTCCCAAGACATTTACTACTGGTCTTAACTATCTAAAAAAATATAATTAACAAACAACCTCTCTCTCTCTCTCTCTCTCTCTCTCTCTCTCTCTCTCTCTCTCTCTCTCTCTCTCTCTCTCTCAAGGATTCGACAAACAAAAAAATTAAGATAAAAAAAATTGATCCTCCACAACAAGAAATAAAGAAAGATAAAATTCACCAGAAATCCTGAATCTTGAAATGTCAACCTACATTTCGGTAAGAGCTCCTATTACCCAGATATAATGGAAACTTAAAACATTTCATTTTAAAATTAAGTATATATAGAAATTTTTATACGAGAATTTCTGTGAATACTAAGTATTTTCATTTGCACTCATATATGCTGTAAAAATAATATCTCAGCTTTTCTTGAAGCGTTGAAACCATAGTTAGATACATCATGGAGTCTTGAACTGTCCTGTTTACAAACAGTTTAACAGTTTATTTAGGATAGAGTACAAAACGTAAAGTCTTCCTTATCAGTTTACTTTGGAGATCCTAACTTGTGAACGAAACTCTAATAATCAGAACATCTTTCATTTGCAATTTCAGGTATGTTTTTCCCTTTATCTTAACTACTATGCACTCTAAGGTGTACATTCCGGAAGAGAAAAGTTTTGTTGCAATACGCTCTTGGTCCCTTCTTATTTGGTGCTAGATTGACTGGATTCGAATGTCCCCCAAAACTCAAAAAGAAATCCAAGATATCTTTGCAGGCAGAAAAAATAAAAAACATTTTACCTAAAAACTAACAAGATTTAATCTTATAGGTTCCCAGTCAGTAAAGGAAAATTTGATTGAACATTAATAACTTATAAAGATACATCTCCAGGCATAGATGCTGATCATGTGTATGTGTGATCAGTCTCTATGGCATTGCCATATTAGGGCATTGACACTGTCCTTTGCCTCTGCCTTTCATTAGCGACCTATAAACCTTTAAGATCGAATTCAGCGCATATTACATTCAACCTTTTCTTGTGTTATTTAGGTTGATTGGAGTCCGATGGAAGTTATGAACGATGTGTTGAAAAGAGAGAGAGAGAGAGAGAGAGAGAGAGAGAGAGAGAGAGAGAGAGAGAGAGAGAGAGAGAGAGAGAGTTTTCTTCTTTATTTCTGTGGGCGCTGCTTGTTGCACGCGCATTAAACTGATTTTTTTTTCTTATGTTAGTTTTTCAAGTCAAAGGTAAACCTACATATTTTGTACCCTTATATAGGTGCTGTACTAAGTAATAAACATTTGTTGTCACGCCGGGATATAATCAACGAATCAATCAATCATTCCTACATCTCATTTAAGTAAAATTAATTGGATTGCCTATAAAAGGATATATGCACAAAGGTCTTTTTAGTTGGAAAAATCACACATTTCAAATACAAAAGTTTAAATTAATATCTGCTCTAAAGTGACAAAATATTCGGAAGGTTCCTAAAGAGTAACATTTTTTTTTTTACCTTTGAAGCCCCACATAAATTTGGGTTCATAGCTATTTTAGGTAAAGGGTTTTGTTTATTATCATTATTCTTTGGTATTTAGAAATAAAAAACAAAAAGTCTAATTGCATAGATTTCATATTTTGAATGTGATGGAATATTTTCTTTTTCAATATAAAGTTTCTACTTCAATACATAACAAAATGAATATTATCATATATTATCATTTTTAAGAAAACGTTTATTTCAAACAACATACGGCAATACTTCATAAATAGGTATATTGTATATAACGAACTGAACGTCACACAAAACTTCTTTATTCTGGAATTTTCATCTAATGTATATTATTTTTTATTAATATGATTTAAATGATAAAACTTTCACCAAGGAGATCTGAGTAATTTTCGCTTCTAAAGATATGATATATAATAAATGAAAGTTGACTTGGCAAATTTACTATAATTCTATGTAGGAATAGGCAGGTTGATACCCAAGAATAATGAATTAGAAAACGCAATTATAGTTTTTAGTATTCTGAATGCATTATGACAAGAGATGTGTTTTTTTTTCTATGGTGAATTCTCAACATTGAAATAAACGTAAAATTTTTTAATTATTGACAAATGCATCTTTATCCGTCATTATATAGTGTATAGTATATTTAGTTAACATTTGTCGTCTTCCTTTAAACGCCTTTCGAACAAAATTCTGATAATATTAGAAACATTTGGCACTACTTTCTCTCTAAGAGAATCGATGTACCCGTTCATGTAAATTGTCTACATTTATTTTTATCTATTTATTATATTTTCATATACTTGACTTTTGATATCTATTTTATATCGGAAGATTGTGTCGTGAATTAGGCAAGACATTATCATATCAAACCAACCATTCCTAAGCAAGATTCTATAAATGCAATTTTCTCGATGCCCTTTTAAAAAGAAGCACTACACATCTATTGGTTGGAGTTACCTAACTTTGCTGGCTAATTTTGCGTGGTGCCTCCGTTTCTCTTTCTTGAGTACACTTAGCAGAATGCAATTAGGCGTGGAGCTCTGGTATATAAGGCAAGTCATCTGTGAACTGTTACATTCTGGCTTCAGTAGCACCTGGAACGGTATCCCGGGCACTGTTTCTGACGGCTGCTGACCATTTCCTCTCCCTTCGAAACATTTTGAGAACGTAGGTGTCACATAGAAAACAAAGTAAATGGGTTTTAGGTATTATTTCATTGGTATTTTAAAATATTCTAATATTTATTTTCAAAACATACTCATAAAATAGTCCTATTCTATCTATATTTTGAGGTGAAACAAATGCCAACTTTCCCCATTAAACTATGAAAAAATATTGCCTGTGGGTTTTGGATTGCTATCAAATCTATTAATGTAAATTTTTTAAGTAGATAAAAAAAATTAAATGGAAATTGGAGTTGGCATTTATTCGTATTTCCATCACAGGGTCCAATTACGAGAGCGAACTCTATTTTATATTCTATTTGATCGAAAGTACGCTCATTATGAATTCAAGAATATGCTCATCTTAGATAACTTTCTTCTTTCGGTATTTTAATGCAAAAATGACATTATTGTAAGTTAATTTTGATAAAAAATATAGTTGTTTTTTGTTTAAATTAAAGCTAAATTTAATGTAACTAGTTTTTTATAGAGAACAAAACCTTAGAACGTTACTATAATTTTTATACTTTTCTTCTTTTTCCTCAGATGGGCTACTGGGACGACCAATCCAACATGGGTGACAGTGACCTGCTGCCCTCTACGAACCCATACGGTAACTACACCGTTGTCGACAGGGTTCCACGAGAGCTTCTGGGTTACATCCATGATCATTGGTACCAATTTCCTCCCATGAACCCTTTGTGGTACAACCTAGTTGGAGTATTCATGGTTGTTATGGGTAGTCTTGCAGTTTGTGGTAACTTTGTTGTTATCTGGGTCTTCATGAACACCAAATCTCTTAGGACTCCATCAAACATGTTTATCGTAAGTCTGGCCACTTCCGATTTCATCATGATGTCATTCATGGTTCCTCCAACTTTGGTAAACTGTTACTATCAGATGTGGGCTTTCAGTGGTCTCTTTTGTGAGATCTATGCTCTTGTAGGTTCAATCTGTGGCTGTGCCTCTATTTGGGCCATGGTTTTCATTACTCTTGATCGTTACAACGTCATTGTTAAGGGTATTGCAGCAAAACCATTAACCAACTCTGGTGCTTTGCTACGAATTCTATATGTGTGGGGCCACACTTCACTTTGGTGCATGCTTCCATTTTTCGGGTTCAATAGATATGTTCCTGAAGGTAACATGACTGCCTGTGGTACAGACTACCTCTCTGATGACCTGTGGGGCCATCTTTACTTGTACTTCTATGGTTTTGATTGCTTCGTTCTTCCTCTGTTCATTATCGTTTATTGCTACACATTCATCCTGAAGGCTGTTGCCAATCACGAGAAACAGATGCGCGAACAGGCCAAGAAGATGGGAGTTAAGTCTTTGAGAAATGACCCAGAAGCTAAGAAGACATCTAACGAATGCCGACTGGCCAAAGTAGCTCTCATGACGGTTTCACTTTGGTTCATGGCATGGAGCCCTTACTTTGTTATCAATTTTGTAGGCATGCACTACAAGCCTTTCATTACACCTCTCTTCACCATCTGGGGCTCGGTTTTCGCCAAGGCCAATGCTGTGTACAACCCTATTGTTTATGCCATCAGTCATCCCAAATACCGAGCTGCAATGGAGAAGAAACTGCCTTGCCTTTCTTGTGCTACTGAAAGAGAGGAGGACGCAGGTGCATCTGAGGCCACCTCAACTGTCACCACCGAGAAGTGTTAGATGCACAAGAATTGTTGGTTTTGAAAACTGCTTGAATAATGAATTCATCCGAAAATTATTGTTTTCCCAAGAGTGTTAGATAAGTTTTGACTGGTAACTACGATAAAATTATCTAAAATTAGACGAGACCTACCTTCAAGTTGAAATAATTCATGAAATAAATCCTTTGCATTTTTGGAATCTTTCATTATATCCCTTTTCATATGAAAATCAAAGTTTATTTTAGTTATCTATGGTATACATACATATATATATATATATATATATAGATATATATATATATATATATATATATATATATATATATATATATATATATATATATATGTATATATAGATATATATATATATATATATATATATATATATATCTATATATATACACACACATATATATATATATATATATATATATATATATATATATACATATACTCAACCTTTATATATATATATATATATATATATATATATATATATATACACACACACATATATATATATATATATATATATATATATATATACATATACTCAACCTTTAGAGAAAAATGTGATTTGGTCTGATTTTGATGAACTGCCGTGCTATTTTGTGTTAGAGCTTTATTGCCTGGCTTTTTACGATTTATTTTTGCGCCATAAATGTGCCGTTCCATTTCGGAATTTTGGGAGGGTTATACCTATGACGTCACTGAGAGACTTAGGCGGCAAGAAGTGCGTGTAAACAATTTTGGTTGGCCAGAACAGAAGATTTTGCTTACTGAAAAGAGATTTTGTATCGATTGTTTGAGATTTTATGCTGTATAATTCCTCACAAGTGTGTTGCAGCAGGATGCTCGAATACAGGAGGTAAAATATATCCCTGTATTTCTTCTTAGAGGATGAATTGTTAAGAAAACAGTAAGTCACTCAAGTTCCACACACACAGGCTAAACCTCGTAGCTGTACAATCTTCATTCTGTAATAAATTACTTAAAAACAAATGGTCTCGCTTGGCAATATCATATTAACAAGACCACATAATAATAATACTAACAATAGAAATGGTAATAATAATAACAACTAACGGAAGCCGTGTAAATTACACGAAATGATATTTCCAATGCTAATTATCTTGTTCCTAACCTATAGGCTACATGTTTGAATAAAATGGCTCGAGATTAATTTCATAGTCTAGGTTATGGATACTGATAGAACTCAATTTTTGGTCTAATGTTTAAAAAAAAAAAAAGAGTCAGGTGCTAAAGACAAAATTGGGAAAACTATATAAGATGTGCTTTGGTTAAGAAATCAAAGGCTAATGTGAATTTGTAAGAGTATATCATGAAATTATTTCCGTTTTCTTTAAAGCGTGACACAAAATAAATAACAAACACTATCGCATTAATACATAGATAATAATAATAATAATAATAATAATAATAATAATTGTCATGTAATATAATGACATGTATTAAGAAGTTTGCCTGTTGGGTAGTTAATGTACTGTTTACTCATTTGTCTTGTTAACAAAGCGATAACATAGCCGAGATTTTGACTACAGCAGTAGGGAGCTCGTCAGCGAGCAAAGAGGTGCTCTGCTGTGAAGAGTAGTGGGGCCGTATAAGGACGTGGTCCAGTAGCACTTGCATAAACTAAAAGAATCCCAAGGTAATTTTCGTGATATTTGGTTAAGTTCTATGTTTACTCTATATTGTATATAGAATGTGTATAGTTATTGTTTGTTTACGTGAATAATTTTGTTTCAGGAGTGGACAGCATTTACCGTAATAAGTCTTGGGTGGGGATAACCTTACGTGTGCTTTATCTCTCCTTGGGTTTTCTTTTAGGTGTTGACCGAAAATCGCGTACCGATTATCTTGCCTTCGTCAATTTACTTACGTTATATGATGCTGTGTGCTTAATAATTTGTATTTGCGTGTTAGTTTATCATTATTGGTTAAGTTTAAGGATTTTTTGTAATAAATACATTTAAAAAAAAAATAGTGTCCTTTATGCACTATTTACCATTGTCTTGTATGTGAGCCTTGTTAATAAAGGGAACGGTCTACTTCACCCTAGTGAATTAGGCCATGCAAAGCTTTAAAATTCATGTGACATTAATAATGATATACAAAGCATCATCATGCTCATTATCATTATCATCATCAACATCATCGTCAGAAAAACAACAAAATAATCCAATTATATTGATTATAAAAATTATTACAAGTACACTTACCTACATTCAAGGTCTATAGATTAAGGAGGTCTTCTCAACCCCGACCAAAAATATGAGTCTTCTGCGCAGGTACAGACTGTGACGTAGGCAGGACCGATAGGTGCGGCCAAGGTCATAGACTAGATTCACCCAAGCATACCAAAGGTCGATCACCCCTTGACCGGGCAGTTGTTTACAAGCAAACGTGGTGTACACTTCCGCCTTGCTGATCAAAGCTGTTTTATATATAACAAAATTCCCAGTAATTGTGCAGTTTTCGGATGCTTCTCATATAGAGGAAAAAGTAAGGATCTCACTTATCATATATTCCCCAAGGACATCATTACAAGGAAAATGTGGATTCAGCTGTGCAAACGAGATCTTATTAATGGGAAAACACTCAGATATGTAGTAAACACTTTGAAGCTGATGCATTTGAAAGGAATTTGATGTATGAATTGCTGAATCAACCAGTGCCTCGATCTCTCATCAGAATAAAGAAAGGATCTGTACCAACGATGCATTTACCTATAACTGGACATTCACATGCATCACAAGGTAAGAAACCAGTATCGTATATTGTTGGTTAAACATTAAGATATAAATGATGCTGTAATCAACTTACATAGATTATAATTATTGTATATCCTCTTTATTATTCATCAGTAATCTGGAAATCGCGGAATCAGTTGTTTTCCTGACATAGAGTTAAAAAATGTTTTTTTTTTTTTTATTCCATTTCGCTGTGAAAAAGTACCATTCATAAATTTTAGTTCAGATTTTTACATATTCAATAATGTCAGAAAATTCTAATCGCATTGTTCTCTATACAAGTCCATCTTTTCAATAATTCAATTTTGATTTTAATCAGATACGTCCAGGATGGTAAGAGCCGAAAAAAAAGAGGACAAAAACGACTTGTAGATGAAATCCTTAGTCAAGAGCAAGACGAAACAGGGAAGATTTTTGTACAAAAAGTCAAATCGGTGCCCACGATTGAAGATTTGCAACGTATAATTGAGCAACTGGAGAAGGAGAGAGATGATATCAAACAGAAGTGGGAAGAATATGAGGTAAAGTGGAAATGTGAAAAAGAGCAGTGGGAAGTTAAAGAAAGCTATTTTGCTACTGAAAGGGCTAAATGGGAAAATGAAAAAGCTAAATGGTTGGATAATAAGGTCAAGTGGGAAAAAGAAAAGGCAAACTGGAAAAAAGAGAAAACAGCGATGTACGTTAAGTTTAATGAGATGTATGCATCAGCAACTGCTGTAGTAAAAGCTAATTTAAAGAAATACTTTTCACCCAAACAAGTAGCATGTCTTGTCACTGGAAGTAATATTAATACTTGGGAAGACGATGATATCAGCAAAGCCTTAACGTTACGCAGTTTGAGTCCAAAAGCGTATAAGTTTTTAAGAGAAGAGTGGAAATTACCTTTTCCTTTATCAACTTTATATCGCTGGTCAAGTAAGATAGCTGTAATTTTCTTGATCATGAATTTGTATTGTCGGGAGATAGGTTTGCTCTTAGTGGTTCAGTCAGGGAGTTAATTATGAAAAACAAAAGTGATCTACGGATAGCACATAAACTATCTGAAAAGCACATCAATGTTATGGGTATGCAACGCATGAATGTTAAATTAGCGGTGCAATTACTGTCCGAAACTACATATAAATGCCTTCAGTACTTCGGTAACAAAGGTCTGCTTGAAGATAAGCATTGGGAAACCACAACTCAGTTTATATATCTTGTAGATACCTGGTTCGATTTATTCAATTCTCAAGTACCTCGTGATAGGAAGCCATCAAGAAATGCCTATGGGATGAATCTGGACCTACAAAATAAAACGTTGCAAGATATGATTCGAGTATCTAAAGTAATGAAAGTAATTAAAAGCAATAGGCTCTATCCTTTCCAAAAAGGCTTAATTATATCGTGCAATTCTCTAATGAAGCTGCTGAAAATGGTCAAAGCTAAATTTGATACATCATATATTCTTACTTATAGGCTAAATCAAGATGGTCTTGAACACTTTTTTGGCTGCATAAGACAGATGGGTGCATGCCATCAACACCCATCACCCGTCGCATTTAAGCACCGAGTCAGAGCCCACATTCTAGGAAAACACAGCAAACTGTTTGGATCAAACTGCAACGTTGAAAGTTGCAATAGTGATATGATGACGTCAGGCTCATTTTCCAGTTTTCCTGTTAAACAAAGCGCATCCTTTGTAGATGAAGAAACTTCTATTCAAAAAGAGCTGAGTCTATCGGCAATGCTGTTTTGTTTGCCAGGGGAATTTGTAAATGATTTGCAAAATGATGAATATGTAGAATTTGACACTGAAAAAGAAGCATTAGGGAAAGTGATGGAAGATGGAGGCTTACAATACGTAGGTGGTTATATAGCTCGTAAGTTTCCTGAATATGAATTCCTTGGAACTGCAGCGACGAAGGGAGATGGCACGTGGATTGGTGCCATAAGAGCAAGAGATGGAAAACTAATGCAACCAAGCAAAGAATTTTTGGTGCATTTAAAAACGATGGAAAAAATGTTTCTTTGTCATCATGGGGAAAAGTATCTAAAACCTGGAAAAGGAGCGACGGATAAATTGACTGATTTAATTAGCGAGTGTTTTAAAAGCAATGATATCCCATTACCATACGAAGTGATTAAATTTTTTGTTAGATGTCGTACAGTTTTTAGAATTCGTGTTTTAAATAGGTTCATCAAGAAAAGCGCAGAATAAAATGAAAAAGCTCGCAACGTGATATAGAACATAACTGAAATATATATTGTGTATATATCATTATTTATTTTATGAATTTAAACTGTCTGTTGCTCGACAAATTTCAGTTATTTACATCATCAGATATTTGTTTGGTTGTTTGAGTGTAATAAAGTTATGTATTTGTAATCTTACTTTTATTATACTAAAAGAATAAAATATAAATCTTCGAAAACATTGAAAAATACAAAGCAGAAAGCATGGTTCCTTTATTTTCTTATGGAAGTTCCACAGCTTACTCAGCTACGGTTGAGTCTGCGTGACGTCATCGCTCTCACCTACCCGACTCCCACCATCCGGCTACCTGCGCACTAAGGTGGCCTGAGAAGACCTCTTATATCTATAGACCTTGCCTACATTACATGTCTAACGCCAGGTTACGAATTATTATTATTATTACTAGCCAAGTTACAACCCTAGTTGGAAAAGCAAGATGCCATAAGCCCATGGACTCCAACAGGGAAAAATAGCCCAGTGAGGAAAGGAAATAAGGAAATAAATAAACGATATCAGAGGTAATGAAAAAAATAAAATAAAATATTTAATAAAAACATTAACAACATTAAAACAGATAATTAATATAGACTAAAAGAGACTCATGTCAGCCTGTTCTACATAAAAACATTTGTTGCAATTTTGAGCTTATTGAAGTTCTATTGATTCAATTACCAGATTAGGAAGATCATTCCACAACTTGGTCACAGCTGGAATAAAACATCTAGAATACTGTGTAGTATTGAGCCTCATGACGGAGAAAGCCCTACTATTAGAGTTAACTGTATACCCAGTATAACGAACAGGATGGAACTGTCCAGGATGATCTGAATGTAAAGGATGGTCAGAATTATGAAAAATCTTATGCAACATGCATAATGAACTAATTGAGCGATGGTGCCTGAGATTAATATATATATCAGGAATAAGAAATTCAATAGACCGTAAGTTTTTGTCCAACAAATTGAGATGAGAAGCAGCAGCTGAAGACCAGACAGGAGAATAATACTCGAAACAAGGTAGAATGAGAAAAAAAAACACACTTCTTCAGAATAGATTGATCACCGAAAATCTTAAGACTTTCTCAATTAGCCAATTGTTAGAGCAATTGAAGAAGACACAGACCTAATGTGTTCCTCAAAAGTAAATTTGCTGTCGAGAATCACACCTAGAATTTTAAGTCATACAAAGTTAAAGAAACATTATCAACGCTTAGATCCGGATGTTGAGGAACCACTGTCCTTGACCTACTTAAAATCATACTTTGAGTGTTATTAGGCTCCAACTTCTTAACCCATAATTTGCCCCATGCACCAATTTTAGCAAGATCGCTATCAAGGGATTCGGCAACCCGAGATCTACATTCAGGAGATGTGATTGATGCAAAGAGAGAGTAGCATCATCTGCATACGCAACAAGCTTGTTTTCTACGCCAAACCATCAATTAATCAAATATCTGCTACGTGTTGGAAACTTTTAAAATTAACTTTGCGGTGGGGAAGTTAGATATCTTAATTTTCATGCTCAATTTGAAATTCTCTCTCTCTCTCTCTCTCTCTCTCTCTCTCTCTCTCTCTCTCTCTCTCTCTCTCTCTCTCTCTCTCTCTCTCTCTCTGACCTCATAGTGACATAAGAAGAATTTTCCCTGACCTCACCGTCCCTACTTTAGGACAACAAATGAGCAAATACTCAATTAATAATTTATTAATATGAATTGGAGCGCTTGGACATTGCTAATGATATGAATAGGAGCGCTTGGACATTGCTGTGTACATTTCAATCATCAATATTTCACTACATATACAAAATAAACACAAACTTAACATCAATCAATCTGAAGGAAACATATGCTACACATATCTTGTTCTTAATCCACGAATGTCTAAACAATGTATTTGTGTTTCTAGTTGAAGCTCGACACATTTACATGAAATTACTGTTATTTTTCTGATCTGGTTCTAACGGAAATTAATTTCCTAAAATCAAAAAAGTAAAGTTGTAACTGTACACTTGAAGTGTCCAACGCTGAATGACAATACTTAGCACGGAGCTAACGAAGTTACCACTGATCACGTGACTACAAAACAAGTAGAGACTGACCAATCAGGGGAAATCCTTTTCCAACTAATTCACTAGTTCAAACGTTGGAAAATTCATTTCCCCTGACCTCACCGTCCCTACTTTAGGACAACAAATAAGCAAATACTCAATTAATAATTTATTAATATGAATTGGAGCGCTTGGACATTGCTGAATCTAAAAGAACGGGGAAATTTAGAATGAGGAGTACCGGATCAAAATAATAATAATAAGTGATAATGTATCTGACCGTTTAATCCCATATGAAATCAAATTAGATACCCCAAGGTTTGTGATACTAAAAGTCTCTCTTCAAGAGAATCTTTGATATAGCCATCTTTGGCTTTATCACTCTTCCACCTTCCATGCCTTTTAAATAGCCTATCCTTAATACCATTATTTGCAGCCGAAGTGGCTCCACCTGCACACAAAGAATGAAAACCATATTTAGAAATATCTTTAACATCTAGTGAAAATGCTTCAATAAACAACCCTCTTAATGTAGTATATGAGATATGCTTACCAATATTTCTTAAATGATACGTATTATTTTCGAACACAATTCTAGAAAATATATAAGCATTATAATAAGAAACAGACAAACCTGTCCATAAAATATATTTTTTCCAAATTACTTACTGGACACAATCTGGTACCTGTCCTGGCTATTACAACCTAGGCACCGTCTCTGTACTGATCAGTTTTGCTAAACTCTATGAATATACATAAATGTGAAGAATCTATGACAACATCCGAGTATTTTATATTTAACAGTTCAGAACTTCGGAGAAACCCTGCATAAGCTAAAAGACAAGCACAAATAGTTCACTGGTTTTTTACATTTCCAATTTGAAATAATCTATCATACATGTCACCGAATATTTTTGAAGTAATAGGTTCCTTCCTTACAACTGAATGAGAAAGCCTTCTTTTGGCTGCCTCCAGTAGATTCTTAACAAGAGTAGATTCTGTAGGGGATTTCAGTCCATATAAATCATGAACATATTTTACACTGTAAAATGCTTTAATCACAGGACTTTGAGTACTTGCACTCTGGACAAGTGAACACAAATATAATGCAAATATAAAAGGCTTAGCCGTCAAGATGTCCTCTTCTCCAACGGAATTACTAGATGCCCAAAACCTCCATCTTTGAAAAGCGTTCATATAACTTTTTGTGGTACTATCTGCTCGGGGTGACACCAGTAGTTCCGGGATAAGCGGCACCTTCTCAGCCAGCACTTCTGGTAACTCTTCAATATCATCAGAGAAACACTGGAAAAGTATATTTAGAGAAAAACAAATAGTTAGCATACATTTCCTCATGTAACAATATTATACAAAGAAAATCTTCCAATTTACTTCTACCATCTTACCACATATTATAATGGCTTGTCAGCCAAGACGGGCAAACCACTCAACTCCTCCGTCTAGCAATTATAATGGCAGCCACGCCAACAAATACAACATTCTTTATTTGTAGAAGCATTAACCATTCACAATGGTGAAACAGATTTAACATATCATTTTTAATGCTAACATTCTAAATGACAGGTCCTCATTTCCAAAAATTCCTGCACCATTTTTACATGTCACATAATATTCTTTCTTTGTGGGCAGATCCATGCAGTCCACAACACACTCAATAAAATTATTGCCCTTCCATAAGAGAGGCCAGAATGGAGCAGATTTCCATACAGGAATAACTATGATTCCTCTTGCATTTTCTTTCAACCTTTTTGAGAGTACTCTAGTTAAAAGTGTAACAGGTGGTGCAAAAAGACCAAATTTTGCATTCCAATTTGCACTAAATGCATCAACCCCTGCACAAAACTCATTCCAGAATCTACTATAAAATACAGGAAGCTTGGCATTGTGAGGAGAAGCAAACCAATCAATATCAATTGTACCCCATTTTTCAATAATGAGATTAATTATAAAGGGAGATAACCCCCAATCATCTCTTTCTATTATTTCAGAAAGGTAATCTGCAATTTGGTTCTTTTCCCTGGGAATCCACTGAATATTTACAATAATTGAATGTTTAACACAAAAAGAATGAATTTTGAAAGCAATATCTTGTAATTCTGTTTTCATTGATCCTTTTTCAATAATGCTACAAACACCTTGGTTGTCTGTGAACCACTTAACCCTGTTCGAAGCAAGAAAGATGCTTAAAGCTTTAAGTACTTTAAATACTGCCATAAGTTCCCTCCAAGTAGAAGACTTCACAGCCTCCTCAATGCCCCAAACCCCATGAACCATACCATTTGGTGTATTCACTTCATATCCAGAATAACCTGTTGTACTTGCATCAGTATAAATAATTTTGGTGTAAGAAGGATTGTGATTCAGATGCCTACAATTGATTTCAGTCAAATTTTTCTTCCAAAACGATAACTGTTCCAAACTCTGAGTAGATAACTTTATGAAATATGACCAATTTGGTGCTAAAGAAATATCGATGCTCAAATATCTTGTCATGAACTGACACAAATTACCAACAACAATTGACATAGAAATAACCTGCCCTACAAAACTGGCAACTTTTTTAACATGAACTCGCCTATGTTGTCTCATACTATTTTCAATCTCTAACATCGTGTTCACAGCTTTATCGATTCTCTTTTTAGGTATGGAAATAGTAAAGTCCTTAGAATTTAAACATGCCCCTAGAAACTCAATTTTTTGTACTGGCTCCCACTGAGATTTCTCAACATTTGGAACAAAACCAGAGGCAATCAGATCATTTTTGTTAGAATTGGCCATTTCTAAACAAAGATCGTATGTATCATTACAACCAAAGCCATCGTCTAGAAATAACATAACCTTTTTTCCTTCACCTCTCCATTTGGAGATAAGAGGCCTTGTTAATTTAACAAAACAATATGGTGCAGTTGAAATTCTAAACGGTAGTACTAAAAATTTAAAAAATTGTTTTTCACCCTGTTTGTTTTGCCATTCAAAGCCCAGGTAATCAGTATGTGGAGGATAAATTGAAACAAAATGATACGCGCTATGAATATCAAACTTAAATGTGAAAGAATTTGGCTTTAAATATTCTAAAACTAACCTTAGATCTTCCTACTTTATGGATTGTTTCCATGAATGTTGGTTAACTATCCTGAGATCTAATATCAATCTCTTTTTCCCTTGGCTTGAATAGAAACTGTCAAAGGATTTACAATATATGGCGGCTCTATACATTTTTCAACTAATCCCCTATCCAATAAGTTCGAAATAGCCTCCTCAACAAAAATTGGTTCTTTCTTTGCAGAAAGGTTGTTATCTAACTGTGCCGACTGTGGTTTAGAATAAAACGGTAGCCTGTATCCATTTTCTATTATGTCTATAATAAAGTTACTAGATCCAATGTCTTTCCAAAATTTTAAATAGTCTCTTAATCTTCCTTTCACAATAATTTGTTTACGACCTGACTCATATTCAAAGTAATCGGTAGTGAAATTATCATTAACACCGTTACTAAAAATAGAATCATACTCATCTGTAAATTTATTGAGGTTTGCTGCTGAACTCGCCCGACTGGTTGAACTTGTTGAGCGGACAGTATTTTCTGTAGTGCTGGAAGCTCCCACAGGAGAAACAGCACCCCGACGGTCCTTTCCTTCCACCGAAGGCACGAAAATTACCCGATGGTCCTGGAAAATTATGACTGTCTCCCGTTCCAAAAGTTGGATTCATCCATAACTGTGATGAACTAAACTGACCAGGATAAATAAGAGTCCCGGCAGTAGGAATTTGGGAACGCTTTTTCGATGCTTCTCTTCCCGTAACTGCCTGTTTCCTCTTCTTGAGAGCTCTGTTTTCTGCTTTGTTAATCCTGGACTCATCTTCGCTGTCACTAGCAACTGGATTCGTTTCGTATAATTTCACTGTATCCCACCCTGCCTCCGAGGTGTCGGCAATGCGTATAAGTTTATTGCGTTTTTTTATTTTTTCTGAGCAGTCCTTTAGCAAATTTGTAGCATAATCAAATTTATTGTTGGTAATAGCCCACAAAGCCTGAACACAGTCTTGATCAATGTCACAGTTAAAATTATATTGCTGCTTGTTACCTTCACGTTTCCACGTGAGTTCTTTCTCCAACAACTTGGTGACCTCAGATTTAACAGAAACGTTACTGTCTTTCACCTCCTCTCGCAAATGGTTCAACTCGCTCTTCTGTTGCTTGAGCTGCTCTAAAACTTGTTGTAGCACAAATTCAATACCGCCCGAGTTTTGTTGTTCCATTTGGTCTTCGCTACGTGACATAATGTAGCCCTCCATAAGTAAAGTTGTAACTGTACACTTGAAGTGTCCAACGCTGAATGACAATACTTAGCACGGAGCTAACGAAGTTACCACTGATCACGTGACTACAAAACAAGTAGAGACTGACCAATCAGGGGAAATCCTTTTCCAACTAATTCACTAGTTCAAACGTTGGAAAATTCATATCAAAACTATCATTTTATTTTACTGACTTTCATGATAACATATTAAGATGTAGATCTTACTAATATCCAAGTCCGTATTAACAAGAACTTAAGATTTACCATAAACATTTCGATTTTGATTTAGCCCTGTTATTGTTTTGCAAGCAGGATTTGCAAATCAAAACTTGGAATGAGTATTCCCATTCCATATTCTCGGAATATGCATTCCTAGTTTTTTAGTCTTTCTCACGCATATCTCAAGCCCTCAGAATTAAAGGTCCATGGTGGTCCACGAACCTGTCATAAGGTGTTTTGAAGTTGATGCTCAAGATACATAGGGACTTTTGATACTAGTGTTATGCAAATGCGCAAAAAATACAATTACTCTAGAATAGGTATTAGAAGTTTTACAGATATTTCTATACAGGATTTACTAAGACGAAAATTTTTACGGGAAACGTAATTTACGAAAACATTGTTTTTGGGAGCCTTGGATATATTATCGATAGATAATGTGTTAAACCCATTTTATACACTAACTCCAAGGATTAGTATAAAAATTTAATACTATCGTTGTCTCTGGTTAGAATCCTCAGCTTATATAATAATTAGTGTAAATGAGGCCTTCGTGCATGTGTTGTAAATAGAGAGCAGAAGATGACACTCCAAAAGGGAATCTCTCTCTCTCTCTCTCTCTCTCTCTCTCTCTCTCTCTCTCTCTCTCCTTATATGTTCGTAAATTAAGACTATCTCTACAGTAAATCTTAATATATTAACCCTTCAATTTATTTTCCTTCCTTTCATCAATGTTATATAACAATTTTCAGCTTATTGTTTTATTTTTAGTTTAGATACCTGGAATTAAACAAAACTTTGTAGTCCACAAATATTATTCAATGCACATTTTGTACAGACGAATTTACTTCGTGAAATTCTCCTTATTGCAGAATTTCCAGAAGTTACTGAGTATTATTCTTTCCAGTATGTGAGATCTTCGTCCAGAAACACCTAGCGTGTTCTATTCTTAGCTACCTTCCCTCAAAGCTAACAGTTGTTTTATTTTATCTACATCTCATATTTCTTAATGAAAAAATTTAAACTTTGCTACTGTTTTCTTGGCTACTTTCTTCAAATGGTTCGAACCGATATGGTTCCAGAATGAGGTACCGGAGAATTTGAGTCACCACTAGGAGGCACGTGCGTAAAGTCAGACGCTGATGTCGATTTTGTAACAGGTTGCCTCCTTCATTTTAACCCATATCACGAATGTTACATCTTCCTGATCCTTAGAAAATCGCACAAAGCGGATATACCTAACAAGGAAAACATAGCTAAAAATTTTAGAATTATTGACATTGCTATAAAAATGATCATTTAACATCTCTATTTTATCTTCATAACATTCCTCACATGGCTAGAAGAATTCCAGCATGTACAATGGGGAAGTTTTGCAGATAATCCCCATTAAGGTGCATATAAGTTGTAGCACAACATAAAGCCATGCGAAACTTTTGCACTGAACGTGCTTGGTAGAATTAATGTTGTAAAATTGAAGATTGAATTGATAAGGCTGAAAACAATATGGAGATGTTGATCCCTCGCATCAATAAACTACAACAAAAACGCTTTGGCAGCTGATGGATAAAACGTATAACTTTCAAAGCAATGGTTGGTAAACTATGAGGAAAACCCGAAAGGAGTGATACATTTAACACTGACGATATCAAAAAGAAATTAAGCTATGTAGTTTTATAATCATAAACTTATAGTCAACCAACCACATTACATGTAAGCCTATGTCATGCATCTGATATGTAAATGCATGTAAACAGACGGTAAAATATTGCTTTTGCTTCATGTTGTAATGTAAAATACTCACTCACCGTTCCACCAAGTCTTTCTTTTTCCCTGCTACTTTAAGTTTTCTCTAAAGAAAGAATTTCTTTTAGTTCTAGCAAGGTTTTATAACAGTATCGATTCTCGTGTTGATTGATTGATTGATTGATAGCTTTCTGGCATCCTGACATGTGATGTTATTGACGGCGATAGCATTTATTACATATGAAAAATAAAAGAGAATTAAATTTAAACCATAAAAGTTAAGATGTCATTATGAATTAAAACCATATAAGTTAAGATGTCATTATGAATTAAAACCATATAAGTTAAGATGTCATTATGAATTAAAACCATAAAAGTTAAGATGTCATTATAAAAGTTAAATAGGTTTTAGAAGACCTGCTTCTGAAACAAATCTAAAAATGCCGCTCGCAGAGGAGGACACATCATGTCCAAGAATCTTGGCAAGGATGAACCTGCCATTCTCACCTCGAGCCTCAACAGATATCTATTTCTTACGTTATTATAATTAAGGCATTCGGTCAACAAATGCCTCACTGTTAAAGGTATTAAACAGTCGTCGCAATACGGTTGGTGTTGGCCCTTCAACAGAAACTCGTGTGTGAACCGAGTGTGACCAATACGGAGAAGACTCCTACTTTCGGGGCATCATGTCATACCTCCAAGGAGATATGACATTTGTTACTTCTCTCATTTTATTGCCATCTAAACTATCCCAGTGCTGTTGCCATTTATTAAAAAAAAATTCTTCATGGTAGGTAGGAAATGATTACAGGGAATGGGATACCTTCTTGGTAGCATCTCTGATGCCGCATTCTTCGCAGTAAATCTGCCTTGTCATTCCCAGACACACCTACATGTGCTGGAACCCAACAGAATCGAATCATTATACCTCTCAGTTCAATAATAAAAAGCCATTCTAAAATCTTTAAAACTAGAAGGTTACTGAAATTAAAAACTTCTAAAGCTTGATGAACACTCCTTGCATTACTAAAAATTATAAAATTACCCTCCTTTTCCACTATTTTCTCAACAGCGTTTAGTATGCCATACAGTTTGGCAGTAAATATGGAAGCTGTTAGAGGAGGTGCACCTCTACAATTAAACCCATTACTATGTACTCCAAATCCAACGCAGGCATCAGATTTGGAGCCATCAGTATATATAAATGTCGATCCCCTATGTTCTGCAACATGTTCTATAAAAAGAGACCTGGATTCTACGTAAGTCATATTCTTCTTAACTACAATAAAGTATTTACAAAAAGATACCTCAGGTAATTTCCATGGAGACGTTGATGATACCTTAAATGGAAGCACATTAATTCTAATTATATCAAGACTGTTTAATAATTGTTTCAGCCGAAAGTCATAAGATTGAGGAGATTTCGGGTGCAACTCAAAGTATGTTGAGTGCCTTACAAGGCTTGCAGTCTGCAAGGCTAAAGAATTAGGAAGTCTATGAAATCTAAACCAATACCGAATAATAGAAGACATTCGGTAAAGGTCTAGCGGCAACTCTCCAGCATCAACAAGAAGACTTGGGATAGGTGAGATTCTAAACGCTCCTGTGGACAATCTAATACTTGCATGATGTATTGAATCTAATGTTTTTAACCGGGTTGGGGTAGCTGAGAAGTATATTTCACATCCATAAAAATTTTTGGAAAAAATCAAGGCCTTGTATAATTCTAAAATAATATTGCGGTTTGCCCCCCATGATGATTGGGACAATACTTTTAAAAGATTCAGAGCCTCAAGACATTTAACTTTTAATGCTTTTAAGTGAGAAACCTATGTAAGCCTACAATCAAATATCAAACCTAAAAATTTAGCTTCTTTTACACATTGGATCCGTTGACCTTTAATGTATAAATCCGGGTCTGGATGTACTCCCCCGATACGACAGAAATGTACAATAGTAGTTTTACTTGTCGAGAACTTGAATCCATTCCCATCGGCCCACTGGATAATTTTGTCAATTGAGAGTTGTAGTTTTCTCTCAACCATTGCCATTCTAGCTCCAGCAAATGATATTGAGAGATCATCCACAAATAATGTTGAGAGAACATCCCGGGGAATGGCTGAGGATATCCCATTAATTGCTAGTGCAAACAGGGTTACACTCAGCACACGACCCTGAGGAACTCCTTCTTCCTGACATTTACTCTCTGATAGAGTTTCCCCAACTCTCACTTGAAAAACTCTATGTGAAAGAAATGACTGAATAAATAGTGGCAGCTCTCCTCTCAGTCCCAAGTCATGAACTGTTTTTAGTATACCATATCTCCATGTGGTATCATATGCCTTTTCAAGGTCAAAAAAGACTGTCACATGGTGCTGTTTGGAAGTAAACACGTCACAAATAGAGGACTCAAGTCGTATCAACACATCAGTTGTTGAGTGCATTTTTCTGAATCCACATTCAATGGGTGATAAGATACCCTTCTTTTCAAGGTACCACATCAACCTTGCATTGACCATCTTCTCTATGATGTCAATGCAATAGGTCGATAGTTTGCTGCTAAAAACTTGTCCTTACCAGGTTTCAAAAAGGCTAAAATAATGGCTAGTTCCCTAACACTTGGATAACTATGATCATGCCATATTCTATTAATAATGCTTAAAATAAATAACTTTGTATTAAAATGTACATGTTTAATCATTGTATATGGAATTCCATCAGGTCCAGGGGCTGTATCGTTACAAGTGGCAAGTGCCAAATCATATTCTCTTTCAGTAAAAGGAGAATTATATGACCCTTCCCTTCCTGTTGCAAAATTTTAAATTTTCTTTTCTTCAATGCCCCTATATTGGTGACCAGGAGCTGCTAAACACTTTCAAGATACATTTGAAAAATGATAGGCCAGGGCATTGCTCACATCATTTGCTTTAGTCACATACTGATCGTTCCCTTTCAGCAGCGGTGGTGGGTTTGGGGTAAATTTTCAGGCAATCTTCTTTATTTTCCTCCAGACAGAAGATGGTGGTGTTCTACTGTTGATGGAAAAAACAAAAGACACCCAAAACTGGTGTCTAGCTTCTTTCATGGCACGACGGAACTGTGCTCTACACTTTTTGTATGTTATAAAATTTTCATCACTACGGCGTCTATGCAATCTGGTCAGAGATTTTTTGGTGGCCCTGTGCAAGACTGTTAATTCTGAAGACCACCACAGGACTGGTCGTCGTTTGAATAATCCCGTGGTTTTGTGAATCGAATTAATTCCTGCTATATGGAGAGTTCCATTCAGTAGGTCTATGGCATCATCAATACTTTCAAACTGTACTGCATTCCCCTCGATTTCACTTAGCTGACAAAATTTAACCCAGTCTGCCTTGTCAGATTCCATTGTGGCGATCTTTGTAAAGGCGGACCCTTGTTGGTGTTTATAATGATTGATGCATGATCACTAATATGCCAACCATCTAATGTCCTCCAATCGAAATCAAGAAGGCAGTTAGAGCTTGCAATTGAAAGGTCAATGCATGGCAAGGTACCTGTCTGAACATGGAAGTGCATGGGCTCTCCTGTATTATGGAGTCTGACATCCTCATTCTCCACAATTGATGAGATAATATTGCCCCATGTGTTTGCCAAAACATCACCCCATGAAGGATGTATACCTTTCATATCTCCCAGTAAGAGAAAAAAAGGTTGAGGGAGTTCTTGAATGACCTTAACTAAATCCTCATATAAAATATTATCATTTGGAGATAAGTACAGAGAGCATATTGTATATTTTCTCCCTATATCAATTTGTACAATCATTGCCTGCAGGGGTGTACGAATAGACATGGGTATTTGGGGAGCATCTCGACGAACATACATGAGACTTCCGCCATGGCTACCTGCTTGTTGATTATATGGTGTTCTATAGCTAACATACTCTCGAGGACTAGGAGTGTTAGCATCACGCTTCATTTCCTGCAGACATACAATTACGGGGGAATGTTCATGAATTAGGAGCTTATGTTCTTCATATTTCACCCTTAAACCCTGACAGTTCCATTGCAAAATGGAGGAAAAAACTATGGATTATTTCTGGAAGACATCTTGGATGAGGTCTTCGCATTAGCAGTTTTTGATCTAACATTATTACCTGTATGTTTCTTCAGAGATGGTCTTGTTGTGTTGGGTTTTACGTTTGTGATTTTCTTTGTATCCTTTTGATCTATTTGTTGAGGTGGAGGGTGGACCTCAACTTGAATTTCGGATTTATTCAGTTTATCTTCTGGTTCATTAGAAACATAAACAGACTAAACATCAAATTTATTTGATGTCATAACTTTAACGTTTCTAATGGAGGGGGGAGAGAGAGATGGAGGTCTCTCTCTCTTTTACGATTAATAGATGGCGGGATTCTAGGTTTATGCACCTTTCACACAACAGGTACATCAGGTAAGTTGGTCTTAAGTGGAACCTCCATCAAATCAGGCAAGGAATGCCTGAGAGAGGTTTGTACTAATTTTTGTAATGGGGGACGAAGGCCGTACAGCAATGGGCAATGCCCTAGTGTTAGTACACCGTGGTAAAGCCTCGGGAGGCAATATGGTTACCTCGTTATTTTACATTTTATCAGATGGTATACTTCTTTTTCTAGAGGTATTGGCAGTACTAGGTTGGTTTGATTTTAATGCCTTAGCATAGGTATTTGATTTATTTAGTAGTCTTTTGGCATGTCTCACACTTATATGTTCTAAATTCGATTTGTTGAGGGCAGCTTCCTCCAACTTATATAGCTCGTGGCTCTTGTCTGTGGATTTATGATTCGAATTGCAATTTAAACACCTGGCTCCAAGTGGACATTCTCCATGGTAAGATTTGGAGCAAATGCCACACATTTTTTTCATTCTTGCAAACTTTAGATGGGTGCCCAAATTTAAAACAATTAAAGCATTGCAATGGCTTCTGCTTGAATGGTCTTACTTTAATCATTTCGTTTTCCATAATAACATGAAATGGTACATCAGCATCCTGGAAGGTAAGGATTATCATTGATGTACCTGGGACTTTGTGAACTTTCCATACATTTAGTGGACACATGGCCAGTATCTCCTCCTCTGTAAATTCATACAGATCTCTGTTCAAAACTACTCCCCTTCTGTAGCTAAAATGTAGGTGTGGTTTGACGTCTAACTTAAAATCATCATTATCTATATTTATGTTGGACAGTATTACAGACTGTGTACTTGATTTGGCATGGATAAGGAAACTATTTTTTCCAAAACGATATATATCTCCCGGTGCAATAGTTCCTACTTTCTTCTGAATTAATTTGCATATATCAAAATAAGTCCCTGTAACCCCCTTTGATTCAGCTATAAGCCACATTGGTGGTTTTGGCTTTCTCTGGGAAGGCATAACTAAATCTGGGTCTTTTTCCAACCAATCGGCAGGCCTATATACATCCAAATCCTTTGGTACTTTATCGCAGAGAGCAGCTGCGACATTCAAGTTATTAATTTTAATATTATTCATGTTACTTACTGCACTAAAAGCTTCGTCATAACTACTGTAAGATATCCATGAATGCCATTTTTTCATCTTCAAGTTTCATCCTTATTTCTTTTATACATCCATAGCACTCAAATACTTCATATAGATCTTCATAATTTGTCTCTATTGAAATATCGGTAACATGAAGGATTCAAAGTTTTCTCGTGTTACCCAAATTACTCGATTTTGAAATATTGGTAGAATGGTCCTCTCCCGTTCCGAGGTCATCAACAGAACCTTCCCTATTTAAAGTAGCAGTGGTCGTCAACAGTGCCGGGGGCGAGTCAGTATATCCAGGGGAGGGGGTGTCCTTGTCACAAGAATCTATTAGAAAGAAGAAAAGAGAAGTGTGATATTTTAAATAGTTTGATTCACCTGCTTGAGAACATTAAGGCATCACATGTTGGGAAGGAAATCTGTACCCTCCACTACCGGCGCAATGAGAGTATACTTCCCAGATGGTCCACTCCATACCCTACCTGAAGGATAGCACCAAAACAGATATAGAGGCACAGGTGTAAGCTAAACCCGCCTGTTAGGACTGACACCAAGAAACTATGGAATCATCCTCCCCATATCTGTAATGATGGGGTTCCGGCCAAAAGCCGAGAGTCCTTCCCCAAGCATTGGATCCCCCTGGATTCCTAAGACCCAACACTTGAGAATAGTTCCGCCAAAAAGGTCCAAACCATCTTTGGGATGGCTGAGATCATCCAATACTCTCACATATAGCTTTGAGCACAAATACCTCCCAACTGTGACACCTTTCCCATTCATCAAAACAGGCAGCAATAACGGATAGATATGTAAAAATATACACATATACATATGCGAAATTTTACTAATAGGGTTGGGACAGCAACATGAAAGAAAGTTTATAAAATTAGGAGAAGGTTGAAGTAATATAAAGAGGAAGAAAAAGATGAGAAAGAGAGAAATTTAGGTTCGAACTGAGGGAACAATTCCCCAAGTTCGAGAGCCTTCTTGCCCGTCACCAAGTTTCAGCACAGGAATAAAATGCCGTGCTGAAGCTCAATGACTTCATCAAGGCATTCTCTCATTAAGAGGGTTCACATGTTGAACATCAGCCCTGGCTATAGACACACAAATATGCATGGTCTTCACTATGTGGCAATTGCAAAAATCAAATATATCACATTGCCATTAATAAAGAAAGGAGGAGGACTCTGAGAAATGTAACAAGCTATAGAGGTGCAGATATTGGTAGTGATCACCAGCTCCTCATTGCCGCACTGAAATTAAAACTGAAAGCACCCAACAGAAAGATAGATAAAATGCCTAAGTTGGATACAAGTAAGCTTTTAGAAGAAGAGCACAGAGAAACATTTTTAATTGAATGTAGAAATCGATTTGCAGTCTTAGAGATTTTAAGAGACGAAGAGCAGACAATTAATAAAAAATGGTGTGATACTAAGAACATATCTCAGTGAGTTGGTAGTGAAGTCTTGGGACACGCAGTTACAAGGAGAAAGTCATGGATATCAAATGATACTTGGGATACTATAAAAAGGAGACAAAGACAGAAATTGATTGTTGTATGTTTTCGAGGAGGTAATGAACATTACAAGGTAGAGTATGCAAAGTATTCCAGTATTGATAGTGAGGTCAAAAGAAAAGTCAGGAATGACTGGAGTGAGTATTAAGACAGGAAAGCAGCTAGGGCTGACAAAACTATGAATTCAAGGTGGCTATGGTGTTAGAAGTATATAGCTATCAAAAAGAGAAATGAATCTGTTATAACAACAGAAAATGAGGAAAGTCAACGTTGGATAGAACTCTTCAGTAAGGTTATGAATAAGATATACGAAGGGAATAATTTGATTATTATACCTGAAACTAATGAAGACCTTGATGTGCCCATGAATGAATTCAGTGTATTTAAAGTCGAAGCTATCATTAAAAGACACAAGATATGGAAAGCCTCTGGATACGATGGAATAACTGCTGAGATGATACTGGACGAAAATTAAGAGACTCCCCCAGACTACTAACAAGATTATTTTGTAGAATGTAGCATGAAGAAGCAAAACCTGATGAATGGGAGTTAGGAGTGTTGGGGAAAATAGCAAAAGAGGAGACCGAACTGATTACAATAATTACAGAGGCATAACATTTACGTCATTTGTTATGACAATTATGACAATATATAGTATGCCTATCCTAAAGAGACTGGAAAGAAATATTGATGAAAAGCTGAGAAATGAACAAGCTGGACTTAGAAAAGGTAGAAGTTCCACTGACCAAATTTTCATATTGAGACATGTACAGCAATGCGTAGAATATAGAAATCCACTTTTGATAGCATTTGTGGATGATGAAAAAGCCTTTGATAATATGCACCGGACACTTTTGTGGAGAGTCATGCGTTATTATGAAATTACTATTAAATATGTGAATTAGATGAAGTATGTTCATGAGCATAGCAAGTGCAAAGTTAATGGTAATGAAGTCTTATCAAATGAATTTCCAGTGAAAAGCGGAGTACTCCATTTCTTCTATGTTGTTTATCCTCCTCGTGGATTTTGTAATGCGTAAAACAGTCGGAGATGGTGGAGAATAATAATAATAATAATAATAATAATAATAATAATAATAATAATAATAATAATAATAATAATAATAATAACATTTATTCCAATAATACATTGGGTTTTCTATTTATAACAGGTCACCAACTATGGATAGAAAGCGTACATCAAAGCTATTAAAACAATAAAATCATAGTATACTAAAACATATTACATAAAACTTTAATTAGAATAATTCTAATTTTGATTATGAAATATTGTTCCCACAGCAATAATTAGTAAAACTCCTCCAACATAAAATGTTCTTCAAAAATTTATGGTTTATTTTAAAAAGCAGTTATTGACGTGAGACGTGGCTAATGTCAGGTACGATTGTTTCCTATAAAACTTAATTACGGCAATTAATTATTGTTTAAAAGATGTTTCTTAGTTTATTCTTTAAAGAACTTAAGGATTCTTCTTCTTTCAAGCAGCCAAGTAAACTACTCCATACCCGTGGACCTCTAGTATTTATTTCCTTTGATTCTATATCGGTATTGGCTCTTCTGGCACTAGATTATTTGCTTGTCTTGTAGTCATCCCTGTTACTGAGTTAATGGTACTAAAATTATGAAGCCAGTTCGGAAATACAATTTTTAAAATTCTAAAAAGAAACACAGACATGAAAAGAGTACTTATTCTTCAGTTTCAACCAACACAGTTCTAATAAGATTAAAGATATATGATCATATTTTCACACTGTACCATGGCCATCCGTCCAGCAAAATTTTTAATGGATTTTGACGTAGGAAAAATCTTACAGCTAAAGCAAACTGCAAAGAAAGGTTGGTACTCAACAAGACGATGAAGAAGAAGCCATCATACGAAGAAAATCTTCAAAAAAAGCTGATAAAGAGCGCACAACAAAACAACACAACAGTAGATCTAAGCTGAGACAAAGGAATGAGGCGCCAGAGACGTACGAGGGCACCGTAAGGTGAGAGGATATGTAACGGCTCCTCACTTATCCTTCCCCTTAGTGGATTAGACTGGGTAAAGTCTATTGAGGGTGCAGATATCTATGGTTATCTTCGGATACGTCCTTGATTATACACAATATCTTCGGATAGTCGTTCTGGGGGTTAGAACACTGTGATACCTGACTGTAATTCTCTTGTAATATCACTCACAGAAATATCATACAGTAGGAAGCTGCCGAAGTGAACTTCCATCAGGACGACATGGCTTGAGCCCAAAAAAGTTTTTGTACTCGTTTCATAAGGACGTTGCTTATTGAACCCCCATATTATATAGCAGTAATGAATTAAACTTAATACTAACGATTGCACTACAATTAGGCGGGTTTCTGGTTCGAATAAATGTTTAGTCTATTGGGATAAATAAGTGTCCCATAACTTTTCTGTGCAGTTCATTAATATGTTTTTCGAGTGCCATGTGTTTATCGGAGTGCACTCCAAGATTCTTTACGGATTCCATATGTTCGACGATGGCTCCATTAAAATTAATTTGGATGTTATACTTGATTTCGGATAGATATTGCATGGAGCCTAGGAATATACATTGCATTTTACTTTCATTCTACCATAAGCCATTTAGTTGAAAATACATCTTCACTCTATAAATTCTCCTTAGTTTTGCTTACTAAATCTTCCAAGTTATCGATATGCAGTAGCCATCAATTATCATTTGAGTGTCATCAGCATATTGAACGATGAAACAGTTACCTACAAAATTTCTAAGGTCATTTACATAGATGATGAATAAAATTGGTCATAGGATTGAACCTTAAGGTACACCAAATCCTACGTTTTGTAGTCGATTACGTAAATAGTCTGTGAACCAGGATGGATCAATGTAAAGTGTCTGGCATTTATCAAGCAAAATTTCATGGTTCACACTATCAAAAGATTTCGACAGTTCGAGAAGTAGTAAAAGAGAAATCTTCTTCTTGTTTATGTTTTCGTAAACTTTGTCCGATATCTTTAATAGTGCTGTTTGAGTTGATAGTTTTGGGCGAAAGCCATGTTGACTCCTAGAAAAGAGGTGGTTACTTTTTAAGTATTCAGTTAACTGATTTGCCACGACTTTTTCTAATATTTTAGATAAGACCGGGAATAAAGAAATTGGCCTGTAATTAGAAATTTCGTCTTTATCTCCGCTTTTAAAATAAGGAAGAACATGACGATTTTTCCACGTTTTTGGGTAGACATTAGTTACGATAGATGTATTAATAATTATACTAATGTAAAATGAAATTATATTTAGAATATCTTTTATAAAACGTAACGATATGCCATTGGATACGTATACATTTGACTCTTTAAGAGAACTAATGACTAGAATGACAATATCTCAGTCAGCAGGTGACGGTTTGATATAAAACTGATTGTTTGTGAATGTATTCAGTTCGTCGATTTTTGCTCTTGTATTATTCCTGGCCAGTTCTTCTTGCGTTCTTTCGTGTGTTTTTCTTCCCAAATTTGCAAAATACCCATTAAATTTCTCTGCCTTGTCAGTTATATCTTCATTTTCTGTTTAAGATTCTTTGTTAGTAATATTGGGCATAATTGAACATACTATTTCCCTGGAAGTAGGTAAGTTATTCTTATTATTTTAAGTTCGTTCTTGTAGTGTTGTTTCAGACCGTTATCCATCTCAATTTTTACTTTCTTTAAAATTATTTCTCTATATTGTATTATTCCTATCCTTCTTGATATCGTTTTGCAATTTATTTCTTACTGTTATACTTTATTTAATGTTCTTTGTTATCCAGGGTTTAGGGGGCGGGTTGCTATTACAGCATATTTACCTATACATTTGGTTAAAACATTCGTTAAAATTTGTACTTGAGAACTCACATTATCAGTGTTTAAAATACCTCTCAAAGTGGGTGTTTCGCTCATCATCAAATCAAAAATACTCTATTGAGAATAATTTTGAGTCATAGGAAAGTTTTATGAATCTGGTGTTCCTTAGGTTTACGCAAATTGATAGCTTCGTGGTTCCCTACTGGGCTTGGACTGGATTGGTGATGGGAAACTAGCGGACCTAGAGTATGATGATGATGCTGTCCTTGTTAACGGAACATCACATGATTTGCAATGCTTGCTTACCAGAATGCATGAAATATCACACGAGATTGGGCTCAAGATATATAGAAGAAAGACAGAGAAGAGGAGAACGAAGTAGGTAATGGAAGATGAAATATCACTAGAAGGAGAAACGATTAATGAGGTAGAACCATTTAAGTATTTAGGAAGTATGATCTCCAATACAGGGTATTTAGAATTAAAGTTTAGTGAAAGATTGAAAAAAAAAATCAGACAATGGCTAGGTTAAGTAAAACTGGAAAATCAAATAGCCTGAAATTACATATAAAAATCAGACTATATATCAGTTTGGTGAGATCACTGTTACTATATGGACATGAGTCTTGGTATGACAATGAAACAATCTCCAATAGATATAGTAGATTTGAGAACAAAGCCCTCAGAAGGGTATTGGGGGTTAAATGGGAGGAGAGGATTAAAAATGAAACTATAAGAGAGATTACTTGTATGCCACATGTGGATGAGATCATGATGACGGGTAGATGAAAATGGTTTGGGCATGCTCTTCCCACTCCCCAAAAGAGACTAGTTCACCAAATGTTCAGCTGAGCTCCACAAGGCACTAGAAGAGTTGGAAGACCCAGGCCTGCATGGCTGAGGACTATGAGGGGTGAAGTAGGAGATGATGAAAGGAGAAGTATTGAATTAAAATCTCAAGATAACGACGACTGGTGGAATCTAACCGAGGCCCTTTGCGTCGATAGGCGTAAGAGGAGATGATGATGATGATTATGATATATGTATATATATATATATATATATATATATATATATATATATATATATATATATATAATACCTTGATTTATATGACCTATACAGTGTTATTAAGTCTATGGAGTACTTCTCTGTTTGTGAGGTTTTCATCAGTTTAAAACCAAAGACAAATATGATTAGCAATTAAAAAATTAGAGAATTTTCTTCTGTAAACTAGAAATCAGACAATATTAAAAATATATTAGCCATTGAAATTTTAAAGACGAAAATGGAACTAAAAAACTAATGATAGATGTATTACATCGAAAGTAAAAACATTGTAGGCTTAGAAAACTGATAGCCCTAACTTGATCAATATTGGAATGAGTTTATAACAAAGCATGAATATCGTCAGTATTTTTTTTGGTAAAATCAACAAGTAGGACTAGAGGTAATTTATGATAATTATTGTGTACAAATTATAATTGGTCACACAAGAATCTTCTAAAAAATATGATTTTGATGTTACTACAGTCTGCTGTCAGATGCCAGGAAACCATATTCCCCTGCCCCCCATCCGAAAAAATCGTAAGCCTCTATGTATTCAACACTGAGCCACCTAGCGGATTAGCTCCGCCGGTACGTTAATGATGATGACTAATACTCGTTACCTGCTACATGTTCTTCGCTTATATCATCCAGATCAATATAAAAATGGCTCAAATCTACGCTGTATTCGATGTTTGAATCCATTTTCAGCTGGTTAGCTGATTGTAAACCAACTGGAGGAGCTACCTTTAAAAAATCTTGCGAGTCTTGTTGCAGCCTCTGCCAGGAAAGAGCAAGAGTCTGACTATAAATATATATATATATATATATATATATATATATATATATATTATAAATATATACATACATATATATATATATATATATATATATATATATATATATATATATATATATATATATTTCTTTCCGGTCATTTCCAGTGGCATTAACAGGCATAAAACTTCAGCCTCTCCCCAGTTGTAATCTGATGAGGTGTGCATGTGTGTATATATCTATCTAAATATCTAGCTCTCAATTTTGAGTGCGTGTGTATATATATATATATATATATATATATATATATATATATATATATATATATATATATATGTATATATATATGTATATATATTTTATACACACACACACACACACACACACATATATATATATATATATATATATATATATATATATATATATATAAATATATATATATATATATATATATATATATATATATATATATATATATATGCATAGACATATATATCTTGTTTAGCCTTGCAAGGTGTATCAGTTCTTCCATCTTGACCAGTTTTTCAGACTTTTTTTTCTATAGTCTGTGAGTTTGATCAATCAATTTATCTGTATTTCTGTAAATATTTTCTTTGTTGTCAATCTTGATAATTTAGTTTTTACGTATGGTATATCTTTTTTATTACCAATAATCATTATGCTGTCTGGAGACAGAACAAATCCGTGACCAGTATGCCCTAAATTTCGTCAATATCGTGTACAGTGTTGCAATATTCGCGGTCTTCGTGCAAATACTCAAGACCTTACAGTTGCGAAAGACAGTATATTCTTTTGTACTCAAAAACATTGGTTTCTAATATGATGCACTCAGATCTGAGCTGCTTATAACTGGTTTTAAGAGGCCAAAATTTTTGAAACGGGATACAATCCCTAGGGCCAGGGTAATGGCGGTGTATATTAGGACTGATTACCCTGCTTCTCATAAGTCTTGCTATGAATGTGGACTTCATGAGATTCAGGTAATGAAAGTTTGTGGCAGGCATAACAACATTTATTTGTGTTTGATCTACTGGAGTTATGACATGGAGGATTCTATCTTTGGTTGTCTTCTTACCATTATGGTTATGATACAAGAAAATTATAGAAAAGCCTCCTTTGTCTGTGTTGGTGATTTCAATGCTCACCATAGGGAGGGGGTATATTCTGTTTCTCCTACCGATCGCCATAGCTTAAGAGACCTAGACTTTGCCTCTGAATCAGTCTGTGAGCAAATCATAACTGAAGCTATTCAGGTCTGGTAACTGCTTGAACCTCGTATATTCTAACTTCCCTGCGTTATAACAAGTAAGATTGGTTCTCCAGTTGGGACATCTGACCATGCCTGGATTTCATTACTAGTGAAGACTGGACTGCCTATCCCTGATAAATCATACCTATGAAAGATTTATATGAAATCTCAAGCAGACTGGAATGGGATTTTGAGTGATCTTTTGGACTTAAACTGGTCACAATTGTATAGTGATGTTGGTCTTTTTGTCCCTTTGAATTAGAATGCAGTCAACATAATTGATAAGCGTATCATTTCTCGTGTGCTAAGGTACTGAGTAAAGGACAAACTCACTGTCCAAAGGAAAAAAAGCAACTCTTTTGGCTGATGTGTTTGGCAGTAAGAATAGTAATGAGAAACTTGATGATTCCTGTTTTCCTGAGGCTAAATTAACTAGTTTGGCTTTACTATCTCGTGAAATTAAAGCTTTCTTGATAGACCTGGATTCTTATGGAGGTGTAGACCTAAATGATATTTTTCCTTTTATTTTTTTAAAGACTGCAGATTTCTTACCTCCAAAGTTATCTGTTATTTTGCACAAGTTAGCAAGAAGAGGAACTTTTAGCACTTGGTGGAAAATGGGTAATTTTACTGCACTATGTAAATGTGTTTGTGGTCCAACTGATTACTGCTCAATTTCCTCAAGTCCCACAATATCTAAAGTTTTTTAATGTCTTCTGGCAAAACGTCTTAATAGGTTTGTTGAAAGTAATCATCTTTTCCCTAGTTTACAATTTGGTTTTTTGTAAAGGCCTTGGAGAATGTGATACCCTTCTTATAATCTCAAATGCTGTACAGAAGTCCCTTGATTGTGGTCAGGAAGTTTGTATCATTGGCCTTGATTTTAGTGCTGCCTTTGACCGTACTAATCATGAGGCCCATTTTTTTTCAAACTTAAACATTTGAGAGTGGGTGGGTCATTTAGTAGCATCAATATTGATTTTTATATAATAGATCACAGAGTGGATGCTGATGAGCACCATAATGAGTATAGGAATGTGATATCTGGTATTCCTCAGGGCCGTGTTCTTTTCCCATTACTTTTAATACTATATACACATAACATGTGGTTTGACCTAGAAAACAAGCTTGTTGCATATGTCGATGGTGCATCAATTCCATCTCCTGAATGTTGATCTTGGGTTGCTGAGTCCCTTAATAGAGATCTAGCTAAAATTAGTGCATGGTGCAAATCATGGGGCATCAACTTGAATCCTAACAAAACTCAAATGACGATCGTAAGTAGGTCAAGGACAGTGGCTCCTGAACATCCGGATCTCAGCATTGATAATGTTTCTTCGCCTCTGGATACCTCTTTTAGAATTTTAGGTGTGACTCTCGACAGAAATTTTCTTCTTCAATTGCACAAAAAAAAAAAAAATTGGCTTATTAAGAATGTCTTTTAAGATTTTAGGTGATCATTCTATTTTGAGGAAGTGTTTTAATTCTTTCATTCTACCTTGTTTCGAGTGCTGTTCTCCTGTCTGGTCTCATCTTAATTTGTTGGACAGAAATTAGCCGTCTATTAAATTTCTTATTCCTGATCTAGATTTTAATCTCTGGCACTGTTGTTCAATTAGCTCTTTGTGCATGTTGCATAAGATATTTGATAATTCTGATCATCCTTTACATTCAGAACTTCCCAGTCAGTAATACTAGGCATGCATTTAATTCTAATAGTCAGGACTCCATCATGAGGCTCAATACTGCACAGTATCCTAGTAGTTTTATTCCAGTAGTGACCAAGTTGTGGAATGATCTTCCTAATCGGGTTTTTTAATCAATAGAACTTCAAAGGTTCAAACTTGTAGCAAATGTCTTTTTGTTGAATTGGCTGTCATAAGAATTTTATAATTTATGTAAATAGTACCTGTTATGATGTTGTTACTGTTTTTAAAATATTTTATATTAATTCTTCATTATTTCTCATATTGTTTATCTATTTCATTATTTTCTTTCCTTACTGGGCTATTTTCCCCGTTGGGGTCATTGTGCTTTAAGCACCTTGTTTTTCCAAATAGGATTATAGATCAGCTTGCAATAATAATAATAATAATAATAATAATAATAATAATAATAATAATAATAATAATAACACACATATATATACTATATATATATATATATATATATATATATATATATATATGTATGTATATACTGTACATTATGTATGTAGTGTATATATACCATATGCTATAAATGAAATAAATGAGAAATATTAAAATATGTCACAAAAATTAAAAAATGTCATCTTAAAGTTCAAATTTAATGAAAAATATTTGAACCACATTCCACACGCAACGAACGGTTATCATAACCGTACATCGTGAAACTAGTAACAACGTAAAAATGGCAATAACGCGAAAATAGTAAAAACAAACAACAATAAGCGGGTTATGCCTACAATCTTTTATTTTACTACTCAAGTTTGGCATACATGAAAACGTTTTCTCATTTTATTCCTTTGTGCTCTTTTGATTCTCTTTAATTTTTTTTTCTATCTCTTTGAAATTTCCAGAGGTAACCCCCATTCTCGATCATTTCATGGCTTCAGGTCATTAACACCACGCAGGCGCAATGCAACACAAAGGACCAGTAGGCTACAGTGTGTTTTCGTGATTAAAAGATCCTCTAAAATATATCTGCTCCAATGCCATGTAGCCGCTAAAGAAAATGGCACCTGCTCTATATATAAATCTTGAACATAAACAGTCCAAACTCAATATTACACAATGAGACCATAATTAACTGAATGCTTTCCCCTTTTAATAACAACTCTTATTCATTGATAAAGAATGCTGCTAATACTAGACTGGAATTTTAATTTTAGTAGTAGTTATATGGATAATTGCATTTTCTGTAAAAAGTCTCTGACCTATGATCACGAAACTTGTAATATAAAAAACAGGGGAAGTGTACAATGTAGTGACAGTATTTTTGCCTCAGCTGGACAATCGGTGCATACCACTATTGATGGTGAGTCAATCAATATAGATCCTCAACTTCTATTCGAACGGTTAATGGTCGCTGCAGGTGACATGACTGAAAATACTGCTGACATTTTCAGGTATGAGCTCAGGTAGATAACATCATGTCTCTTCGAACCATTTGGATTATCAAGAGATGCCAAAAACATAGCACTGACTGATACAAATGAAGACATTCTTTACATTATTGATGGTGTTCCCTTCTTTACCAGGTACCTTATCTAAAGGTTCACTATTTATGTTCATCTGCAAAATGTATGTTGATTTTGTCAAAAAGTTCATAAAGCAAAATATTGTCTTTCGTGGATATACTGTATATCACAGGTCCCGGAACCAAGTATATCACACATATTCAACACCATGGTATTGTGGATGCTCAAGTAAACTTTGATATTAGAATGACTATCTCATAAAAACAGATCACTTCCTGACAAGCAGCGCAAACAAATAGAATTTTGTGCTCCTGTTAGACAACTGTCCAAATGCTAATTGTACTATTTTGCATGCAGATGGAAATACTGATGTGCTTCTTGCACATACAAAAGTGCAAAAGTGAAAAGGGTAACACAAGGGGCCACCAATATCACTGGACTCAGTGTTACTTGGTTTCCATGCTCAACCATAGATTCAATCCAACAAAAAATCATACAGCAAAAAGCTGAAGACTGGGGGTTATTCCATGGATTAAAAGATCTCTGTGTTCAAATATCTGTTCCGTGAGGCAACTTGTATATGCATTGGAGAATGGAATGTATCATCATTACCATATGAAGTGGGAAGAGGTTGACAATTCTCAAAGTGAAGAACAACTCTCACTTAAAATAACATGCTGATAGATTCATAAGCACTACAATGCCAAAGAAGGACACCTATGATGCTGGTGAAGAAGCTCTGTATTAAGCAGAGCCTGTGAAGATTTAAAGGACCTGCTTCATCACAGTTTTCGGGAAAAGGTCTTTTGTTCAAATGCACGCTTTCGGGAAAAGGTCTCTTGGTCAAATGCATGCTTTCTCCAACCTCCCTTATCAGTATATACTCACTACCACGTTGAAGGTGTTTATAATCACTTCAGTTAGTGAATGGGACTATAAGGACGTAAAGGATTGGGCCTGGGTTCAAGTCTAGAATCAACTTAGACCATACATAAAAAATCTATCAGCATCACCGGAATCTTTCTTTCGGCTGATTAAATGTAGCTGCAGACGTGAGAGGAAAGTGCATACACAAAAAACATGGAGTGGATTACTCTTCCATGCGTGAATTACAAATGTGTCCCTGCATAGTATCTGAATATGAAGCTATGAAGGGTGCAATGTACAAAAGTATGATAAGCTTTTTGGTGAAATAAACTGGATGGCAGCAGAAATGCGAAGCATGAGTCAAACAAACAATCGCCGTCAATCAGTCTTTCACCTAGTGTCATGAGTGGCATGATAAAAATTCATCCGTTGTGATTTTTTTTTTTTTTTTTTTGCATAGTATAAGTGCTTAGGCATTGTTAACATCCTTATTTCACTACGCAAGAGTGATTAACAAATGTATTTGTGTTGTTTTTATCCATGTATGGTGAAATCATCCTTTTCTAGTATTGTTGACATGTGTTTTGCTTGTTTTTTCGTATTTTCTCATTGTTTCCATAGTAAAGACTCCTTTAATAGAAATGTATGGCCGAAGAGAGGAAGGCAATGGCAAAGGGAAGGTATAAGACTATTCCCAGTAAATTTCATATTCTCATATCTCCAGATAATGAACCTTTCTTGGCAAACAACCATGACCATCTAAAAGCAGTGGTGACTCCGGAGATGAGATTCTCTACGAATTAGAGAAAGAAAAACATTTGAGGGGAAAATATTGAAGAAGAGCTTCATGATGTCGGTGCCATAGGGCTACCTGCTGAACAAACCCTTAACCCCCTCCAACCTGTGGCTTGATCGCCTGGGGCACGACTGTCAGGCTATGCTATATCCTGACAAACATCAGTATCCCTTGCATGAACCTCATATGCACTGACTTCCCACGTCATTCCTCTTCCCATATCTCCATACAACATGCCCCCAAACTGCTACTATGGTCTCGTGATAAGGATGTTGTTTGGTAATTATTCAGATGAGCTAGAATGGGTGGGGACATCAAGAGATGATATGGGGAAATCATCAGGACATGCCTGTGTCCATCCGACTTGGGAGGATTAGTCTCGGTACATGCCACTAGACATGGGAAAAAGAGCAATACAATGAGGTGGGCGAGGGAGGGTCAGAAGAGCTGTAATGTCATGTGTCCACAAATATGCTGATCAAAAGAACAAAGAAGCTGGCCAGACACTCGACTTCTCCTCCCTCAGCATTCCTGTTCACTGGAATCCAGGGTTAAGGGGAAAATTTATTCAACTGTTATCACCATTGTATTTTATCCAATTACTTTCCACGAGGTATTTGTTTGTTTTCATTGCAGACCAAAGAAATATATATGCAAAACAATGATTTGTGGGTATGGCCCATTCGTCCCTTAATTCTTGGTTGTTAATTTCCACAAAAGATATTGCACAGTATCTGTGCCTCATTATAAGCATGGGATCATTTTCTAAACCATCGTTATGGGACTATTGGTGACCGAATGATTTATTGCATACACCATAATTCATAGGAACGATAACATACTGGAGGTTTTTGCCTATTACAAAGTACTTTCACGTGAGCAATTGAGCGAAGATCCTGCAAGTCAAACAGACTGGAATGGCATTTTGAGTGATCTTTTGCATATGAATTTGTCACAATTGTATATGAGTACTTAGACTGCTGTTCTCTTGAATGAAAATCTGGTCAACATAATTAATAGACATATCCCTTCTTGTGTGCTAAAATACAGAGTGAAAAACAAACCATGGTTCAATGACAATTGTAGATGCGCTTATTTTGAGAAATAGGATATCTATAATTCTTGGAAAGGTAACATATCAGATTTGACTTGGGATAACTAGACTCAGCAAAGACCTGTTGCTCAGAGAACCTATGTTTTAACTGAAAAGAAATATAATTTAACCATGAAGGAAAACAATGAACATAAGTGTTGGGCTATCCTTAAATCTGTACTCTTTGGCTCTTTGGTGTGGACTTAACAGTTCCTCTTTTACTTAAACCAGCCAGCTGTCACTCACTGTCCAAAGGAAAATGGGAAACATCTTGCCTGATGAATTTGAGAGTAAGCAGTGTAACGAGACACTCGGTGTTCCTTATACCTGTTTTCCTGAGGCTAAACTAATTAGTTTAGCTTTTTGGGTCTCATGATATTAAACCTCTATTGATGAACCTTGATGGTTATGGAAGTGTAGATCCAAATGATATCTTCCCATGTTTTTTTATGAATACTGCTGATTTCTTACGTCGTAAGCTGTCTTTTATTTTTTGCAAGTTAGCAGGAGGAAACTCTATTTTCACATGTTGGAGATTTGGCAATATTACGTCATAAGGTAGACGTGTTTATGGTAGTTCTAGCCCTGCTGATTACTCCAATATTTCCATATATTTCTTATTATATAAGTCTTTTGAAAATCTTTTATCAAAATGTCAATAGAAATATGATGAAGGTAATCATCTGTTCCTTTGTTTGTAATTTGACTTTCACAGAGGCCTTGTGGCATGTAATGCTCTTCATACAATCTCCAATGTTGTTCAGAAATCCCTTGATTGTGGTCAAGAAGCTCATATGATTGGCCTTGATTTTAGCAGTGCATTTTACTGTGGGGTTTTCCTTAGCATCATTTTTTACTCTTTAAGTAATAGATTCCAAAGAGTATTGGTGATGGGCACCATAGTGAGTATAGGAATCTGGTAGCTGGTGTTTGGGGTAGTGTTGTTGGCATATTACTTTTAATACTGTATATACATAAGTGGTTTGGCTTGAAAAACAAGCTCGTTGCATATGCAGATGATGCTACACTCTTTCCGCTTCAATTCCATCTCCTGAATGTACATCTGAGATTGTTGAATCCTTTAATAGAGATATAGCTAAAATTAGTGCATGGTGTAAATTATAGGTATGAAATTGAACTGTAACAAAACTCAAAGTATGATTGTAAGTAGGCCAAGGACAGTGCCTCCTCATATATTGATAGTTTGGGTGGAGAAGGGGCTTGGGCGCTGATCATTTATAAAGTATATATAGTCAGTCTCTAGGGTATTGTCCTACTAGCTAGAGCAATGTCTCTGTCCGTTTCCTCTGCCATTCATGAACGGCCTTTAAAATTTTATGTCACCTCTTTTCTGTGAATATCAATTAAATCTAGAATTTTATTTCTCACTTTCCATCCTAGATTATTCTGCTTTCAACATCTCGTCTTCTTTATTGGTTATTGAGGTTACAGATTCTTCTTTCACTGGACAGCCATCATTTGATTCATGCATTTATGTTCATTCTATTATTATTAGGAAAATCCTCTTGTTCCTAGGGTTAAATAACCTTAAATAAAATTATAATTCTGCTACGATCAAAGGGGTTAACTACTGCAATGTAATTGTTCAGTGGCTATTTTCCTCTTGGTAAGGATAGAAGAGACTCGTTAGCTATGGTTAGCAGCTCTTCTAGGAAAAGGACAAAAGAAAATCAAACTGTTATTCTTTATTTTTGGGTGGTGTAGTGCCATAGTATCTGTACCATGGTCTTGCTTGAGGGTAAAGTCGGGCATGCTGTTCTATCTTATTTCTCCTCCTCGATTTTGTTTTTTTGTTTTATAAGTTATATAGGAAAGATATAATTAAATGTTTTACTGTTTTTTTTTAAATATTCTATATTGATTGTTTATTACTTCTCTTGTAGTTTATCTATTCCTTGTTTCTTCTCCTCACTAGGCTCTTCTTCCCTGTTGGAGCCCTTGGGCTTATAGCATCTTGCTTTTTTTTTCAAATTAGCTTGTAATAATAATAATAATAATAATAATAATAATAAAAAGTGATTTACCTAATCTTCGTTTCATAATGGAACCACACAGCAGTAGCGTAATACCGTTTTAATAACGATTGATTTCGGTGATACATTAGCGTTGTCGGTAAACAAGGAATATATACGCTACTAATCCATGGTATATCCCCCACCTAACCTCAACTGAACCATCTTGTCCTTATTTCCGGAAAGTGGATCTTGCACTCTTCCTCTGTGACTTTTTCACATTGACGTTGAGCTGCATTATTAGGGGAAGATTCCTCCTCCTCCTCCTCCTCCTCCTCATCATCATCATCATCTCCTCCTACGCCTATAGACGTAAAGGGGTTTGGTTAGATTTCACCAGTCGTCTCAATCTTGAACTTTTAAGTCAATACTTTTCCAATCATCATTTCCTACTGCACGCTTCATAGCCTAAGCCATTTAGGCAATCCAAAATTAAATGAGTGTCAATCACTGCAAGTTTACGTAATATTTTTGAAATCAGACTTATCAAAACCGTGATAGCAGTCGTCTGGAACATAAGTAGTTTGTTTAAACTACTTGATGGTATGATCATGGGTAGCCCTCTTGGGCCCACCTTCAACAATATTTTTATGTGTCATCTTGAAGAGCAGTTTTTAGATCAAAGTCCTTTGTTATTCAGACCTATATTTTATAAACGCTACGTAGATGGTAAGTTATCTACTTTTAAACAAAAAGACCATGCTGCTAGGTTTTAAAATTTCATCAATAATTTTCATCCATACATTAATTTCACCATATTTTTATATTAACATGACAAGAGGACAGACACATCTAGAAACTAGCTTATTTAAAAGAAAAGACGTTCACAGGTTTAGGCACCAATATTTTTAGCTTTTGATTAAACAATTTTAAGTTGAATGTCCTAACGACCCTGATTTATAGGGTCTTTTCTTTTTCCTCTCATTGGACATCCTTTCATAATGATATAAATTTTTTGGAACAATATTTCAAGGATAACTGTTGCCCAACCAAAATATATTATAGATTAGTTACCAGATTCCTGAACAAAATTTATCAACCAAAATTTCAAGTTACTACTGTGCCAGAAATGAAGTTCTATGCTGCTTTACCTTTTATCAATAACGAAAAATGTGATAACCGATTTAAGAAAAGTAATTTTAAACAATTTTCCGAGCCTGGATCTCAAATACTTTTAAAGAATCCCCTGACAGTGAGATCCACGTTTAAATTCAAGGATTCTCTCCCCGATCTATTGCATTCTTCAGTGGTTTATATGTTTACTTGTCTGAGATATAATCTTCAGAAATTATGTGGGTTCCACAAAAAGACTGCTGAAAGTTCGCTTAGATGCTCATCGGGGAGTTAGCCACAGAACTGGACGTGCGTTCAACACTAAAGAGTTCTCAACCATCAGAGAACATACATCTAAATGTAAGACCAACATTTCACATCAAAAACTTTAAAATCATTGCACAAGCGCAAAACAACTCCTCTCTGATAGCAGTAGAATCGTAATAGGCTTCTCAACTAAACAGCCAATTATCTTATCCCTCTCCACATCGCTTAAGCCGGCAAATTTGAAATTTTCTTTCTAAGGGCTGTTCTTCAGATAGTCACTCAGTTCTCTCCTTTAATCAAGACAGGTTGGTCTCCTAAGACAATTCTATTATTTTTTGTGTATCTCAATTGTATACTTTTCTTTTATTTAACTTAATTTATTTCCTGTTTCTACTTGTATCTGTGTATATAACTTTAATTTTAAACTGTTTTGTAATTTATATTGAACTATGTTTTTACTGATTTTTGCTTACAATATTTTATATCTTTTTTTTTTAGCCTTGATAATGGGATGAGTCCCAAAACGTCAGCATCAATGAACATGAAAGATGTTGTCCAGACTTTTCGTTCTCCCATTCATTTTATCTTTGAAGCTCGCCTGGAGCAACAATCTACCTCAATATTTATGCTGTGAATATGGTGGCCCTTTTTTATCTTCTTATCGACGCTTGGAATCTACCCGAAAAAAAATCTAAGGAAAGCTCAAATCGAACTTGATTTTTTACTCTACTTTCGCTTGAGCAACGTTGTACCGAATTTTGTATTGTTTCGTCTGTATCGCTCTCCACTCTACTACACCGATTGTTGTGACATCCTGCCACACTGCCGTAGGTAAAAGGTAACCATTTTGGCTGATGTGTTTGATAGTAAGAGGAATGATGAAAACTTCGCTATCCCTAATTGTTGTGTTCTTGGTGCTCCTCAAATTACAACACTCTTATTGGACCTTGGTTTTCCTATCTTTTTTTTTCTAAAAAACATATGTAATCTTAATTCGAAATTTGTCAGTTATTTCGCAGGTTAACACGAAAAGCTTCTTTTTGTACTTGTCTGAGAATTGGTAATATTGGTAAATGTGTCTAAGGCAACCTAATTTCCATAACTACTATATCATCTAAAGTCTTTTAACGTCTTCTGACAAACGTCTAAATAGAAATGATGAAAGTAACCATCTTTTCCCTAATTTAACTAATACTATCCCCTGAAAGTAGTCCTTTTGTTGCTAAATCACTTAACAGAAAGATCCAAGTAAAATGAAGTTTTCAACCTTATTAAAACTCAAAGCGTGGAGGATCGATGTCCATGTCAAAACACACACACACACACACACACACACATATATATATATATATATATATATATATATATATATATATATATATATATAAAATCTTATTAATTTAACTGTGGTTATCATTTTAGTTTTAAATGTTATTAGAGTTTTTGTCAATTTGAATAATTGTAATTGGTTTTAGTTTTAAGGGATATAATGCTACGGATTATGATGTATTTAAAGGTTCCTTCTACTTAGAAGTCTGGTAGTTTATAACGTAAGGGGGAAGTTTGACTTTAGACCCTGTTTTCAGTAAGATAAATTCAAGTGTGTGGGGCTCTGTTTTTGATACAACCTTCTACATTATTTTGACACTTGAAGAGGGACTGCCAAGGTGGGATTGAAATTTGACTGTTGGAGAGAGGGCGGTAATAGATAATAAATATACTATTAAGGAAAATGGAAGAGCAATTGAATATTTTAAAGGAGGAATTAAAGTTGGGTCAGTTACTAGAGGGGAAATGAACAGCTGAAAATAAGTTGTTAGTAAAGAATAAGAGGTTGAGTTGGAAGGATGAGAAGATGCGAGAGGATTGGGGAAATGAAGGAAATAGTAAAGTAGAGTGTTTGGAAAAAACAGCAGGGATAACAATAAGAGTGGGGAACGAATGGGGGAACTAATGCCGAAATAAATGGAATTTATGATAGGGTAAGTAACTGAAATGATGAAAAAGTTCATGGGTGAAGGTGCTGTCGAAGGAGTGTCTTCTGCTTCGACTAATTGGTTACTTACGGATGAAAACCCCAAGGAAAGTTATGATGGGGATGGAAGTCTTGGGATAGTGAAGATAAAGGAGTACGCATTGTAAGGATGAAGAAAAACGCGATAAGAAGTATGAATGGAAAAGTGAAAGTGATGTGATGAAAGATAAGAAATTGGGTCAGGTTGAGGGTGAAAGTGGTAATTAAGAAAAAGGAAAAGAAAAGTATGATTAATGATAGGAATTTTGTGTAGAATTAGATTCATTGTATTTGATTGAGGAAGAAGGAAATTATAATAATAATAATAATAATAATAATAATAATAATAATAATAATAATAATAATAATAATAATATTCCTTTATTCCATAAAACAATGGGTATTCTGTTACATAAAGAATGTATTTACATTGGAAGGTTCTTAAATAGTAATGACCTATTAAAATACATTTAGGATAGCATTTTACTACGATCTAAAATCCATAAATTATAGACTACGTCTACAATAAAACTATTTAAAATTCTACATTAAAAATAAGAATTTACGTACAAATTAGCTATATTTAGTAAATTAGGATATTTCTAAGACAAGTCCCAAACACATGATGTATAAAAATTCAAGAACGTTGTAGTGTCTAAAAAGGTAAAATTTTGTTTACATACGGTCAATAATGAATATATACATACTGTAGATAAATACACACGCACACATACATACATTTTGTCTGAAAATGGTGACAATAAATGTCCCCAATACTAATAAAAATACAGTAATAAAATCAAATTTAATTTTCAGTTTATCACCTTTCATCCATACATTACAAACTGCAAACTAGTCACTTAAAAGTAACCAATGTGTTGCACACTTCAACCAGAAATATTATAATCCTTGCTGGCTCGCAAATAAGAATGATTTCAATTTCTTTTTAAAACCAGGTAAATTTCCACATTCCCTAATATCCACAGGCAGTGCGTTCCATAACCTAGGTCCCCTGACTGAAGTTGCCCTATCAGCTATTGCTGTTCGCCTACTTGGAACCATCAGATTGCTGCTCTGCCTAGTTTGACGAGATCTCGTCTGCTCGATGGTTTCCAATCTTAATATTCTTTGGGGTATATGTTCATGCAATATTTTATGAATAAAAATACAAACATCATAAACTTTTTTATTTTCTATCTTTAACCATTCCAGTTTTCTAATATGCGGTGTGGCATGATCATATTTTTTCCCATAACCTGAGGCGACTTGCGATTCAAAATTTTGAATCTTCTGTATTTTTTGTGATTTTGAATTTGAACATCCATTCCATATCGTGGAGCAATAGGATACTATGCTTATTGCTAATGCTTCAACAACTAATTTTCTGCTCGCCTCATCAAAATGACTTTTATTTCTATTTAGGAAATACAGCACTCCCTTAGCTTTGCTATATATCTTTTCTACATGATTATCAAAAGTAAAGAATCAATCAACAATTACACCGAGATTTTTTACCCTTTCACTTGGTTTGATGTTGTCGTTATTTACTTTAATTGAAATATTGTTCGGCAGTCGGTTAATATATTGACGAGATCCTATAAACAAAAATTGAGTTTTATTGGCATTCATTTTTAAGCCATTTTCAGAAAAATATTTGTTTACTTTTATTAAATTTCTTTCAGCTCGATCAAGAATTTCTGCTACGTTATCGATCATACAGGAGTGAAGAAATTGCGCATCATCAGCATATTGGACTAACATGTCAGCGTCATTTATATCAACAAGGTCATTTACGTATATATTAAATAGAATTGGTCCAAGAATCGAGCCTTGTGGTACTCCATATTCCACTTTATGTCTGCTTGAGATGTGGTTATCTATTTTTACTGATTGAGTCCGACCTGTCAAATAATCTCTAAACCAAAAATCATCGATACCTAAATCAATCATCTTTTTTAGAAGTAGTTTATGGGAAACAGAATCAAAAGCTTTTGACAGATCACACAAAGTAAGCAAAGATATTTTACTATTATCAATATTTTCGTGAATCTGTTCACATATTATTGTTAGAGCAGTTTCTGTAGATAAATGTTTTCTGAAACCATGCTGAGTGATAGATAATAATTTCTCTGACTCCAAGTAGTCGTATAGTTGGTCGCTCACAATTTTCTCCAATACTTTTGACATAATAGATAACAAAGATATTGGTCTAAAATTACTGGGATCATCAACGTCATCTTCTTCTTCCTTATAAAGCGGATTTACTATACTATATTTCCATTCAATTGGGACCTTGCCTGTTACGATTGAAGTGTTTATAATTACAGTAAGATAAAGGCCTATGACTGACATTGAATCTTTCAAAAATCGACTTGTAATGTTATCAGGACCATGAGAATTTGTGTTCTTTAAACTATTAACCACCTCAACCACCTTTCCAACATCAACCGGACTTGGCCTAAAACACTCTCTTCTATGGATAATATGCTGATCGTCTAGTAATGTGGAATTTTCCTCATTCACTTCCCTATTTTTGTTCACCTCCTCATATACTTTCTTGCCAACATTCGCAAAGAATTCACTAAATCTTTCGCTAGTTTCTTCCGGATGTTCTAAGTTACTCCTTCCTCCTGTTTTCTTATTTGGAATAATTTTATTTATCACTTTCCACATATTTTTACTGTTAGATTTTAGCTGGTTTTGATTGTATTTAACCCTTGCACATTCCATCATTGATTTTACTTTATTCTTTGATAGTTTATATTGTTCTACAGAGCTTTGATCTTTGACTAAATCTCTCCTGTTTCTTATATGATCGCGGTTTTTCATAGCCTCTTTGATTTCGGTGCTTATCCACGGAGCCGGTGGCCTGTATATTTCCTTTGTTTCCGTTGGTGCAACTATTTCTATACAAGTATTCATCACCGTTTTTAAGATAAACGCCTGTTCATTCACATCGTCTGTTTGAAGTATTTCGTCTAATAAATGAGTGTGGTTTCTAAGAAGCGTACAAAATGATTCTTTCGTATAGTTTTTTAAGCTTCTAAATGTTTTTACTTCTGGGTAACGTTTAGGTTTACTAATATCAAGAGTACAGAAAATAAGATAGTGATCCGATATGTGGTATTTTACTACACCTGATGAAAGTACCATATTGATACTATTCGTTATTATAACATCAAGAAGTGTTTTAGAAGTCTCCGTTATCCGAGTAGGCTCTTTAATTATTTGGTTCAAGTTCTCCATATTTAGTATTTTTCCGAGTCTAGAATATTCATTTAGCAAGTCATCATTTAAGTCTCCAAGCACTAACATTGGATGTTTTTTTAAGGAAATAAGATGGAACATTTCTTGAAGATAGATAAACGTTTCCCTAGTGGAAATTTGGATGCCTATATACAAGAAGGGATCTACCAGTGAAAATAAGTGAGAATGAAGTCGAGGAAGTGTGTAAGACAGTGTTTATGAGAGGTACCTAGTGTGAAGGATATAATGAACATAGTAGTAGGGATGTACAGTATATGACTTTTGCAAGGAGTATGAAAGGTATTGTCAGGCTAAGTATGATGACATAGTTTGGGCTCGAGAGCTAGGAGAGTATTTTACAGGAGATCTGATAACGATATGTCGGGTAATAATGAGTGTAGGGGTTATTATGAAAGCATGAAAAATGAAATATTTAAACAGGAAAACATATGAAAGGAAGCGCTAAGTATAGTCGCAAAAATTATTCTGATCAGGCACAACTGATTGTGGGCGAAGCTATATCTATGCATTTTTGTCATTTAGAAACTTTAGCTAAGAAGAATTTTCGGGACGAAGGCATAAATAATATAAGGGTATAAATTATATAATGAACTAATGAAATTTTTGGCGACAGTACTTGGAAATGTCAGTGTTAATTTGAAACGGAAGGAGAAAGTTGTGTACGAGAGAGAGAGATTTACATGGAATAATATTTAAGAGATAGTTGAGGATTACGAGTTGGATAGGTATATGAAAAAAAAGTAAATTTGTGAGTGTAAAAACAGGAATAAAGAAAGGTGTGCCAAAATTTGGTAATTTTGAAGATGTGTTGAGAGGCCCAATGAGGATAACTGATAGTGTAGTAGATAGAAGCATTAGGGCGAGTGATAAAGGAATACATATAAGGTAAATGAAGGTTTTAGATAGGGAAAACTACATTGGAGAGACAGGAGTGCCAGTGCGTAGCGAGGTAGGTCAGGTGGTTGCAGGACCCTCTTAGATCTAAGAGGTGGGGGTAATTGTATCAGTGAAGAGAAGTGTCATTGGTTTGGGAAAGTAGAACATAAAAAGAATGAGTATAGATGGGCATTGGGTGATGCTTTGGGTATGTTGAGATAGGACATCGTATTAATGAGTATAGGACAGAGAAAGTGATGAAGTGTTATCGTGTGGTATGACTGGGCATATAGCTAGTGGGTGTCTGAGTAATTGTACAATCGTGATTATTGGCAATTGTGGTAACGTTGGGCATTATGCAATAATGTTTATGAAGCAGCAAGCCAAATGTACTGAACGCTATTTAGATGGATATATTACGAGCATATGGTGGAGAAAGGGATTTAGTCAGCCAGGATGTTCAGGAATCCAATCAGTAAGAGTGTTTACCTGGGTGATTTCCCCTGTGTATATGGTGTGAATGTGATCAATGTTCGTGAGAATGGAATGAATAAATGATTGAAGATTAATAAGTATAAATCTAGTTAACGTGAAAAGTTAGGACTGGAAGATATGCAATTGGCGATGAGGATATGAAAAAGAGAAAATGCATGAAAGATTTATAGGTTATAGGTAGGAATGAGAGTAGGCAAGACAAGATTGTAAATATACGAGTGAGTATAGAATGTAAATGTGTTAATACAGATGAAACGTGGTTGGATATGGATGATACTAAATTATATGTGTGGTTTTTCGTTAGATGATGAAAAAGAAAGAATGACAAATGCGAGACTGAGATACAGAAGAATGATATGTAGTATGCATGATTCTTTTGTTAAAGCAGAAAATGGTTTTGATGAAATGTTTGAACTGCTGACAGAAATAACTGAGATTTAGGAACAGATGATAATGAGGTAGATGGGATACTACATGATATATTAAATGATAGGTGCATAGATGGAATCAAAATAGTACAACGAATGATAGTGATATGGAAGATGGGAATGAGAGAGTATAATATGGAGTCCACGTTACTCAAAGCAAAGGTCCTCTTCCTGACTATGACAGGGTAATGAAGAAAACAAGGTAAATATTTGTTTGAGAAGGATTTGTTAAAGTCAAGGGAGAGGAATGTAGAGGATCGCTTTTTTATTTAGTTTAGTTTTTATTTGGCAATCAATTAATTGAGAGAGAGAGAGAGAGAGAGAGAGAGAGAGAGAGAGAGAGAGAGAGAGAGAGAGAGAGAGAGAGAGTAATGATAGTTTGTAGCGAAGAAGGCGGTTGGTATAATTAAAGATCTGTATTCGCATTATATTTTTGTGTTATATGAGGACAATAGCGAAAGCCTTGAGCAAATTCTTTTTTTTTTTTTTTTTGGATTGACAGCAACTAAGTCAGTGTTTTTTGAAAGGTAAATTTATATTTCTCATTATTCACGATTATTGTGAAAGCGATTTATTTATTTAATAGTAAATAAAACACAGTTTATCTTTGCTAGGAGTAGTTGTGAATGATAAAATCAGTTTATTATTTATTTCTTTTTATCATAGTGAGATAGTTTAGGTACCTTGGAATGTTTTTTTTTTTACCTCATGTTTTAATTCCTCCGTTGGAGAACTCGTTTTAAAAGAGGACTCATTGTTATTGATCAGGCTTGTGTTTAAAAACTTGATTTAGATGATATTAGTATAAACCCAGCCGGTATAAAGAAATTTCCTTTTCTAGATTGATGACAATGATATGATGATGATTACGATGCCGATAAACTGGGCCGAATACAGGAAGTGGCCGTACAGTGGAATTGACTGAAAATTATCATTTGCCGCAAAGTTCTGCAAGTGTACAGTAAAAAAAGAAAAAAAATTTCTCGTGTGGGCGATGGTGTCCTAGTCCACACAAACATACACACATTTATATATATATATATATATATATATATATATATATATATATATATATATATATACACGTATATATATGTGTGTGTGTATATAACTTATTAATTTGACTGTGGATATTAGGGCTTTTGTCAATAAGGATGTTGGTTATTGTTTTAGTTTTAAGGAATATAGTTTTAAGAATTATGTTGTGGTTAAGTATCCCTTCTGTCCAAGAGTCTGATAGTTGAAAATGGGGAGGTTAGTGCTGTAGAGACCATTATCAGAAAATGTGCCCATGCCCCATTCACTACGTGCTGGGCCGCTGAGGTTTGGAGAATGTGGGCGGGGTTAAGCATTGTCCGAGTGTCAATGGTAGTGTTTCTCGTCATCGTTCGAGCTGTGTGGTAAGGCTGCTTGGTTCGGTCTAAGTAGGTCATTCACACTACATTTGACCCTCTTCGATCAGGACTGTTTGGGGAATGAATGGAATTTACTTGTCAGACCTTCGCATATGTAGTTCATTCAGTAAACGAATTAAACCTCAGACAATTTCAACTAACTTTGCCGATGGCTGATATTCGGATTGACAAGTCATTTTGTCCAGCCTTAATTCCGTTATATAAAGATAACGAATAATTGTGGAATAGTCGAAGCCAGAGGTATTGCGACAAGGCATAAAAATGGAAAGCACACGGATTGTTTGTACTCAAAATGAAAGAAAAATGTCTAATGCAACTAAAAAAATGGTCGTAAGAAAGAAAGAATTTATGAGGAATTCCTTTAGAAAAGAAATGAAAATAATGTAGACCTCCAAGAAGTCTGGCGTTAGTGCAGATTATGTGCACCACCTTACATTATGGTACTGTATAGTCAAATCCAAATGTCCTGTCGTCTCCAGTCCCCCACCTGTCACCCCCAATATTTATAGATTCCAGAACTTCAGATGTAGAAGAATTTGGTTTGCAGAGAGGAGGGGAATAGGCGGGGGCAGGACTAACCGAAGGGTGGGAGGGGGGGGGGGGACAGGGAGAACGCTGGAAAAAGGGAGGACGACGGGAGGGGGAAGTTCTACTTATTAGATTTGAAAGGTGTGTGATGGAAAAGGAAGCACAAAACATTAGGTATGAACGTAATTCAATATAATTTCATACCTTCCTAATTCTATCATCAGAATAATACTTTCAACTTATAATTATATGGTATATTTGTTGTATTATTTGCTATACCATTCTCGCAAACAATTTGACAAAAATGATCGATGTTTAGTTTGACAATGCATTTTGTTCCGACTGAAAAATCTCTCTTAAACACAAGCTAGGAGTCTCTCTCTCTCTCTCTCTCTCTCTCTCTCTCTCTCTCTCTCTCTCTCTCTCTCTCTCTCTATATATATATATATTACACATATATATATATATATATATATATATATATATATATATATATACATATATATATATACATATATATATATATATATATATGTATATATATATATATATATATATATATATATGTATATATATATATATATATATATATATATATATATATATATATATACATATATAATCTCGAAAGAGTGTGTTTCTAAATGCGTGAAGAGTTAGGTATGGCAGAGTAGGTTTTTTAGAGCTGTTACGGGGAACGAGGCATTTTGTTTGAAAGTAATTCAATATCAATTCATAAGTATAATATTTTCAGTAATGATTCCAAATTATAGTTATGGTGTTTAGAATCACTTTTTGTAATATTCGATAAAACATCTTAACAGAAAATTTATTGGATAAAATGATGAACTTTGGTACAGCTTGTGAATTTTGTCCAAACTGAAAACCTTACTTTTACACAATTCACGAGTCCAATAACAATAAATTTTCTTAAGATAGCTTAACTACAATTGGTATGCAACAATTCAGCATATATGAAAAGTATTTTGGTCAGGTCGAGTATTGTTCTCTAAGGATACGGTTTACACTGGGGTAAGAAATTGTGTGCCACCACAAATGAATTCTACTGCATCTTTTAAATTCTATAAAGCCAAGTTACTTGCATAAAATATTTGCATGACAGAATCTTTAAGCATTCTCCGTCATAGTTCCTGACTACAGGTTAATAAAAAATTAATTGATCGGGTAAAAGCTGGGCAGATTAGGATGTTTACATTCACTTATACAAAATGCCATAAATATTTAATTGTTCCCATGGTTTGGAACACATGTTGAGTTTATGTTCCCGCTGAATAAGCTTTGGTTCGTTTTTATTTCTTAGCTAACAAGCAATTATATTCAGTTAGTATTAAAGATGATTGATAAGAGAAGAAAAATCATAATTTCATAGTTTTGTATATTTAGATTATAACATGACTTCAGGAAATGGATTCGACAACATTGCCAAACTTTTAATTTGGAATTGCAAGACATTGTCTTTGGATTTCCTTTTTCACCTCATTGACTGTCATCTGCAAATTCCAGGTTGTTAAGATATTTCCCATCAATGTTAATTTCTTCTATTTCCCAATCTATTTTGTTTAATCTTCTAGGCATGCTGTCAATAATTTAGAAATCGGATTTTTCGCACTATTAGAACTGCTTTACTTCCTGTATAGATACCTTCAGGTGTTTTAACAAAAAAAATCATCTATTCTTTGTATATGAAGGGCATTCATTACTGCTGAAGTTTTGACCGAATCAAAAGCTTTCTCCATTAGCTGGCTATAGGGTGGTATTTTTTCAGGTCTTTTTTGCCTCCACTTTTGTGAATTTTTATAACGATAAAGTTTTTTCGAGCTGTAAGTATAGAGCAATCTTCCAGACATTTAGTGTAAAGTTCAGCGAGCTTTACTACTTTGAAATCTCCTCTTCCTATTGTTAAATCAATGGTAGTGATACCTCATCCTGGGTGCTTTACTTCTTCGTGCCTTGTAATGCTTTCTTTACATCCACTGTTACTTTTGGTACCCGCTTAGGTGGTCCATCTTTTCTGTTGGCAAAGTTATTTCTTATATCACTATTGTGTAGCATTGTATAGAAATCCTCTGCAAGATTTATCCCCCTATCTTTTTTCTTGATATTCCCATTTTCATCCTTTAAAGCAAACATCTGTTGCCTTTCTGTATCAAGTCTTCCTTTCATAATTTTTTCCTTTCTTAGTGTTTCCTCGATTTTGCTCACATTATGTTTACGAATGTCAAGATTTTATTTTGTTTATTGTTTTTGATAGCCTTACTAATTCTATTTTATTTCGTTTTTATTTTACTCATTTCTAATCTTTTCTTTATTAGGTTTTTTTCTTTCTTTTTTTGCTGTTTTCTGACAGTTTTCCTTAAACTTAGTTAGTAACATTTCCACCTATCTCTTGTGCTAATTCCAATAGAAGTTTTATTTGATTACTGTTCATTTCTTCTTTATTTGTATTGCTAAACTAAATTCATCAGATTTTTCTCTTATCGCAGGAGTCTTTGTTTTCTGTCTTAAAATTAGTTTTTCTCTTGCTTTATATATAAACAAATATTGCTTTTCACCATCCATGGTCGCTTTACCCTAACTTGTTGAACAGGGTTACATCTTTAACTAAATTAACCTTTTCAACGAGAAAATGAACTCTCGTTTTTTGTTACTTCATTTTGGTTTTCTATGACCATTTTCTATATTCCATTTTATAAAAAGAAATGTTCCAAGTTTTAAGGCTGTTTTTTTTTTTTTTCAGCAAATTCAACGAGCATGTCCCATCAGTCATTCCTTGTGCCTACTCCAAATTTACCCACTGCTAATTCCCCTGTCTTTATTTGAGATCACGCAAAACAAATGTAAATGGAGTCATGTTTTTTTTCATAAATATCTCCAGATCATCATAAAACTTATATACCTCTTCCTCTGCATAGAATATTGGTACATACTTTTGAATGACGTTAAGTGTTTACTTCTTATTTAGTTTGATAATTAATCCTGCAATTCTATCACTGGTAACATAAAATCTTTCTATAATACATTCAAGATTTCTTTGATAAGAAAGCGCACTCTATTTTCTTCGTTCCTTTCATGTCCTCTGAAGCAAAATATATGGCCCTCTTTTAAACTCTATATAAAATTCCACAGTTCTTCTAATTTCATTAAATCTTATATCCCAATTTATTTCTTTTGGATCTTCTAGTAACAGCAAGACCTTCCCTAGACATGGTCCTGGCGTTGTATTGTGACGAGCCGAGAGAAGGGTTGTGACTCAAAGGCAGGATGCAATCAACTGAGTACTATATTAAAGAACACTCTCCTTTATATACAAAACCTCAAGGCAACAGGAAAATACATGTTCGAGGAAATGATAATGTTACAGAGGAAAACAGCAGACATGAATTTTCATGTTCATTTTAGTGCGAGGGAAGAGCGAAGATACAAGCATAATATATACAAAAGGAATTATGTACAATTGTGTTACAGACAGTTGGTACATGGCTCCCCCTCTAAAAATGACATACTGAACATGTTAAATAGGTGCCCTGAATCTGGAGAGGTAGTAGTAAAAACTGCGCCGATTAGCGGCAATGAGTGGCTGTAGAAGTCGATGAATGGGGTGCGAGCAAGTGGTGGATGATGGGTGGCTGTGTTGCCGCTCCGGCTCGTCACGGGGTAGGCGAATGTGTCCTACGGCATTCATAGGCGTGTGTGTCCTACGGCATTCATAGGCGTGTCCTACGGCATTCATAGGCGAGTGTGTCCTACGTCATTCATAGGCGTGTGTCCTACGGCATTCATAGGCGTTGCTATACGGGCAGCTGGCGACGGCGAGTACTGCTGCAGAAGGTATGCGTTGACGGCGTCATAGTAACGGTGAGAGGTGGAGGGGGGGGAGGCAGGAGGAGTCACTCCGGGGTCACCAATGTGACGAGCCGAGAGAAGGGTTGTGACTCAAAGGCAAGATGCAATCAACTGAGTACTATATTAAAGAACACTCTCCTTTATATACAAAACCTCAAGGCAACAGGAAAATACATGTTCGAGGAAATGACAATGTTACAGAGGAAAACAGCAGACATGAATTTTCATGTTCGTTTTAGTGCGAGGGAAGAGCGAAGATACAAGCATAATATATACAAAAGGAATTATGTACAATTGTGTGACACACGGTTGGTACAGTATGTTGCAAGGTTCAGTTTTCTTTTACACACACACACACACACATATATATATATATATATATATATATATATATATATATATATATATATATATATATACATAATCATATGTATTGAATAATCAAGCTACGAATACGTGTTAATATGTAATATATTCTGTATTGGGATTGACTGATTGATATAAAGTTTTCTGGCATCCTGACATCCAAGGTCATTGATGCCGATATCATTTATTATATATGAAAATAACAGAATATTCAATTAAAACTATAAAAGTTAAGATGTCATTATAAAAGTTGATTAGTTTTGTGAAATAAATCTAAAAATGCACTCGCATAGTAGGACACATCATGTCCAGGAATCTTGGCAAGGATGAACCTGTCATCCTTACCTCAAGCCTCAAAGAGATATTTATTTCTTAAGTTGCTATAATTTGGACATTCGGTCAACAAATGCATCACTGTTGAAGGTACCAAGCAGTCGTCGCAATACGGTTGGTGTTGGCCCCTTAACAGAAACTCGTGTGTCATCCGAGTGTGACCAATGCAGAGACGACAAAGAGTAGTTTCCCACTTACGGGGCATCATGTTATATTTCCAAGGGGATATAACATTCATTATTTCTCACATCTTATCTTAAACCAAACTATACCAATGCTGTTACCAATTATCATAAACCAACTTCTTAATGCTAGGTAAAAAATCATTACAAAGAATGGGATACCTTCTTGGTAGCAACTCTGCTGCAGCATTCTTTGCCAGTATAGTATATCTGCCTTCTCATTTCCAGACACACCTACATGTGTTGGACCCCCAAAAATCGAACTCCAATAATATAATAATATAAGGTCACTCTAAAATCTTTAAAACTAAACCTAGAAGACTTCCAGTAAAGGTCTAAAGGTAATTCTCCAGCGTCAACAAGGAGGCTTGGGATAGACAAAGTTCTAAAAGCTCCTGTGGACAATCTCATACCAGCATGGTGTATAACTAATTTATAACTAATTTAAAAAAAACAAACTAATAACTTGTATAACTTCGAAAGAGTTTTGCGGTCTGCCCCCCCCCCCCACCCAGGATGTACAGGATAAAACTTTTAAGAGATTCTGAGCCTCAAGACATTTTACTTTTAAGGCTTTTAAGTGAGGAACCCATGTAAGTCTACAATCAAATATCAATCCTAGGAATCTAGCTTCACTTACATATGAGATCCGTTGCCCTTTGATGTATATATCCGGATATGGATGCATGGTTTTCGGCTGAATAGGCAGGGGTTCAAATCTCTGCCCAGCCACAAGCTATTACCATAAATAAATTCCAGTGGATATATATTCCCAAGATAGAATTCGGTATTAAATGCCATTGTGGTTGATATTTACATTGATTGAAATCACGAGTGTTAGTGATATATACATACATATACCAAAGGCACTTCCCCCAATTTTGGGGGGTAGCCGACAACAACAAGAAACAAAACAAAAAGGGGACCTCTACTCTCTACGTTCCTCCAGCCTAACCAGGGACTCAGCCGAGTTCAGCTGGTACTGCTAGGGTGCCACAGCCCAACCTCCCACATTTCCACCACAGATGAAGCTTCATACTGCTGAGTCCCCTACTGCTGCTACCTCCGCGGTCATCTAAGGCACCGGAGGAAGCAGCAGGGCCTACTGGAACTGCGTCACAATCGCTCGCCATTCATTCCTATTTCTAGCACGCTCTCTTGCCTCTCTCACATCTATCCTCCTATCACCCAGAGCTTTCTTCACACCATCCATCCACCCAAACCTTGGCCTTCCTCTTGTACTTCTCCCATCAACTCTTGCATTCATCACCTTCTTTAGCAGACAGCCATTTTCCATTCTCTCAACATGGCCAAACCACCTCAACACATTCATATCCACTCTAGCCGCTAACTCATTTCTTACACCCATTCTCACCCTCACCACTTCGTTCCTAACCCTATCTACTCGAGATACACCAGCCATACTCCTCAGACACTTCATCTCAAACACATTCAATTTCTGTCTCTCCATCACTTTCATTCCCCACAACTCCGATCCATACATCACAGTTGGTACAATCACTTTCTCATATAGAACTCTCTTTACATTCATGCCCAACCCTCTATTTTTTACTACTCCCTTAACTGCCCCCAACACTTTGCAACCTTCATTCACTCTCTGACGTACATCTGCTTCCACTCCACCATTTGCTGCAACAACAGACCCCAAGTACTTAAACTGATCCACCTCCTCAAGTAACTCTCCATTCAACATGACATTCAACCTTGCACCACCTTCCCTTCTCGTACATCTCATAACCTTACTCTTACCCACATTAACTCTCAACTTCCTTCTCTCACACACCCTTCCAAATTCTGTCACTAGTCGGTCAAGCTTCTCTTCTGTGTCTGCTACCAGTACAGTATCATCCGCAAACAACAACTGATTTACCTCCCATTCATGATCATTCTCGCCTACCAGTTTTAATCCTCATCCAAGCACTCGAGCATTCACCGCTCTCACCACTCCATCAACATACAAGTTAAACAACCACGGCGACATCACACATCCCTGTCTCAGCCCCACTCTCACCGGAAACCAATCGCTCACTTCATTTCCTATTCTAACACATGCTTTACTACCTTTGTAGAAACTTTTCACTGCTTGCAACAACCTTCCACCAACTCCATATAACCTCATCACATTCCACATTGCTTCCCTATCAACTCTATCATATGCTTTCTCCAGATCCATAAACGCAACATACACCTCCTTACCTTTTGCTAAATATTTCTCGCATATCTGCCTAACTGTAAAAATCTGATTCATACAACCCCTACCTCTTCTAAAACCACCCTGTACTTCCAAGATTGCATTCTCTGTTTTATCCTTAATCCTATTAATCAGTACTCTACCATACACTTTTCCAACTACACTCAACAAACTAATACCTCTTGAATTACAACAGTCATGCACATCTCCCTTACCCTTATATAGTGGTACAATACATGCACAGACCCAATCTACTGGTACCATTGACAACACAAAACACACATTAAACAATCTCACCAACCATTAGTGATATATATTCATCATAAATAACCACGTGTTGCAAACTCACAATTCAGCTATCATGGGGAAGATGGGTTTATTTCAAGTCTAGGAACAAATTCCTGAATTCGACAGGAATATGTAGGGTGACTTGTCATGAACTTTTATCTCTATTGATGGCTCAGTTGGTAGAGTCCTAGCAGGCATTCTTTTCGGCTGAATAGGCAGGGGTTTGAATCTCTGCACGGCCAGTTGCCATTACCACAAATGAATTCCAGTGGATATATATTCCCAAGATAGAATTCGGTATTAAATGCCATTGTGGTTGATATTTATATTGATTGAAATCAAGAGTGTTAGTGATATATATTCATCATAAATACTTTTTTTTCAGTTATCATGGTAAAGATGGGTTTATTTCAAGTCGATGAACAGATTCCTGAATTCAACAGGAATATGTAGGGTGACTTGTCATGAACTTAAATCTCTATTGATGGCTCAGTTGGTAGAGTCCTCGCAGGCATGGTTTTCAGCTGAATAGGCAGGGGTTCGAATCTCTGCCCGGCCAGAAGCTATTACCATAAAGGAATTCCAGTGGATATATATTCCCAAGATAGAATTCGGTATTAAATGCCACTGTGGTTGATATTTACATTGATTGAAATCACGAATCTCTGCCAGGCCAGAAGTTATAGCCATAAATGAATTCCAGTGGATATACATTCCCAAGATAGAATTCAGTATTAAATGCCATTGTGGTTGATATTTATATTTATTGAAATCACGAGTGTTAGTGATATATATATATATATATATATATATATATATATATATATATATATATATATATATATATTATCATCATGATTATTTGCTAAGCTATAACCCTAATTGGAAGAGATAAATGCTATAAGCCCAGGGGCCCCAACAGGGAAAATAGCCCAGTGAAGAAAGGAAACAAGGAAAAATTAAATATTTCAAGAACAGTAACAACATTGAAATAAGATACTTCCTACATAAACTATAAAATCTTAAACAAAACAAGAGGAAGAAAAATTAGATAGAATAGTGTGCCCGAATGTACCCTCAAGCAAGAAAACTTTAACCCAAGACAGTGGAAGACCATGGTACAGAGGCTATGGCACTACCTAAGACTAGAGAACAACGGTTTGATTTGGGAGTATCCTTCTCCTACAAGAGCTGCTTACCATAGCTAAAGAGTCCCTTCTACCATTTCCAAGAGGAAAGTGGCCAATGAACAATTACAGTGCAGTAACCCCCTTGGGTGAAGAAGAATTGTTTGGTAATCTTAGTGTTGTCAGGTGTATGAGGACAGAGAAGAATATGTAAAGAATATTCCAGACTATTCGGTGTGTGAGTGTGTGAAGGCAAATGGGAAAATGAACCGTAACCAGAGAAAAGGTTCCAATGAAGTGCTGTGTGGCCAGTCAAAAGACCCCATAACTCTCTAGCGGTAGTATCTCAATGGGTAGCTCGTACCCTGGCCAACCTACTACCTATATATATATATATATATATATATATATATATATATATATATATATATATATATATATATTTATACATATATATATATATATATATATATATATACATATATAATATATATATATGATAATAATAATACATGAATTTATATATATATATATATATATATATATATATATATATACATATATATATATATATATGATAATAATAATACATATGAATTTATATATATATATATATATATATATATATATATGTGTGTATATGTGTACATATATATATATATATATATATATATATATATATATATATATGTATATATATATATATGTGTGTGTGTGTGTATGTGTGTGTGTAAGACATTGCTAGTCCAATGGAGGAAAAACAACTCAAACAGAAGCCAGTTTATATCCAAAACTTTTCTTAAGTTTGTCAATCCATCTAATTATCTTCTTCCCAGCTTTGATTGCAATCTCTAGGGACCCATTTTGTTATTTGTCATGTCTATCTGATATCCTATTATCCGTCGTTCCCATTATATGGTATACCCATATCGTTCCTTTTTCTTACATGTTAATAGAATATTCCTTTCTTTAGCTTGCTCTCGTATCCACTTTGCTCTTTTTCTTTCTCTGTGTGCTATTCTCATCATTATTTTTTCCATAGCTCTTTCAGTTGTAACTAGCTTATGTTCTAAGGCTTTAGTAAGGGTCCAGGTATCTGATGCCTAGATTAATACTGGTAGGACCATCTGATTAAATACTTTTCTTTTTAGAGAAAGTATTCATAATCTAATTTTGTTTACCAAAATCCCCGTTTCTCATGCTTTTCCTCCTTTTAATTTGGGTCTCATTTCCTGGGGATACACTTACTGTATATCCTATGTGCGTATATTCATTGGCAATCTCTAGAGGTTTGCACACATTTCATATTTGTTGTATCTGCATTTTCTTGGACATTATCTTAGTTTTACTCATATTTATTTTCAGTCCTACATTTCTAGTTTCTCTATTAAAATATTCTATCATCTTTTGCAATTCTTCCCTTGATAGATTAAATAGAACTATTTCATCTGCAATTCTTCAATTGTTAAGGTATTCTCTATTAATGTTAATTTCTATATTTTCTCAATCTAAAGCTTAAAGTTTTCTTCTAGGCAAACTGTGAATAAATCAAGAGAGATGCGGTCTCCCTATATTACTCCATTTTCAAAGGCAATTTTCTCACTATCTTTATGTAATTTTATAGTTGCTTACTTCGCACACACACATATATATATATATATATATATATATATATATATATATATATATATAAATATATATATATATATATATATATATATATATATATATATATATATATATATATATATATCTTTAAGAGTTCTAACATAGGATTCATCTATTCCTTATCTATGAAGGGCTTTAATTACTGCTGAAGTTTTGACAGAATATAGAGCGTTCTCATAATCTACAAATGCCATAAATAGTGGTTTGTCATAATTGTATATGGCCAGTTGTTGAAAACCCTCTCCTAAAATGTGGCTGCTCTCCTGATTGATTAAAGTCTAGCTGTCTTTATCTCTAGTTTTATATGATCTTTGTAAATATTTTATATATAAATGAAAGGGAATTTATTGGGTGGTAATTTTTCATTTCTTTCGTGTTTATCTTTTTTTGAACCAAATATAATGACCAAGCTTTTCTAGGCTCTAGCCTAGTATTGTGGAAGATTCATTTTTGTTTTATTTTTTGTTTATTTTCTTTTGCCAAATCCAGAGAGAGAGAGAGAGAGAGAGAGAGAGAGAGAGAGAGAGAGAGAATTTCATTTGCTTTAGTTTTGCTAAATCGCACGTGCGCGAGAGAGTTTGTGTGTGTGTATGTGTGTTTGTGCGTCCGCGGTGCGCGTCGAAGAACAAGTGGTAGTTAGCGAATGATTGTTTGTAGTGGGAAAGACTGTCGGTATACTTGAGGTTGTTTGTTTACATTTTTTAGTTAGGTTACGACAGTGGTGAATGTTTCGGAGCGAATGTTTTTTTTATTTGACTGCAGCAAGAGGCAGTAGTGAGTGCTGGATTTATTATTATATTTTTCTTACTAGCGTTGGAAGTGTTTTGATTATTTCAACCGCCGTGATTCCTCCTTTGGAGAGATTAAATTGATATGAATGACTATCTTTAGTTGCTGACCTGGCCTGTAATCGATTATACTTAGTCTGCTCTTGTGGATTGACCGACTGTAGATGACCTGGATTGTGTTCAAGAACCGGATTTGATTGTGCTTTTGTATTTCGATTGACGACGATGATGATAAGGATGATGATGATGATGAGGATAACGCGCACAACCCAAACCAACTAATACATATGTGTACTAATATTTAACGCTGATAAGGTTGCTGCAGAGTTGTGGGTTTGGGCTTTTAATGACTGTTGGCCCTTATGTGGAAAAAGTGGTCCACACATAAACAAATATTGGTGTTGGTGTGACGTTTAATTTTAAGTTTATTAGGGTTTTTTGGGGGGTTATATGAATGGTGTTTTGGATCTTATATATATATATATATATATATATATATATATATATATATATATATATATATATATATATATATATAGTGTTAAGTTTTGATTAGTTTTAAGTGTTTATTTTGATTGCTGATAGTTTGATTTATTTTAGTTTAAGAAATATAGTTTTAAGGATGTGTTTTGTTTAAATTTTCCTTCTGTCCAAGAGTCCAGTTGATAAAGTAAGGGGAAAGTTTGTGTTGTGGGACCATTGTCTGCAGGTGTGATTCAGGGTGTGGGGCTTGTTCTTGCAACAACCCGCCACATTATTTTGGCGCCCGAACAGGGACTGCCGAGGTGGGATAGGAAGCTGGACTGTTGGACGAAGGACGGAATTAGGATTAAGGTTGATGAAAAATGGAGGAGCAATTAAGGGTTTTGAAGGAGGAATTGCGGCTGAGTAAGGAGTGTGAGGAGAGGTTGCTAGTAGAGAATAAGAGGTTGAACTGGGAGAATGAGGCGATGCAGAAGGAGCTTAGGGAGTTAAAGGGAACTGTAGAGAGAGTGGAAGAATGTGTTGAGATGAGGATGAAAGAGAATGAGGAACGAATGGAGAACCGATTGGAAGCTATGATGGGGCAAGTCATGGGGATGATAAAAACTATAATGGGTGAAGGTGCAGTCGGAGGAGTGTCCTCAGTTTCAGGTAATGGGTTGACAGTGGATGAGAAGGCTAAGGTTAGTGATAATGGGAAAGGAAGTGATAGTGATAGTAATGGTAATAGTGATAGTGAGATTGAAGATAAGGGAATAAGGCATAGTAAGGATGAACAGAAATGTGATAGGAATCATGAGAAGAAAGGTAAAAGTGATGTGAAGAAAGAGAAGAAAAAGTATCATGCTGATAGCAAGGACGATCGTGAATGGGTGAAAGTGGCGAGTAAGAAAAGGGCTAGGAAGAGTATGATCAAGGATAGGAGTATGACTGTGGAATTAGATTCCTTATATTCTAGCGAGGAAGTAGGAAACAAGAAGGAAGGTAGCAGTGATGATAGCAGTGAGAATGAACGTGATATGTGTAAGACTGTGTTTATGAGAGAGGTACCTCGGTGTAAAAGGTTCAATGAGCATAGTAGTAGGGATGTATACGAGTTTTTCAAGGAGTATGAGAGGTATTGTCAGGATAAGTATGGTGATAGTAAAAGAGTTTGGGCTAGGGAGTTAGGAGAATATTTGACTGGGTATTTGTTGACGATGTATGGAGTGATAATGAGTGTAGGTGACATTGATTATGAAAGTGTGAAAAAGAGAATAATTGAGCAGGTAAAACGTATGAAAGGGAGTGTTAAGTATAAGCGTAAGAATGATTTTGATGAAGCACGGATGAATGCAGGAGAAGCGATATCGATGTATGTATGTAGGTTGGAAACTTTAGCTAGGAAGAAGTATGGGGATGAAGGTATAAAAGAGAATAAGGAGTTAATGAAGAAGTTTTTGGCTACTGTACCCGAGAATGTTGCTGAGTTTGTTAATTTGAAACGGAAGGAGAAAATGAGGTGGACGAAAGAAAGATTGACATGGGATGATATTTTAGAGATAGTTGAGGATTACGAGTTGGATAGATGTATGAAAGAAAGCAAATCTGTGAGTGTAAGAACTGGAATAGAGGAAAGTGTGCCAGAATTTGTTAGTTTTACAGATGCTGTTATGAGAGGACCGATGAGGGTAGCTGATAGTGTAGTAGATATTAGTGTTAGGGCGAGTAATATGGGAATACCTGTAAGGACAAATGAAGGGTTTAGGCAAGGGAATCAGGTTTGGAGGGATAAGAGTGCTAGTGCGCCGCAAGGTAGGTCAGGTAGTTTTATCCGTGAAGAGAAGTGTTATAGATGTGGGAAAGTAGGACATAAGAAGAATGAATGTAGATGGGCTCTAGGTGCTTGTTTTGGATGTGGTGAGGTAGGGCATAGAATTAGCGAGTGCAAGAAAGAGAAAGGGGTAAAATGTTATCGGTGTGGTATGACTGGGCATATAGCGAGTGGATGTCGTAGTAATCGTATGAATGTGATGTGTGGTAATTGTGGTAAGGATGGTCATTATGCTAGAATGTGCCAGGAGCCGCGGGGTAAGTGTACTGAATGTGGTGCAGATGGGCATGTAGCTAGAGTATGTAGGAAGAAGGGAGTAAGTCAGCCAGGATGTTCGGGAAACTAGAGTGTAAGAGGGTTCAGCTGGGTAAGTCCTCGAGTGTGTGCGGAGTGAATGTGATGCATGTTCGTGAAGGTTTACTACATGAAGACGTGATGGGCGAAAGAGCTTATTACTGCATGAGTGCAAAAGTAAATTTTAATGGAATAGAGCTAGTTGGTCTGATTGATACTGGTTGTGGTGTCACTTTAATGTTTAGGAATGCATACGATAAGGTAAGGGATGTGTGTGAATTTAGAGGGTGTAAAGGTGAAGTGAAAGGTATCGGTAATTTAAGTATGTCTGTGCAAGGAAAGTTACGTGAGAATGTTATGATTGGGGGGCTGATGATGGAAGATAATGATTTTTATGTTGTTGAGGGAGTAAATGACAAATACGATGTGTTGTTAGGTTATAACTTCTTGAAAAAATGCGGTATGATTGTACATCCTAGTGTAAATATGATAGAAATGAATGTTAAGGGTAAATTTTGTGGGGAATTTTATTTGAATGAAGATGGTAGTGTATGTACGAAGGTATGGAAAGGTGTGCCATTAATAGCAAAAGAAGGTGTTAAATTGTCAAAAGATGCGAGTGAGGTTGTCAGTGTAAAAGTTGCATGGCCGAATAGTCTGGGAATTGCCAATAGTGACAATTGTGAATATGTAGTGGAAGGTTCGGAAGCAAGTAATTTGGTGAAAACAAGTGTGCATGTGTATGATGGTATTTTGAATTTGCAGGAGCTGAAGGTGTATGTGAGCTTGTTGCCGACTGTAAGGAGGAAGAGAATACGGGGTATACGTGAGGGTGATTGCATGGGATGTATGTATACGTTGGTCAATATAGAGGATGAAAGGTATGTTAAATTGAGACATGTTATGATGGGTAAGGTAAAGCAGGATGACGATTGGGACTGTGAAAGTTTGAAAGAAAGAATTAATGTAGATGAGAATGGTGACGAGGATTGGGGGGGGTCAAAGCTGCCTAAATTTAGGATAGTTCTTAATAATGATACCCCCATATATCAGCATCCCCAACATTTTTTTCTGCCTATTGCCAGAGAAATAGAAGAGCAGTGCCAGGAGTTAGAGCAAATGGGTGTAATAGAAAGAAGTGAGAGTGCCTGGAATAGCCCTATTGTACCTGTAAGAAAGCCGGATGGAAGTTTACGTATGTGTATTGATTATAGGAAGGTGAATGAAGTAACTGTTAAAGAACGTTTCCCGATGAATGTAGTGTCTGACTGTGTGTATAAGATGCATGGTATGAAAGTTTTTACCAAATTAGATTTAGTTAGGGGCTATTACCAGATGCCTCTGGCAGAGGGGAGCAGGCCCATTACGGCATTTTCGAGCAGTAATTGTCATTATCAGTTTAATAGATTAAGTTTTGGCCTTGCTAATGCGCCTGCTGCCTTCCAGAGGGCGATGAATGTAGTTTTGGCTGGGTTTGATCGACAGAAGGTGACTGTTTTTATAGATGATATTTTGATTGCTAGTGAGACTGTTGAGGAACACATGCAGTTGCTTGAAGCAGTATTAGAACGGTTGATAGAAGGTGGTGTGAAAGTTAAGCTTGAAAAGTGTACATGGTTGGCCGGGGAGGTGGAATTTCTTGGGCATGTGGTGAGTAAATTGGGTATAAGGAAGAGTGATAAGTTTGTGAGTAAGGTGAGAGAATTTCCACGTCCTCGTACGGTGCGTGAGTTGAGAGGTTTTCTTGGGTTGATTGAATTTGGTCGGAAGTTTGTCGGAGATTGTTTTGGAATAGGAAAACCTTTGAATGAGTGGACAGGTAGGAGAAATAGTACGAGACTGAAATGGGATGAGCGTATGATTGAAGCATTTGAAAAGTTGAAAGATGAGGCTGCGAGAGACGTCACTTTGGCCTTTCCCGACTATAGTGAGCATGCGAGTATGCTAAAGTTATATACGGATGCTAGTGGGATTAGTATGGGTGGTTGCTTAGTTCAAATGCAAAGAATAAATGGAGATGAACAGTTGAGAGTGATAGCGTATGTAAGTAAAGCATTTAATAAGGCTGAGAGAAAGTATTCCACGATTGAAAGGGAGTTGGCTGCGATAAGGTTTTGCGTGAAAGCGTTGAAGGTGTTTTTGTATGGTGTGAAATTTATTGTGCGTATTGACCATCAGCCCCTAGTGTACATGATTAAGAAAGAGTCTGTGAATGCTAGGGTTGCGAGGACAATAGAGGATTTGAATGAATTTGACTTTAAGCTAGAATATGTACCTGGGAGTAAGAACGTGATAGCAGATGCGATGTCAAGGATGCATGGTAAGATAGAAGATAGTAGTGAGAATGATAGTAATTTTGAAAGGTTGCCAGAAGATTTAGTGGTGGTACAAAGTTTTGAAGGGGATGACGTGGTGTATAAATGTATTTTGGGTGGGTTGAATAAGTTTAAATTGAAGGGTTTGAATAAGGATATACCTGCTAGTGTAGATGAGCTTAGAATGAGTGTTAGGAATAAAGTATCGAAAGAAATGGCACATAAGGAGGAGGATAGTGTGCTTGAGGGTGAATTGTTATCAAAAGTATTGTTGGTAGTAAGTATGTTGTATGGTGTCACTGTTTATTTGTATTTTGGGTGGAATCGTCCGATGCAATACCGGGCAAATAAGGAGACTGAAAGGGAGTATATATTGAGGTTACAATGTAATGAAAGATGTTGCAAGTTGTTGAGTGAGAAGGAGGATTGGCTGAATGACTTGAATCTGAGTGGTATGAGCATGGAAGATAGCGAAGATGAACATAGGTGTGACAAGAATGACCCTATTGATAGAAGAGTAAACATTTGTATGCATGGTGTAAAAGGAAGAATGATGACATATGTGGGTATAAATGAGAATGAATACTGTAGTTTAATTGATACAGGTGCGCAAGTGTCATTAGTGAATATGTCTGTTATCAAGGAAATGGAGCGGTACAATTGGGAAGTGAAAAGGCAATATACGAGTGTGAGAATTCATGGGATAGGTAAAGGAAGTTTGCTAGTTTGGGAAGAAGTGCGTTTGAAAGTAAAACTGGGAAGTATGGAGGTGGAACATAATTTAATTGTAATGGGAGAGAATGAGATGCCTAGTTGTTTTTTGATAGGAATTGACTTTTTAAGATTGCATGATTTATCATTTGATATTGGTAGTGGTTTGCTTCTGAAGAATGGATGTGAAGTAGTTGTGATAGAAGATAATAGTGTATTTATGGCGAATTTTGTTGGCATGGTTGATATTACGAGGAGTGAGGATGATCTACTGACTAAAGAGGAGGTGGAAGAAATACAAGATGAATGTGTGGAAATTAAAAGGTTACGTGAATATATGTTGAATAGTATTGGGGTAGAAGAATGGCCGTCTGATTTAGAGGTGTATAAGAAAGTTAGTAAGAGACTTATTGTGTGTAAGAATATTGTTTATTTTCTACATAAAAGAATGGATGAAGATATATATGTTCCTGTGTTTCCGATGCATGCAGCGGTAAGTATGTGTATGTTAGTGCATGACAGATATGGGCATATGGGTAAGAATAAATTATGGTAATGCATGCGTGAGAGATTGTTTACACCTGGGTTGAGTCAGATATGTAAGGATGTAGCGACTACGAGTGAAGATTGCCAGAATGGGAAGTATCAGAGAGTGCATGCTAATCCGCCTGTTCTGAGATTACATATGAAAGAACCATTTGAGATGTTTGTGATTGATTGTAATTCGTTGCCTGTGACTGCGTGAAGACATATGTGAATGATTGTTATGGTTGATCACATGAGTAAATTTACCTATGCAATACCTATCAAGGATAAACGGAGTGAGACTGTTGCAAGAATGGTTGGTCAAGTGATGTTGCCGATGTGTGTGTGTAAGCCTGTGAGAATGTTAAGTGATAATGGCCCTAGAGTTTGAGCAGATGTTAAGAGAATGGGGTACTGAACATGTGTATTCGACTCCTTATATGCCAAGTGCGAATGGGTTGGCTGAAAGGACTGTAAGAACATTAACTAAAATTTTGCAAATGATGAGTACATGTGATAATGATTGGGATTTGTATGTTGGTAGAGCGTTGTCGGCTTACAATGCAACAGTGCATAAGAGTACGGGTATGTCTCCATGTAAGTTTGTGTTAAATTTTGAAAAGATAATAAGACCGAGGTTGGGTGTGTCGGAGGATGATAGAGATGTGTGGAGGAAAGCAAATAAGAGGTTTGAAAGCTTTGTTGGTGAGAGAGTGATGAAAGAAGTAATTGAAAAGGGTAGAATGAATGTAAATAAGGTGCGTGATAAATTTGAAGGTTCCTATGAGGTGTTAGAAGTTGGTTCGAGTGGATTAAGTTATGTTTTGGGTAAGTTGTGTGTGGATGGTAGTGAGGAAATAGTTAGGGCACACCACAACCAGTTGTGTAAATGGAAGGAGGTACCTGAGTATATCCAAGAGAATGGGATGAGTAAATGGTTGAAAAGGAACAAGTGTGAACCTAATATGTATGAGGAATTAGGTCTAGAAGGTAAACAGTTGGTGTTAGTAGAATATATGAAAAGGAAGAATACGAGAGCTTCAAGTTAGGATGAAAGAAGGAGAAATTTTATAAGTAAAAGTGAGAATAGTAATAAGTATGACAAGAGTGTAAATGTACATGTGTGTATGGAAGATAAATGCGTTAATACAGATGAATCATGGCTGAGTATGAATGATACCTATAGTGTGTGTGACTTTTCCTTAGGTGATGTAAAAGAAAGGATGACGAATGCGAGAGTGAGAGATAGGAGAATGATTAGTAGTATGAATGAATCTTTTGCTAAAGTTGAGAATGTTTTTGATGAAATGGATGAACAGTTTACAGAAATGAGTGTAATTTTAGGGCCAGATGAGAACGAGGTAGTTATGATTGTACATAATATATTAGATGATAGGGATTTAGATAGGAATAGTGTTAATGTAGCGAATGATTGTGATAAGGAAGAAGTGAATGAGAGAGTATATGGAGGCACAGTTACTCGGAGCAGAGGTCCTGTTCCCGACTGCGACTGGGTTATGAAAAAAATAATGTAAGTGGTTGTGGGAGAATGTAGTAGGATTTGGCAAAGTAAGGGGGGGGGGGGGAATGTGGAGGATTAATTTTTTTTTATTTTTTGTTTATTTTCTTTTGCCAAATCCAGAGAGAGAGAGAGAGAGAGAGAGAGAGAGAGAGAGAGAGAGAGAGAGAGATTCAATTTGCTTTAGTATTGCTAAATCGCGCGTGCGCGAGAGAGAGTGTGTTTGTGTGCGTGTTTGTGTGTGTGTATGTGTGTGTGAGTATGTGTGTTTGTGTGTCCGCGGTGCGCGCCGAAGAACAAGTGGTAGTTAGCGAATGATTGTTTGTAGCAGGGTTAAAAGAATAACTCTGGTTTGTAGTGGGAAAGACTGTCGGTGTATTAGAGGTTGTTTGTTTACATTAGTTAGGTTACGACAGTGGTGAATGTTTCGGAGCGAATGCTTTTTTGATTTGACTGCAGCAAGAGGCAGTAGTGAGTGCTGGATTTATTATTATATTTTTCTTACCAGCGTTGGAAGTGTTTTGATTATTTCAACCGCCGTGATTCCTCCTTTGGAGAAATTAAATTGATATGAATGACTATCTTTAGTTGCTGACCTGGCCTGTAATCGATTATATTTAGACTGCTCTTGTGGATTGACCGACTGTAGATGACCTGGATTGTGTTCAAGAACCGGATTTGATTGTGCTTTTGTATTTCGATTGACGACGATGATGATAAGGATGATGATGATGAGGATAACGCGCACAACCCAAACAAACTAATACATATGTGTACTAATATTTAACAGTGATAAGGTTGCTGCAAAGTTGTGGGTTTGGGCTTTTAATGACTGTTGGCCCTTGTGTGGAAAAAGTGGTCCACACATAAACAAATATTGGTGTTGGTGTGACGTTTAATTTTAGGTTTATTAGGGTTTTCTGGGGGGTTATAAGAATGGTGTTTTGGCTCTTATATATATATACATATATATATATATATATATATATATATATATATATATATATATATATATATATATATATAGTGTTAAGTTTTTATTAGTTTTAAGTGTTTATTTTGATTGCCGATAGTTTCATTTATTTTAGTTTAAGAAACATAGTTTTAAGGATATGTATTGTTTAAATTTTCCTTCTGTCCAAGAGTCCAGTTGATAAAGTAAGGGGAAAATTTGTGTTGTGGGACCATTGTCAGTAGGTGTGATTCAGGGTGTGGGGCTTGTTCTTGCAACATCCCGCCACAGTATAGAGAATTCTGAAAGACATTATGTCTAAAATTCAGCAGGTTTTCCTGCTATGAAATCTCGCCTATTTATTATCTAATCGTTTGTTAGCCCATCTTCTCTTACTCCTTTTCCCCTTTTCATAACTTTTAATGCTTTCTTTACTTTTAATAATGTTACTTTCGGTGTTTCAATATTTCTAGCATCAAAATTTTGATATATCACTGTTGTATATCATCGTATAGACATCATCTGTAATTCTTATCATTTCATCGCTTTTGTTGATATTTCTATTTTCATCCTTTAAAGCGAATATTTGTCGGTGTCATGTTTCAAGTCTTCTTTTTATCAATTTGATTCAATTTAAGTCGAATTATGTTCAGGGATGTCATGGGGTTTTAGTTTATTTATTATTTTCGATAGTTATACCAACTTTATTTCATCTCTCTTGGATTTTTCCCTCATTTCCAATCTTTTATTTATTAGGTTTTTGATGTTTTCTAAGTTTTCCTTGATCTTGTTAGGGAACTTTTCCATATATCTCATGAGCTCATTCTAACACGAGCTTTGGTAAATTACTATTCATTTCTTTTTTACTTCATTCCATTTCATCATGTAGCTGGAAGTACCTATTTTGTATTGCTAAACTAGACTCATTAGATTTTTCTCTAATTACAGTAGTGTTTATTTTCGTTATTTTCTAACATACAGACAAATTTAACTTCTCACTATGCAATTGTTCTTGACTTTATATCTTTTAACACTGCTATACCTACAAATATATTAACTTTATCATTGATGATAAAATCTGTTTCTTTGTTCATTTCTCTATTTGGGCTTATCCATGTAAATTTTCTATATTCCTTTCCTTCTTGCGGATACTCCCAGTATACCTACTGCTGATTTTCCTCTCTTCGTTTGACCAATCTTAGCATTGACATCACCCAAAACAAATATAAATTGCGTCCTACGTTGTTATTTTTCGTCAAAAATATCTTCAATTATTCATAAAACTTTTACGTTTTTTCCTCTATATGGGATGTTCTTGGTGCATAAGTTTGAATGATCTTTAAATTATACTTCATATTCAGTTTGATATTCAGTCCTGCAATTCTATCACTAATACTACAAAATACTTCTGTTTCATGCAGGATTTTTATTAATAAGAGAACCAAATTAATTTCCTTTGTTACTTTCATGTCATATGAAACAAAATGTATGGCCCTATCTTAATTCTATATAAGACTTCCAGTTCATCTAAGTTTACTCAATCCTGTTATATCCCAATTTATCTCTTTCAGCTTTTCTTGTAACAAGCAAGTTCCTATTTCTAGACAGGGTATTGAAATTGTATGCTGCAGGGTTCAGTTTCCATACAATGATATATATTGTATATATATATATATATATATATATATATATATATATATATATATATATATATACATATATATATATATATATATATACTGTGTATATATACATATATATATATATATACATATGTATATATAAACATATATATACATGTGTATGTATATACATATATATACATATGTATATACATATATATGAATATATATATGCACATATATATACATATATATACATGTGTATATATACATACATACATATATACATATATAAACATATATATATATATATATATATATATATATATATATATATACATGCATATGTATAAATATATATACGTGTATAAATATATATACGTGTATATATATATATATATATATATATATATATATATATATACACACAGTATATATATATATATATATATATATATATATATATATATATATATATATATATATATATATATATATATGACAGTGCAAGTATGTCCATATATATTCACATATATACACTATATACAAACACATACGTGTGTAGGCACTTTCAATCTGATTTCAAAACATTAAGAATTACTTAGAATTGAAACATCGTTGTAAAAATATCTTGGTTAAATCATACAGTTTGACAATAGACATACATAAGGAGGACTGTTATATTCACAAAAAAATACAAGATTTTTCTACGATTTTCATTATACTTTTTTTAACTTAATCATCATATGACTCGTCTTGTATTCGTATTATCTATAATCTTTCGCTCTCAAATCAAAAGTCAGATAAGGAAAATCAAACAGATGTTTTGATTCTTTCTTAATGCAAAGGATTTATTAAGGTATTCATGAAAAGAAAAATAATAAAATCTGAATATCTAAATTGATCGTTGCCATCGTCTTGGCTTCGGAAATGGGACAATGAGTTCTTCGTCGTCATATCATTATAAAACAGTTAAATGCTTCTGAATGGTGTGTTTCCTGGTGATTTATATTCCTTTTCATTGGTAAATGCAACTGTCGTGGCATCAGAGGCTTTGCTGGCATCCTCATCTCTTTCAGTAGCACATGAGAGGCATGGAATCTTCTTTTCCATAGCGGCTCTGTATTTGGGATGACTGATAGCATAAACAATAGGGTTGTACACTGCATTGGCCTTAGCAAACACTGAACCCCAAATGGAAAACAGTGGAGTGACCATAGGCTTGTACAAAAGACTGGCCATATTGATGACAAAGTAAGGAGTCCACGCAATAAACCATAGGGACACAGTCGTTAGGGCAACCTTCGCAAGACGGCATTCGTTTGAAGTCTTTTTAGCTTCTGGGTCATTTCTCAGGGTCTTTACACCCATTTTTTTTGCTTGTTCCCACATTTGTTTTTCATGGTTGAAAACAGCTTTCATGATGAATGTATAGCAAAAGATAATGAAGAATAGAGAAAAGATGTAGCAATCTGTGGCATAAAGATACAGGTATACTTGACTATAAATATCTTCAGAGAGGTAATCAGTACCGCAGGCGGTCATGTTGCCTTCAGAAACATACCTGCAAAAACTAAAGAGAGGAAGAACACCCCAAAATAGTGTTTGTGCCCATACAATGAAAATTCGCAGTAAAGCACCATTGGCAGTCAATGGCTGTCCTGAAAGACCCTTCACGATGACATTGTAATGATCCAAAGTGATAAAGACCATCGACCAAATAGATGCAGTTCCGAAGACAGAACCCAACATTCCTTACTTGTGGCAGGCGATATCGCTGAAAGCCCACATCTGATAATAGCAGTTGACTAGAATTGGTGGGCACATGCAAAACATCATTCCAAAGTCGATAAAAGCCAAATTCACGACGTACATATTAGCAGGAGATCGGAGAGACTTGGTGCACATGAAGACCCAGATGACAACGAAGTTACCGCCAATAGCATGGGTGCTTGTGACGACCATCCAAAATGCGATCAGATTATACCAAAGAGGGTTCATAGGAGGAAACTGGTATCAGTGGGTATCAACCATATAAAGGAGGTCATGGGGCACCGTGTCAACTACGGTGTAGTTCCCCTAGGGGTTTGTTGAGGGCATACTGCTACTGGTCATGTTAGTAGGATCCTCCCAGTATCCCATCTGTAACAAAAAAGAAAAAACTAGCAGGATGAAATTGATAAAAATTAGTATTAGCAAAAAAAAGGAATGACAAAGAGTCAAAGATACTTTTCAAATTTAGATATGTAAAAACAACATTTTAGGTGTTGCATATAACACTTTCGGATGACCATAGTTTGTAATTAAATATATTCATTATCGCCCCCCCACAAAAAAAAAATTGTGGAGTGTAGTACAATTTGTCCATAAGTGAATTTAGATAATGATATCCTTCTGATATATCTACGTTGAAATAATATTGCACGTCAATTTACCGCCTTTGAAATACATTATTGTATTGTTGAGGTTCCGGTGTTATTTCTGTCTGAAAATTGTGTATTAAAATTAAGTATATTTTGTCCCCTTGAATTGACTTTGCACTCTTATTGAAGTTGGATACTATTCCACCTTTTGTGGACTTAGTATGGTATTTTGGTGAATACTATTTGAAAAAAAGTTTAGTGTTTTGTAGGGTGGTCAAGCTAGCCATCACAAGTGGCGACTGTGACAGGATCTGTCGTTCCTAAGTATTCACCGGTGTATGTGCATAGGTAATTCTTGGGGTTATTTTTCAGGCAGCATATTTTCACCTCCTCGTAGTTGTCTTGTGTAAATTTAGTATTCTGTGTGAATAATAGTGGTCATTATGGTTGTTAATGTATTAGAACTCCTTAGCCGAGAGGGTTGGCAAGAGAGTTTTGCAGAGTTGAATAGGGAAGACTTGGAAATTATAGCGCAGCATTTTGAATTGGAATATGAAGTGTCCATAAGAAAGGGCGTATTGCTATTGCAAATTTATCAATATGTTAAAACTGTAAAACTGGCACTAGTTTCATGCAAATCAGGTGAAAATTGGCCATTGCATTATCTTTAAACCCAATCACTCACTAAATCTAATCCAATTATCCTTGGATCATGACCAAGCATTACACCAAATTTCATGAGATTCAGTTAAATAGTTTTTGAGTTATGCGAATCACAAACACACAGATAGACATGCAAACAAATAAATACACAAACAAGAGTAATGGCATCACTATATCATGTTGTACATCACAAGATAGGCAATTGAATTATGCACATTTTGGCACTAGTTTTACGAAAATCGGATAACGGACCACGATGTAGCAGAAAGACATTTTTTTTTACCTTTTCGAGACTTTCACTATGACCTTTGAACACAATCCCTCCCAAATCTACGTGAATTGTCCTTGGATCAAGGCCAGTCTTCCCACCAAATTTTATGAGATTAGGTCAAATAGTTTTTGAGCTTCGTGATTCGTTTTTTACCATTTCGTGACATCGACCTTGACTTTTGACCCAATCACTCCCTAAATATCATCAAAATGTCCTTCGATCATGGCAATCATCCCACAAAATTTCATGAGATTCGGTCAAATAGTTTTCGAATTATGCAAATCACAACCATCAACACAGACATACAAACGTACGCCTATCAAAATATAACCTTCGCCGCAAAGAAGTTGGCGAAGGTAATAACAAACAGAGAACTCTTGATGCATTAATATCAAATGCAAGTATTTCATATAAAGTTCAAGTTTAATTATTAACAAAAAATTACAATTTCAAGTTTATTACACAATTCTAGTGAGATATTTACTAATTCTTATTTGAAGTAAGCTTCAATTACGTTACTGCAAAATTTTATGTCATTCCGAGATCGGTAGCGAGTCTTAATTGCTGTGACAGATATGAATATCTTTTCACACAAATATGTTGTTAAAAATTTGATAAAAAATTCCTTGGCTTTCACTGAGTAAAGAGTTTTCACATTTTATGGAGAGCCAAAATTGAAGTATTGATAAGGACGACTGGAATTTAGATTTTTGAGACTATATTAGATCGATGAGGATTTCTTTTTCATTAACGCTTAAATGTTTAATGTTATTTTTAATGGTTGCTAGAAACGGATCTATCATCCGCAAATTGCCATACCTGGGGGCTTCCTTTGTGTTACAACAACCCAAATATTATGTCGATGACTGTAATTGCTGTTGAATGAAGTGCTATCAGACAAGAAGCTTTTAACAATGATGTCCTCAGCAACCATTCTTTTAAAGCACCTACTTTGTTTTGCATATTTTAATGCATTCTTTGAAAAGAGTTTTGATTGCAAAGGACTTTCAGAACACACAATAACAGGATCTTAAATAAATCGAAGTTTCGTCATTTCTTTTCAACTCCAGTTCCAATGATTTTTCTAAAGGTACTTTACGAGGAATATGGATGCTCTGATTCATTGATTAGGTCACGGTTAATTGAAGTATTAATATTATCAATAGTTATTCTATCTTTGATTTTACTACAAAAATACAAAATGTTTGCTTGCTTTTCCTTACTAATTATGGGTCTATTATATTCTATTTTATTTGAATCTGAAAGACAAAACATAAAGGAAGAATTGGTAATTTGACAAACAGTTTCCCATCGTGTTTGATAAGTTTCACATATAACTGTTGCCTGGCTCCTGCTGAAGCAGGGAATGTAGGTAACTGTGTTGCATACGGTTATGAAACAGATAAGAGTATGTTCCGTTATATGTAAGCCTACACTACATCAGGAAAAAATTATTTATAAAGTTTAATTTATTCTAAATAATAGTACTCTTAGTTAATTAATTCTGTTCTTTTCTGGTAAAAGCTGGATTAAATTTCTAATGTTAAATCTGCCTAAAATGCTAAATTTGCAACACTGGATTCTCTGTCTTCTGTTAAATTTGTATCAGGGTTTCCTGAAGAGGATTAAGAAAACGCAAACTGAAATATCCAAATTTTCCTGCAAGCCACCAAAATTTTCGTAATGGACCACCAGGGGTCCGCGGACCACCGGTCGGCCACCGCTGCTCCAAATGGGTTAAATCAGAAAAAAACCTAACTTTATCAAAAGTCTTCACTTCCTGTAATTGGAATGTAATCACCTTCCACTGTATATTTGTGATTCCAAATAAAAGCTTGGTATCTCTGAATTACCAAACAAGTTATAGGGTAAAAATCCATTAAAAATAAGAAGAGTTAAAGTGCTTTCTGGGAGGGCAACCTGAAAAGATCAAATTACACATGACAAAAGCCCTAAAATTTATAGCTATAATTGTTTTTGATTGTTATTTAATTCTATAAAGTTTATCAGCTATATTCTATCATGCAGAACAGTATTTCAGCTTTCTTTTGGTACATCACTTATTCATATTGGACCATAATTAAGGAACATGCTGCAAATAACATAAACTGGTAATATATCTGCAATCAAGCATTCATAGCACATATAACTTTATTTTGTTTCAAGGAATAAGCTCCACAATTATCATCGTTACCAACCATCATCAACATTGCAATAATTGAGATCATCATCATCAACACTGCAATCATCGAGATCATCATCATCATCATAATCATATTGTACTTTGTCACAATCAACATATACATTAGCATAGATATATACTACATGACCCACAAACACATCACCATAATCCTCACTTCCATCATCCTTTCCATCACCATCATCATTGCCAAAAGCAACATCAGCAGAGTTATATGAAAATTATAAATCTTGAAGCTAATATTATGTTAACATTGAATTCTCGAAACCAACTGAAATAGTTTCGAACTTTATTTTTAAGGCTAATATTCATTCAAAGTACAACTCATCATTGCCGTTCACATCTACACCCATAATTAGTAGCTCTTCATCATCATGGGGTAGCTCATTGTAGCTGGTTTTCAATCAGCACAATTTAGAACACTTTAGATAGTTGGCCACGCAAGTACACTTCAATAGTCGGCATGACCTAAAGCAGTTACATGGGATAAGCAACATAACTGCTTTTGGTGCCGGTGTTCCATCTGACCTGTCGATCGTCAACTCTTCCTTGTTGCCCTCTCTTGAGATAAGATTCCATCCATGATTAAGAGGTGAGTGGATAGTTAGCAGAGTTTCAAGACTTCTCAATTTGCAGCTTGGTAGTTGTCTCTTAAAGTGTGCTTCTGAAGGGCACTTGAATAGATTGGAAGCTGGTGGGGATCGATCTGAGCTTTTTTTTTTTTTTTTTTGCATCAAAGAGGTGATAGCAAAGATCATTCACACTATGTTTGTGTTTGCAGCATACATTTAGCAGGTAAATGCTTCTAATTTACCTTATAGTTCCTCAGATACAGTCATTCTCTTCCTATTAGTTTGAAAATGCCATGTGCATCAACATCCCTTTTCAATATATTCAGTGCATAGAATCTTCCACGACCAGCTAATGCACCACCACTATCACATCCAGTAAATGCATGAATATATAGTGATGCAATATAGACGGAAGACTGCCATTTTCTTGACATCAGTGTATTCCATCTTAGCTTGGGTCCCACCTGTGATACATTACTGCATTTACGTCACTATCTAAGGCAAGTGAGATCACAAGTACACCAGTGTCGTCTGCTTCTTTTTCTATGGAGCAGAGTACTTGGACAAGCTTTGATCTCTATTCTTGCGACAATTTGAACTTTCTTGTTTTAATTGGGTGGGCAAAACTTGGTCCATTACACAACACATGTAATATTTTTCAACTGAATAACTCCAGTTGTGGTTTACCTCCCTTCTCGTTTAACATCATTAATGGATATTTTCCAGTATGTATCGAATACATTAGTGTTTGCTGACCAAAAAGCTTCATTCATCACTTTTGAGAATATGAGAGATATCACAAGACAAGAAATATTTGTGCAAGTCAAAATATTTGGGTAATAGAACAAATGAAAACGAGACTACTGCATCCACAAAGACATTGCTTTGTAACTTAGATTCTGAGTTACTAAATAAACATTAGCCAATAGCTGTATCCGGTTGGCTCCATTTTTGGATGATTTGTCATATTGTTGAGTCAAATCTCTTTCCCACAGGGCCTGCAGCAAAGAGGACACACTGGCGAACATAGCAACTGTGGCTGTTATACAACAGCAGCCAAGTGCCCCAACAGAGACGGATCCCCTGGGTGCCACACACCCCAGGTCAAGCTTAAGAAGATTGAAACGGAGACAAAAGTTCAGCCGGAATAGGCCGATCCTGGCCTTATCGAATTTTGTAACATTTAGAATGTAGTCTTATCCTGATACCATCCTTACGATCCCCTTCTGTATTCCTCCCCATTGTCAGACCCTTAGTGGACAAAATAACTTTGTAACTTTTTATGTAATCAGAATGAGCACTTGCCAGATTTAATTCTAATAGCCACGCCTTCTCCATTATGAGGCTCAATACTACACAGTATTCTAGAAGGTTTATTCCAGGTGTTACCTAGTTGTGGAATGATCTTCCTAATCAGGTAGTTGAATCAATAGAACTTAAAAAAATCAAAGTTGGAGCAAATGATTTTATGTTGACCAAGCTGACATGAGTATTTTTATTGTTTATATATGATATATCTGTTTTTGACGTTGTTAATAGTTTATATTGGACATATCTATTTTGACGCTGTTACTGTTTTTAGAATGATATATTGTTAATTTATTATCATTCATTTATTTCCTTATTTCCTTTCCTCACTGGACTATTCTTCCCTGTTGGAGCCCTTGGGATTATAGCATCTTGTTTTTCCAACTAGGGTTGTAGCTTGGCTATTAATAATAATAATAATAATAATAATAATAATAATAATAATAATAATAATAATAATAATAATAATGTGACTTTCAAAAATTCCAGAGAAATTGCATTACTGTAGTAACTATTCAAATAATCGTGCTCGGTATTCTTTGTGAAGATTTTCTTTGTTTCATTAAAAACCGTTGAAAAGAAACTAATTAAACTCCCTAATTATCCTCGTCTCCCACATTTCTTATGTCTTAGCCACATCTACAAGGCCACGTTACAGAGATGCAATGTTACCAAATATTTTACTTTCACACTTTGTCTTGTGTACAAAGGTCATTTCATCTATTATACAGTCAGAATTTGATGGTACCATATTTGCAGGTAATGCATTTTTTCCAATGCTTTAGGATACACTGATTTACTAGTCTTCCTTGGTATACCAACTACAATGGTCATAAATCAGGGACCTGGTCCCAGTGTGTACTGAAGAACCTCTTGCATGTCAAGTTTCTGCCCCTGAGCCATTGCATGTTTCCAAACAAGTTAGGTGTTGCTTAGAAAATTATTTCTTTCCTTGTCTTGGAGTTGAGAAGTGTACTTTTCTTCCTGTTTATGGAAGTTCTCAGCTTCGTCTTTGGAATGAAGTCATTAAATTTAAGCTCTGGTACATCACGTTCCAGACGAACTGCTTTAAATAACAAGTATGCCTATTTACCATGTAGTTTTGCTAACAGTATATCTTTGATAAAAGATTCAGGAGCAACAGTAGCATTGCTGATGTTTATCAGGTCTTTCGACTTTTAAAACCAGATCATTAAACCATCAATCAGGTTTACAACCCCAGAAACAGCTCTCTCGTCCTTCGAAGTCTAAGACTGCTACAACCCAGCATATTCTAGGTGTGGCTCGTTAATGAGAAGCATATCTCTCAAAAGATTGATGTAACTGCTTCAGTATTCTATTATGAGATAGCATCGTGTCACAGCGCCAGTATTCAAACTAAAGCGACAAATTCCTCCCAGGGTTTTGATGTCTTTGTTGATTGTTTCTTTAATTGCCTGATTCACAGGTATTCTGAGAACCTACCTGAACACAAAATTGACCCTCTCAAATTGCATGATGAATGCTGGGATGACTCTCTGGTAGCCGAGATATTTCAGTATGGTAATACGGAAGAAAATGTGTCGTTTACTTTATCATATGCAAAACCTACAGAGAATACATGCCATGTGTAAATGACAATTTTCTTCACTGTAAGCTCAAATGAGATACAGAAGCACAACTACCATATCAAGATAGCTCATCCATTATTCAGATATTGGACTGTTGTTGTGTCTAAGCTTATCCAGAAAAGATGAGAAGTGATGTCGCAGATTCAGAACCTGCTCATTCTGCACAATTTCTTCATAGGTTTGATTAGATATGTCATCATGCAGATCACATATCACTTCCAGTCCAATTTGCACAGCTGTTTTGAGTTCTGGAACTCAAAGGAACTCCCAGCATGCCAACTGCAGCAGAGCCTCGCACATACACTGTATTTTTGGCATCTGACACCTCTGTTATACTGTATTCCCTTCAGTACACTGGTAATGGAACCTTCAGCAATGACCCCTGCTTCAATGAGAATGCTTCTATGCTACCATCCAGGAAACATTTGCTAATAGTTGACAGGAAATTGCATACCATGTGAAAGGTTCCAATTCTCAAGGTGACATTCTGGTACTGATTTGATTATTTTCAAATTATCTCTGTAATTTTTGCATACGGACTCTTGTCACATACAAACACTATTTGCTCAAGTTTAAGAGTCTCATATTTATTTAGAATGGTTCAGAATTTCATTCACAGTTGACATGTCTGTATCAGGTGCATTCATGGTTGGAAGGTAACTAATTACATCCTGAAAGTTATGGTTGCCATATTTCGGGACAATGTTAAATCCGGTCCAACTAATGACATTTTGTTCAGATGTGGCAACTTGACGAACAAGGAACCGCATAAGGTCCTTGTGCAGGGCAGTTTTGATGACATCTAAACGGTCAACTTCAACAGTCATCAAGTTATGTACACCCATCCTCTCCCCAGATATGTAAAAGGGCAATGGGAAGTTTTCCACATTTAGGCTTTGTTGCTTGGATAAGGGAATGCCAGGTTCTTGTTCTTTCATTGACCATGGTTCAAACACTCTAAATTGTACTGCAATGCTGTTTACTCTGTGTGAAGTTCCTTCTCAAGTTATTGTCTTCTCCGTTCTGTTGATGTTATCCCATGCGACTGTCATGAACTCTTGAGGATGAATATGCTCTGGAACAGCAACAATTCCATTGGCTTTAGAGACTTACCTCAGTCACAATGCAGTTTCATTTCCTTAATCATCATGTATGCCTCACCATGGCCTAGCCTGTACAGCATTTTAATAAATTTAGTGCTCCCAGTCAAGGCCTTTACTACACATGGAAACAAAATGTGTTTTGGTGGAACTTGAGAACTACAACTAACACTATGCACCAGATCTTGAGCATACAAGTCAACCTATATTTCAATTTGCCTGGTTGAACTCTTACAAAAAGAAACTGTTTAGCCTCTGGTGGTGAATTACGTTCACTTACACTAAGTCTTTCTGGGAGATATGGTCAAGGGTTCCTGTTTTAGGGATATTTAGGAGTAGACCATAAATGCATGGGTGCGGTTCGAAGAACTTTATGTACCTCAGATGTACTGGTTTGATGTGACTCCACTTCCTCCCTCAACCTTAAAGTGGTGAGAGTTCGTGTATTGTTATAATCAAAGCACCATATATACTCTGCTGACCACTTCAGCCTTAACCGGAAAATTAGCAAAGAAGCTCAAGGAATACACGGAAATATTAAAAGACTTTCCTAAGTAGCTCTCTAATACATGAGAAAATAACAATCGTATTTCGGATAAAAAAAATTGCAGACGAGTGAATGTACGAAAGACCATACAAATATTCATGCACACATACACACTCACATACATATGCTGTATATCTTCTTTCCCTATATTAGGGGTCGGTTACCTGATGTGTCCTCCGAATGCCTTCTATCAAAGGTATCCTCTTCCGCCAAACTTTTTCTCCTTCTACTATCCTTCAACTTAACTTTCTACCTAATGCTGGGATCCCACATTCCCATATCTCGCTTCAGTTTTCTCCCGTAAGAAGATTTAATGGTTGTTGGCAATCAAACACATCAAACTTTCAGGCTTGGTACTTCTGGCGTGTAGACTCACGTCTTTTTTTTTTTTTTTTCTTTTGAGCGAGAGTACAGGTTTGGCAGCCTGCTGACGGTAGCTTGTAGGTAAGACATAAACATGGTACGTTTATGGTGGGTCAGTCTTTAATTAGGGAGTTCCACTGGGTACATCTGGCCAAGGTCTATAGACCTTGCATTTGGCAACATTTCTGATCGATATACGAGCGGAAAATATTGAAAAAGTCGTACCAAGAGCCGCAAGATTATTTAATTAACTAGTTCAGTAACATGCATCTAATTTTGTATGTTGTATACTTTTGTCACAATGTTGTGTATTTTCCCATAACGACTTGTCTTCTGTACTGTTCTTTGTGCTGCTGCAAGTATTATTAAATCACATACACTATGTAAGTAATAATAACACCACACGAAATTAAACATTTCAAATATATTACAAAAACTAGTCAATATCATATTACAGATAATGATACTTGAAATGCCAGAATAAAAAAAAAATACAAATAATCAAAAGAAGTAAATAAATAATGCAAGTGATGATAAAAAACTTATGAAATTCATCTCACGTGTATATTTCCGGAAATAGTCAATACACAAGAGTTCGTTTGAATTAAAACGAAGGTTGGGCCAAATATCGGCCTTTTGTCAAGAGTCCCCGTCTTTTATTTAATTTAGTTCGTCAGTCCCTCGTCTTTTCTTCCTTCTACTGCTTTATTTGCAATCCCTAGTGACCCATTCTGCCATTCTGTGTCCCTATTATCTGTCATTTTAACAAATCCTGCCCATGACCATATCTTTTTTCTTACAAATTAGAATATTCTTTACTTTATTTTGCTCTCATATCATGTTTACTGGTGTTATTTCCTATTGCTCTTTGAGTTATAACTAGCTTAAGTGCTAAGGCTTTAGGAAGACTACAAGTTCCTGGTACATATATTAATGCTAGTAGGACTATCTGATTGAAAAATATCATTTCTAGAGAAAGGGACATTTTACGTTTTAGAATTTTGTTTACCAAAAACTTTCCATCCCATCCTTAGCCTTCTTTTAATTTTAGTCCTATGTCCTGAGGAAACACTCCCTGTCTGTCCGAAGTATATACATTCATCAACAATCTTAGAGGCTCACCCATAACCCTTATTTGTTATCTCCATATATTTTCATTAAACATTAGTTTAGTTTTATTCATATTAATATCCAGACCAATATTTTTGCTTTCTCTTTTCAAATCTATCATATTTTGAAATTCCTCCCATGATTCACCAAACAGAACTATGTCATTTGCAAATCTTATGTTGTTAATTACTATATGTTTCCCATCTAAAGTCTTAAAAACTACTTCTTGGCACACTGAATAATTCCTGTAGCGGTTTGTCATACTTTGTAGATTTTTCCATTACCTGGCTAATTACATGAATATGGTCAGTTGTTGAATACCTACCTCGAAAGCGTGCCTGCTTTTTTGGTTCACTAAATTCTAGATATCATTCTATTTAGCCTAATATGGTCTTTGAATATTTTATATATTACTTAGAGTAAACTTCTTGGATATTATTTTTTCAGGTCTTCTGTACCTTTTTTTGTGAATTAGCATAATGACAAAGCTTTTCAGAGCTGTAGAGTATACAGATTAACTGAGATGAAACCTCCACCGTCTATTATTAAATCAATTATTAGATCATATTCTACTGATTTGCCTCTTTTCATAACTTCTAATGCTTTCTTTACTCGGTCATTTCGTCATTTATATTGGCGAATTTATTTCTCATATCATTAATAACATTGTATAAAAATCCTCTGCAATCTTTACCCCTCCATCATCATTTAAAGCAAATAACTGTAGGCACCCTGTTCCAAGTTTTCTTTCCATTACTATGATGCTTTTTCCTTTCCCTGGTATTTCCGTAACCTTGATCTGACTGTGTTTACGAAAGTCTTGGTATTTGAGTTAGTATGTCGTTTTGGATAGTTCTGATAACTCTATTTCATCTCTCTTGGACTTTAACCCCATTACCAATGTTTTCTGTATTAAGTTTTTGGTGTTTCTTAATAGTTTTCCCTAATCTATTTTTTTTTTGGGGGAGGGGGACTTTTTCATCTATCTCTTGCGCTGATCCCAATACATTTTTTTTATATCAATGCCCATTTCGTCTTCACTTTCTTCAATTGAATCATGTATCTGGAAGAGCCTATTTTATATTACTTGAATATAATCATCAGATTTTTTTCTTCCTCCAATAGTGTTTATTTTCTTTTCTGAAATAAGTTTTTCTCTTTCTTTCCTTAGATTTAGACAAATAGAATATTACTTCTCTGAACTTTGTGCAGCTTGATTTTAACTCGTTTAACACTGTAAAATCTTTAAAAAGATTAAATTTTTCACTGAAAATAAAATCTATTTCTTTTCTATTTCTCCATTTGGGTTTCTGCATGTGAATTTTTTTATGTTGCTTCTTTCATAAAAAGAAATTGTTCATGACCTTTAGATTGTTTCTTTCAGCAAATTCTACATGGATATCTCATCTGTCATTTCTTGTGCCTACTGCTAATTCTCCTCTCTTTTATTAACCAACTTTAAATTGAGACATGTTGTTTCAAAGATTTCTCCAGATCTTCATAAAATGTTTTCATTTTTTCCTCTATACGGGATGTTGTTGGTGCATAGGTTGGAATGATCCTCAAATAATACTTCTGACCTAATTTGATATTCAATCCTGCTATTTTTTATATTGAGAAAACCCAATATATCTCTTTGTTCATTTCATATTCTTCAAAGCTAATTATATGGCCCTTTTTTAAATCTATATACGATGCCTCAGATCTTTTAATTCCACTAAGTTATGTTATATGCAAATTTATTCTAATCAATTTATTAGTAACAGCAAGGTCTTCTTCCCTAGAAAGGGTCCTTACATTGTATGATGCAAGGTTCTGTATACATATATATTCATATGCACAGTATATACCTATGTATCGATATATATATATATATATATATATATATATATATGTATATGTGTATATATATATAAATATACATATATATATATATATATATATATATATATATATATATATATATATATATATATTTAGATATATATGTGCATATACAGTATATATAAATATACATACATATATTTACATACATATATATATATAAATATATATATATATATATATATATATATATATATATATATATATATATATATATATACACAAATATATATATATATGTATATATATATATATATATATATATATATATATATATAAGTATATATATATGTGCGTGTGTATATATACATATACATATATATATATATATATATATATATATATATTTATACATATCTATATACATTTACATATATATGCATGTATATATATATATATATATATAAATATATATATATATATATATATATATATATATATATATATATATATATATCGATGCATAGATATATACTATGCATATGAATGTATACAGAAATTTCTCTTTAATGTTCGGAAAGATCTTTGAAAAGAGATTGAAATTACAATCACAGTATACTGTAGATTATATATGTATACATATATATATATATATATATATATATATATATATATATATATATATATATATATATATATATATATATATAATCTATACTGTGGTTGTAGTTTCAATCTCTTTTAAAAAATCTTTCCGAATATCGAAGAGAAAATCGATTATTGTATACATGTACACAATTAGCATAATATATATAAGAATAACTGGAATGGTCTGAACAAATGACATAATATTTCTACGGTTTTCATTAGACTTTTTTCCGAGTAAATTAGTATATGAGTCATCTTGTATTCTTATTATATGAAATATTTTACTCTCAAGTTTGAGTGTACATGAAAGTCAGATAAGGAAAATCAAACAGATGTTTTGATTCTTTCTTAATGCAAAGGATTTACTAAGGTATACATGAAAAGAAAAATAATAAAATCTGGATATCTAAATTGATCGTTGCCATCGTTTTGGCTTCGGATATGGGACAATGATTTCTTCTTCGTCGTTATATCATTATAAAACAGTTCAATGCTTCTGAATGGTGTGTTTCCTGGAGATTTCTATTCCTTTTCATTGGTAGATGCAACTGTCGTGGCATCAGAGGCGTTGCTGGCATCATCATCTCTTTCAGTAGCGCATGAGAGGCATGGAATCTTCTTTTCCATAGCGGCTCTGTATTTGGGATGACTGATAGCATAAACAATAGGGTTGTACACTGCATTGGCCTTAGCAAACACTGAACCCCAAATGGAAAACAGAGGAGTGACCATAGGCTTGTACAGAAGACCTGCCATATTGATGACAAAGTAAGGAGTCCACGCAATAAACCATAGGGACACAGTCGTTAGGGCAACCTTCGCAAGACGGCATTCATTTGAAGTCTTTTTAGCTTCTGGGTCACTTCTCAGGGACTTTACACCCATTTTTTTAGCTTGTTCCCGCATTTGTTTTTCATGGTTGAAAACAGCTTTCATGATGAATGTATAGCAAAAGATAATGAAGAATAGAGGAAGGATGTAGCAATCTGCGGCATAAAGATACAGGTATACTTGACTATAAATATCTTCAGAGAGGTAATCAGTACCGCAGGCGGTCATGTTGCCTTCAGGAACATACCTGCAAAAGCCAAAGAGAGGAAGAACACCCCAAAATAGTGTTTGTGCCCATACAATGAAAATTCGTAGTAAAGCACCATTAGCAGTCAATGGCTGTCCTGAAAGACCCTTCACGATGACATTGTAACGATCCAAAGTGATAAAAACCATCGACCAAATAGATGCAGTTCCGAACACAGAACCCAACATTCCATATATGTGGCAAGCGATATCGCTGAAAGCCCACGTCTGGTAATAGCAGTTGACTAGAATTGGTGGGCACATGCAAAACATCATTCCAAAGTCGGAAAAAGCCAAATTCACGACGTACATATTAGCAGGAGTTCGGAGAGACTTGGTGTTCATGAAGACCCAGATGACAACGAAGTTACCACCAATGGCAAGGGAGCCCATGACGACCATCCAAAATGCGATCAGATTATACCAAAGAGGGTTCATAGGAGGAAACTGGTACCAGTGGGTATCAACCATATAAAGGAGGTCATGGGGCACCGTGTCAACTACGGTGTAGTTCCCGTATGGGTTTGTTGAGGGCATACCGCTACTGGCCATGTTAGTAGGATCCTCCCAGTATCCCATCTGCAACAAAACAGAAAAAAACCAGCAGGATGAAATTTGATAAAAATTAGTATTAGCAAAAAAAAAAAATTTTGATATGAAAAAATTACATATTAGGCGTTGCATATAACACTTTCGGATGGCCATAGTTTGTAATTAAATATATTCATTATCCAAAAACAAAAATGTGTGGAGTATAGAAAATATGCATGTATATAAGTGGGTTTAGATAATGATATCCTACTGCTGTATTTACGTTTATAAAATGTTGTACATCAATTTACTGCCTTGTGGTCAGCATCACCGCTCCACCCCCAGTAAAAGACGTTTACCCTAACGTAAAATGTTCTAAACTCAGGTGTAATCAATCTAGCAGTCTCAAAAGTCATCAAAGATGGCAATTCAAGGCTTTTCTTTCTACTTGTGACTATTTCAAATTTTTACAACCAGTAATAAATGGAAAAAAAATACAAATTCTTAGTTTGATATAGATTCTGAGACTTCTTCGCTATATTATTGTAGCAGACAACCTTCAAGATTTTAACCCTTTTGCAAAAAAACATTTCTTTCAGAAATATTAGGCGGTAATAGCTTTCTAATTGAAAGAAAATTAAATTTCAAAATATATTTGGCTCTTTCCTGATCACAATTAATATAAGTGAAGATTGAATATTTTTATCTACGACTACTCTGAAAATGAAAAGCGCACAACCAAAACAACATTAACAATACTTGGGAGTTTAGTAAAAATATTATAGGAATCTTAAGAAAGTATTTTCGCTTTTTAATAGTTTAAAGGTTGAGCCTGAATGACAGGGGGAAGGGACAGGACAATGTCCTAGAGACTGGTCATATACTGTATACATATTACGATCAACACCTAAAACCCTCTTTATCAACCTAAGACAGGAAGAGCCAGGCAATGGCTGTTGAAGACTCAGGAGGTAGACCAGTTGGGTCACCCAACCCACACCTAGCTCAAAAAGATTGTGATGCTGCACACACAAGAAACTATCACACTCGAGCGGATCTCAAAATTGTCGTCCAATACATGGCAAAACAGGAACGTTCCCAATGAGTTACCACAACCCTTTAAAATAGTCAACTATTTCAAAATTACAATGACCGATGAACATCGAACATTAGAATCATGCTTGGACTACAGCGGTCAAATATGGTAAATAAGTAAACTTGAAAATCATTTGGCTATCTTGAAAATAATCTAAGATTTCATGTGCGAGTAATTCTAAGGATCATCAAAGTTATGAGGAAATACTTTTGAGAATGCAGCGCCTCTGTGTACGCCATGCAAGTCTTACGTGGATTATCAATTGAATTCAAAGCCTCAAATTTAGGGTTCTAAAGATAAATCACCTTTTTTTATTGAACAACCAAAGCACTGAAACATTGATGTTATACATTGCACATTTGATAAGCAAAGGTAAATTTGATAGGAATTCCTTGGAAACAGAAAAAATAACAAACAATGTATATGTATATATATATATATATATATATATATATATATATATATATACTTATATATATATATATATATATATATATATATATATACTTATATATATATATATATATATATATATATATATATATGTGTGTATATATACAAACCCAAATGCACTCAAACACCCATATATATATATATATATATATATATATATATATATATATATATATGTATATATACAAACCCAAATGCACTCAAACACCCATATATATATATATATATATATATATATATATATATATATATATATATATATATATATAAAATATATATATATATATACGTTAAATATAAATATATATATATATGATATACATATAAATATATATATGATAAACATATATATATATATATATACATATATATATGTGTATGTTTTAAATATATATATATATATATATATATATATATATATATATATATATATATGTATGTATATATATATATATATATATATATATATATAAATGCTGAATAGTGTTTTTTGTATTATAAAATATGTTGAACAAAGCAGAATTATGTTAAAAAGGTGAAGAAATAGAGGTAAAAGATAGACTGAAGAACTTAACAAATTTTAGCCTCTTTTTACCCTATACTCCATTTCACGCTCTCTCCTTGCCTTGATGAAGAGATACGATGAATCGGTAGAACACGTAGCAGTTGCACGAACGACAGATCACTTGTCTGTTCGAGATACTGCCAGGGCTGTGAGTGGCTTCCTCAGCGACCAAGCACCTTATATACTCCGCGAATCTCTTTACCCTTAACCGGAAAATTAGCAAAGAAGCTCAAGGAATACACGGAAATATGCCAACACTTTCCTAAGTTGCTCCCTAATACATGAGAAAATAACAATCGTATTTCGGAAAAAAATTGCAGATGAATAAATGTATAAAATGTATATGCAACGCCTAATATGTAATTTTTACATATTCAAATTTGAAAAGTATCTCTGAATCTTTCTCATTCTTTTTTTTTTTTTTTTCTTTTTTTGCTAATACTAATTCTAATCAAATTTCATCCTGTTAGTTTTTTCTGTTTTGTTGCAGAAGAGATACTGGGAGAATCCTACTAACATGGCCAGTAGCGGTATGCCCTCAACAAACCCCTATGGGAACTACACCGTAGTTGACACGGTGCCCCATAACCTCCTTTATATGGTTGATACTCACTGGTATCAGTTTCCTCCTATGAACCCTCTTTGGTATAATCTGATCGCATTTTGGATGGTCGTCATGGGCTCCCTTGCTATTGCCGGTAACTTCGTTGTCATCTGGGTCTTCATGAACACCAAGTCTCTCCGAACTCCTGCTAATATGTACGTCGTGAATTTGGCTTTTTCTGACTTTGGAATGATGCTTACAATGTGCCCACCAATTTTAGTCAACTGCTATTACCAGACGTGGGCTTTCAGTGATGTCGCCTGCCACATATATGGAATGTTGGGTTCTGTCTTCGGAACAGCATCTATTTGGTCGATGGTCTTTATCACTTTGGATCGTTACAATGTCATCGTGAAGGGTCTTTCAGGACAGCCATTGACTGCCAATGGTGCTTTACTGCGAATTTTCATTGTATGGGCACAAACACTATTTTGGGGTGTTCTTCCTCTCTTTGGCTTTTGCAGGTATGTTCCTGAAGGCAACATGACCGCCTGCGGTACTGATTACCTCTCTGAAGATATTTATAGTCAAGTATACCTGTATCTTTATGCCGCAGATTGCTACATCCTTCCTCTATTCTTCATTATCTTTTGCTATACATTCATTATGAAAGCTGTTTTCAACCATGAAAAACAAATGCGGGAACAAGCTAAAAAAATGGGTGAAAAGTCCCTGAGAAATGACCCAGAAGCTAAAAAGACTTCAAACGAATGCCGTCTTGCGAAGGTTGCCCTAACGACTGTGTCCCTATGGTTTATTGCGTGGACTCCTTACTTTGTCATCAATATGGCAGGTCTTCTGTACAAGCCTATGGTCACTCCTCTGTTTTCCATTTGGGGTTCAGTGTTTGCTAAAGCCAATGCAGTGTACAACCCTATTGTTTATGCTATCAGTCATCCCAAATACAGAGCCGCTATGGAAAAGAAGATTCCATGCCTCTCATGCGCTACTGAAAAAGATGAAGATCCCAGCAACGCCTCAGATGCCACGACAGTTGCATCTACCAATGAAAAGGAATAGAAATCTCCAGGAAACACACCATTCAGAAGCATTGAACTGTTTTATAATGATATGACGACGAAGAAGAAATCATTGTCCCATTTCCGAAGCCAAAACGATGGCAACGATCAATTTTAGATATCCAGATTTTATTGTTTTTCTTTTCATGAATACCTTAATAAATCCTTTGCATTAAGAAAGAATCAAAACATCTGTTTAATTTTCCTTATCTGACTTTTGATGTACACTCAAACTTGAGAGTAAAATATTTTATATAATAAGAATAAAAGATGACTCATATACTAATTTACTCGGAAAAAAGTATAATGAAAACCGTGGAAATATTATGTCATTTGTTCAGTCCATTCCCGTTATTCTTATGTATATTATGCTAATTGTGTACCTTTTTACATTAATCGACTTTTCTCTTTAATATTCGGAAAGATTTTTTAAAAGAGATTGAAAATACAACCACAGTATAGATTATATATATATATATATATATATATATATATATATATATATATATATATACATATGTAGTATATAAATGTATATACACACACACACATATATATATATATATATATATATATATATATATATATATATATATATATTTATGTAAATATATGAATATATATATATATAATATATATTTGTATAAATATATATATATATATATAAATATATATATATATATATACATATATGTATATATATATATATATATATATAGATATATTTATATATATATATATATATGTATATGTGCATATATATATTTTTACATATATGCGCATATATATTTGTATATATGCATATGTATATACATATATATGTATATATATATATATATATATATATAAATATATATATATATGAATATATATATATTATATATATATATATATATATATATACTATATATATACAGTGCATATGAATATATGTTTGAACAGAACCTTGCATCATACAATGTAAGGACCCTGTCTAGGGAAGGAGACCTTGCTCTGTTACTAAGAAATTGATTAGAATAAATTTGCATATAATATAATTTGGTGGAATTAGAAGATCAGAGGCATCTTATATAGATTTAGAAAAAGAGCCATATATTTAGCTTTAAAGGATATGATGTTTCGCCAGGTAAATCCTGAACAGCTGATTAGCCGTTAGGTTCCGAATTCTTTATGGCCTCTCGTGGCATGGTTGGTATTGACCTGGCCTTTCATTAGAAGGGGCCAGCGTTTGATCCCAAGTAAGAGGTAGAAATTTATTTCTATTTGAACACGATGTTGTGTTGATATTTATCCATATATATATATATATATATATATATATATATATATATATATATATATATATATATATATATATTTATATGTATATATATACACATATATATATATATATATATATATACATATATTTATGTATATATATATATATATATATATATATATATATATATATATATATATATATTACGGCTGAAGAATTATATACAATCCTGAGCTCCAGAACTTACCTGTTTATTTTATATAAGTCTATTACACTTGAAAAAATAGGACCTGAGCTCTGAGAATATTACGTAACTCAGGGACGGCTATATATAAAAACACTGAATATCCAAAGGTCTCTTATGTAACACTCAAAACAAAGCTAGGTGATTACTTAGTATAAACTATTTGAAAATAACCTCTTACTTCGGTTCTTATTCAGGGATTATGAGCAAAGCACTGTTAGGAAATATTGGTGATCGAAATAAAATTATTTACAACAATAAATATATTCTATAAAAAAGTTACAACACTCTGCCCACCAATCCTTTTAACTTTATAAAAAAGTGTAAATCTAATTCAAGAATTTTCATGCACTTTCTAACCACGTGGAAATAAAGGATACATAATCCCTCCAGTTCAAACCTTTTGTGGGTCATACAGTATACCTAAACGAGATTACAGAAGACTTCGTAACAAAATAGGTGAAACAAAAAGTCAATTCTTAAAAGTAATGTAAATTTACATATACTGAAATGAATGAAAATACAATTGAATGAAGGATGAAAGTCGTATGTAATTTACATACATTACTTAAGCCTACATGAGTAGAAATCACCTTACGAGCTGGCTATACATCTCTTGAATACACAAATGAAATACATGAATAAAATATTTACTCTTATACAAGAGCAGCTTCGTAAGAATATATATCATACACAACAGGAAATGCAGCCCTTTCAGATCCGCTGCAGGACAAAGACCTCAAACATGCCCTTGTTCTCGTCTGATTTGGCCATTTCATAACCATGCTGTCCAATGCTGATTTCTGATTGTGGGAGACTTTTGTCCGATTGCTCACAGCAAACCAACCTAGTATTGGTGGCCCTAAATAGTACAGTTTATTTGATTATAACAATACACAAACTCTCACCACTTTAAGGTTGAGGGAGGAAGTAGAGTCACACCAAACCAGTACATCTGAGGTATATGAAGTTCTTCGAACCGCAGCCATGCATTTATGGTCTGCTCCTAAATATCCGGAAAACAGGAACCCTTGACCATATCTCCCAGAAAGACTTAGTGTAAGTGAACGTAATTCACCACCAGAGGCTAAACAGTTTCTTTTTGCAAGAGTTCAACCAGGAAAATTGAAATATAAGTTGACTTGTATGCTCAAGATCTAGTGCATAGTGTTAGTTGTAGTTCTCAAGTTCCACCAAAACACATTTTGTTTCCATGTGTAGTGAAGGCCTTGACTGGGAGCACTAAATTTATTAAAATGCTGTACAGGCTAGGCCATGGTGAGGCATACATGATGATTAAGGAAATGAAACTGCATTGTGACTGAGGTAAGTCTCTAAAGCCAATGGAATTGTTGCTGTTCCAGAGCGTATTCATCCTCAAGAGTTCATGACAGTCGCATGGGATAACATCAACAGAACGGAGAAGACAATAACTTGAGAAGGAACTTCACACAGAGTAAACAGCATTGCAGTACAATTTAGAGTCTTTGAACCATGGTCAATGAAAGAACAAGAACCTGGCATTCCCTTATCCAAGCAACAAAGCCTAAATGTGGAAAACATCTCATTGCCCTTTTACATATCTGGGGAGAGGATGGGTCTACATAACTTGATGACTGTTGAAGTTGACCGTTTAGATGTCATCAAATCTGCCCTGCACAAGGACCTTATGCGGTTCCTTGTTCGTCAAGTTGCCACATCTGAACAAAATGTCATTAGTTGGACCGGATTTAACATTGTCCCGAGATATGGCAACCATAACTTTCAGGATGTAATTAGTTACCTTCCAACCATGAATGCACCTGATACAGACATGTCAACTGTGAATGAAATTCTGAACCATTCTCAATAAATATGAGACTCTTAAACTTGAGCAAATAGTGATTGTATGTGACAAGAGTCTGTATGCAAAAATTACAGAGATAATTTGAAAATATCCAAATCAGTACCAGAATGTCACCTTGAGAATTGGAACCTTTCACATGGTATGCAATTTCCTGTCAACTATTAGCAAATGTTTCCTGGATGATAGCATAGAAGCATTCTCATTGAAGCAGGGGTCATTGCTGAAGGTTCCATTACCAGTGTACTGAAGGGAATACAGTATAACAGAGGTGTCAGATGCCAAAAATACAGTATATGTGCGAGGCTCTGCTGCAGTTGGCAGGTTGGGAGTTCCTTTGAGTTCCAGAACTCAAAACAGCTGTGCAAATTGGACTGGAAGTGATATGTGATCTGCATGATGACATATCTAATCAAACCTATGAAGAAATTGTGCAGAATGAGCAGGTTCTGAATCTGCAACATCACTTCTCATCTTTTCTGGATAAGCTTAGACACAACAACAGTCCAATATCTGAATAATAGATGAGCTATCTTGATATGGTAGTTGTGCTTCTGTATCTCATTTGAGCTTACAATGAAGAAAATTGTCATTTACACATGGCATGTATTCTCTGTAGGTTTTGCATATGATAAAATCAACGAAACACATTTTCTTCCATATTACCATACTGAAATATCTCTGCTACCAGAGAGTCATCCCAGCATTCATCATGCAATTTGAGAGGGTCAATTTTGTGTTCAGGTAGGTTCTCAGAATACCTGTGAATCAGGCAATTAAAGAAACAATCAACAAAGACATCAAAACCCTGGGAGGAATTTGTCGCTTTAGTTTGAATACTGGCGCTGTGACACGATGCTATCTCATAATAGAATACTGAAGCAGTTACATCAATCTTTTGAGAGATATGCTTCTCATTAACGAGCCACATCTAGAATATGCTGGGTTGTAGCAGTCTTGGACTTCGAAGGACGAGAGAGTTGTTTCTGGGGTGGTAAACCTGATTGATGGTTTAATGATCGGGTTTTAAAAGTCGAAAGACCTGATAAATATCAGCAATGCTACTGTTGCTCCTGAATCTTTTACCAAAGATATACTGTTAGCAAAAGTACATGGTAAATAGGCATACTTGTTATTTAAAGCAGTCCGTCTGGAACTTGATGTACCAGAGATTAAATTTAATGACTTCATTCCAAAGACGAAGCTGAGAACTTTCATAAACAGGAAGAAAAGTACACTTCTCAACTCCAAGACAAGGAAAGAAATAATTTTCTAAGCAACACCTAACTTGTTTGGAAACATGCAATGGCTCAGGGGCAGAAACTTGACATGCAAGAGGTTCTTCAGTACACACTGGGACCAGGTCCCTGATTTATGACCATTGTAGTTGGTATACCAAGAAAGACTAGGAAATCAGTGTATCCTAAAGCATTGGAAAAAATGCAATACCTGCAAATGTGATACCATCAAATTCTGACTGTATAATAGATGAAATGACCCTTGTACACAAGACAAAGTGTGAAAGTAAAATATTTGGTAACATTGCATCTCTGTAACGTGGCCTTGTAGATGTGGCTAAGCCATAAGAAATGTGGGAGACGAGGATAATTAGGGAGTTTAATTAGTTTCTTTTCAACGGTTTTTAATGAAACAAAGAAAATCTTCCCAAAGAATACCGAGCACGATTATTTGAACAGTTACTACAGTAATGCAATTTCACTGGAATTTTTGAAAGTCACAATATTATTATTATTATTATTATTATTATTATTATTATTATTATTAATAGCCAAGCTACAACCCTAGTTGGAAAAACAAAATGCTATAATCCCAAGGGCTCCAACAGGGAAGAATAGTCCAGTGAGGAAAGGAAATAAGGAAATAAATGAATGATGAGAATAAATTAACAATATATCATTCTAAAAACAGTAACAGCGTCAAAATAGATATGTCCTATATAAACTATTAACAACGTCAAAAACAGATTTATCACATATAAACAATAAAAATACTCATGTCAGCTTGGTCAACATAAAATTATTTGCTCCAACTTTGATTTTTTGAAGTTCTATTGATTCAACTACCTGATTAGGAAGATCATTCCACAACTTGGTAACACCTGGAATAAACCTTCTAGAATACTGTGTAGTATTGAGCCTCATAATGGAGAAGGCGTGGCTATTAGAATTAAATCTGGCAAGTGCTCATTCTGATTACATAGAAAGTTACAAAGTTATTTTATCCACTAAGGGTCTGACAATGGGGAGGAATACAGAAGGGGATTGTAAGGATGGTATCAGGATAAGACTACATTCTAAATGTTACAAAATTCGATAAGGCCAGGATCGGCCTATTCCAGCTGAACTTTTCGTTTCAATCTTCTTAAGCTTGACCTGGGGTGTGTGGCACCCAGGGGATCCGTCTCTGTTGGGGCACTTGGCTGCTGTTGTATAACAGCCACAGTTGCTATGTTTGCCAGTGTGTCCTCTTTGCTGCAGGCCCTGTGGGAAAGAGATTTGACTCAACAATATGACAAATCATCCAAAAATGGAGCCAACCGGATACAGCTCTTGGCTAATGTTGATTTAGTAACTGAGAATCGAAGTTACAAAGCAATGTCTTTGTGGATGCAGTAGTCTCGTTTTCATTTGTTTTATTACCCAGATATTTTGACTTGCACAAATATTTCTTATCTTGTGATATCTCTCATATTCCCAAAAGTGATGAATGAAGCTTTTTGGTCAGCAAACACTAATGTAATCGATACATACTGGAAAATATCCATTAATGATGTTAAACGAGAAGGGAGGTAAACCACAACTGGAGTTATTCAGTTGAAAAATATTACATGTAAACAGTGTTGTGTAATGGACCAAGTTTTGCCCACCCAATTAAAACAAGAAAGTTCGATACGGTTCCTTGAGCGTGAGTGGAGTATGGTTCAAATTGTCGCAAGAATAAAGATCAAAGCTTGTCCAAGTACTCTGCTTCATAGAAAAAGAAGCACACGACACTGGTGTACTTGTGATCTCACTTGCCTTAGATAGTGACGTAAATGCAGTAATGTATCACAGGCGGGACCCAAGCTAAGATGGAATACACTGATGTCAAGAAAATGGCAGTCTTCCGTCTATATTGCATCACTATATATTCATGCATTTACTGGATGTGATAGTGGTGGTGCATTAGCTGGTCGTGGAAAATTCTATGCACTGAATATATTGAAAAGGGATGTTGATGCACATGGCATTTTCAAACTAATAGGAAGAGAATGACTGTATCTGAGGAACTATAAGATAAATTAGAAGCATTTACCTGCTAAATGTATGCTGCAAACACAAACATAGTGTGAATGATCTTTGCTATCACCTCTTTTATGCAAAAAAAAAAAAAAAAAAAAGCTCAGATCGATCCCCACCAGCTTCCAATCTATTCAAGTGCCCTTCAGAAGCACACTTTAAGAGACAACTACCAAGCTGCAAATTGAGAAGTCTTGAAACTCTGCTAACCATCCACTCACCTCTTAATCATGGATGGAATCTTATCTCAAGAGAGGGCAACAAGGAAGAGTTGACGATCGACAGGTCAGATGGAATACCGGCACCAAAAGCAGTTATGTTGCTTATCTCATGTAACTGCTTTAGGTCATGCCGACTATTGAAGTGTACTTGCGTGGCCAACTTTCTAAAGTGTTCTAAATTGTGCTGATTGAAAACCAGCTACAATGAGCTACCCCATGATGATGAAGAGCTACTAATTATGGGTGTACATGTGAACGGCAATGATGAGTTGTACTTTGAATGAATATTAGCCTTAAAAATAAAGTTCGAAACTATTTCAGTTTGTTTCGAGAATTCAATGTTAACATAATATTAGCTTCAAGATTTATAATTTTCATATAACTCTGCTGATGTTGCTTTTGGCAATGATGATAGTGATGGAAAGGATGATGAAAGTGAGGATTATGGTGATGTGTTTGTTGGTCATGCAGTATATATCTATGCTAATGTATATGTTGATTGTGACAAAGTACAATATGATTATGATGATGATGATGATCTCGATGATTGCAGTGTTGATGATGATGATCTCAATTATTGCAATGTTGATGATGGTTGGTAACGATGATAATTGTGGAGCTTATTCCTTGAAACAAAATAAAGTTATATGTGTTATGAATGCTTGATTGCAGATATATACAAGTTTATGTTATTTGCAGCATGTTCCTTAATTATGGTCCAATACGAATAACTGATGTACCAAAAGAAAGCTGAAATACTGTTCTGTATGATAGAATATAGCTGATAAACTTTATAGAATTAAATAACAATCAAAAACAATTATAGCTATAAATTTTAGGGCTTTTGTCAGGTGTAATTTGATCTTTTCAAGGTGGCCTCCCAGAAAGCACTTTAACTCATCCTATTTTTAATGGATTTTTACCCTATAACTTGTTTGGTAATTCAGAGATACCAAGCTTTTATTTGGAATCACAAATATACAGTGGAAGGTGATTACATTCCAATTACAGGAAGTGGAGACTTTTGATAAAGTTAGGTTTTTTTCTGATTTAACCCATTTGGAGCAGCGGTGGCCGACCGGTGGTCCGCGGACCCCTGGTGGTCCATTACGAAAATTTTGGTGGCTTGCAGGAAAATTTGGATATTTCAGTTTTCGTTTTCTTAATCCTCTTCAGGAAACCCTGATACAAATTTAACAGAAGACAGAGAATCCAGTGTTGCAAATTTAGCATTTTAGGCAGATTTAACATTAGAAATTCAATCCAACTTTTACCAGAAAAGAACAGAATTAATTAACTAAGAGTAATATTATTTAGAATAAATTAAACTTTATAAATGATTTTTTCCTGATGTAGTGTAGGCTTACATATAACGGAACATACTCTAATCTGTTTCATAACCGTATGCAACACAGTTACCTACATTCCCTGCTTCAGCAGGAGCCAGGCAACAGTTATATGTGAAACTTATCAAACACGATGGGAAACTGTTTGTCAAATTACCAATTCTTCCTTTATGTTTTGTCTTTCAGATTCAAATAAAATAGAATATAATAGACCCATAATTAGTAAGGAAAAGCAAGCAAACATTTTGTATTTTTGTAGTAAAATCAAATATAGAATAACTATTGATAATATTAATACTTCAATTAACCGTGACCTAATCAATGAATCAGAGCATCCATATTCCTCGTAAAGTACCTTTAGAAAAATCATTGGAACTGGAGTTGAAAAGAAATGACGAAACTTCGATTTATTTAAGATCCTGTTATTGTGTGTTCTGAAAGTCCTTTGCAATCAAAACTCTTTTCAAAGAATGCATTAAAATATGCAAAACAAAGTAGGTGCTTTAAAAGAATGGTTGCTGAAGACATCATTAAAAGCTTCTTGTCTGATAGCACTTCATTCAACAGCAATTACAGTCATCGACATAATATTTGGGTTGTTGTAACACAAAGGAAGCCCCCAGGGATGGCAATTTGCGGATGATAGATCCGTTTCTAGCAACCATTAAAAATAACATTAAACATTTAAGCGTTAATGAAAAAGACATCCTCATCGATCTAATATAGTCTCAAAAATCTAAATTTCAGTCGTCCTTATCAATACCTCATTTTTGGCTCTCCATAAAATGTGAAAACTCTTTACTCAGTGAAAGCCAAGGAATTTTTTATTAAATTTTTAACAACATATTTGTGTGTAAAGATATTCATATCTGTCACAGCAATTAAGACTCGCTACCGATCTCGGAATGACATAAAATTTTGCAGTAACGTAATTGAAGCTTACTTCAAATAAGAATCAGTAAATATCTCACTAGAATTGTGTAATAAACTTGAAATTGTAATTTTTTTGTAATAATTAAACTTGAACTTTATATGAAATACTTGCATTTAATATTAATACATCAAGAATTCTCTGTTTGTTATTACCTTCGCCAACTTCTTTGCGGCAAAGGTTATATTTTGATAGGCGTACGTTTGTATGTCTGTGTTGATGGTTGTGATTTGCATAATTCGAAAACTATTTGACCGAATCTCATGAAATTTTGTGGGATGATTGCCATGATCGAAGGACATTTTGATGATATTTAGGGAGTGATTGGGTCAAAAGTCAAGGTCGATGTCACGAAATGGTAAAAAACGAATCACGAAGCTCAAAAACTATTTGACCTAATCTCATAAAATTTGGTGGGAAGACTGGCCTTGATCCAAGGACAATTCACGTAGATTTGGGAGGGATTGTGTTCAAAGGTCATAGTGAAAGTCTCGAAAAGGTAAAAAAAATGTCTTTCTGCTACATCGTGGTCCGTTATCTGATTTTCGTAAAACTAGTGCCAAAATGTGCATAATTCAATTGCCTATCTTGTGATATACAACATGATATAGTGATGCCATTACTCTTGTTTGTGTATTTATTTGTTTGCATGTCTATCTGTGTGTTTGTGATTCGCATAACTCAAAAACTATTTAACTGAATCTCATGAAATTTGGTGTAATGCTTGGTCATGATCCAAGGACAATTGGATTAGATTTAGTGAGTGATTGGGTTAAAAGATAATGCAATGGCCAATTTTCACCTGATTTGCATGAAACTAGTGCCAGTTTTATAGTTTTAACATATTAATAAATTTGCAATAGCAATACGCCTTTTCTTATGGACACTTCATATTCCAGTTCAAAATGCTGCGCTATAATTTCCAAGTCTTCCCTATTCAACTCTGCAATCCTCTCTTGCCACCCCTCTCCGCTAAGGAGTTCTAATACATTAACAACCATAATGACCACTATTATTCACACAGAATACTAAATTTACACAAGACAACTACGAGGAGGTGAAAATATGCTGCCTGAAAAATAACCCCAAGAATTACCTATGCACATACACCGGTGAATACTTAGGAACGACAGATCCTGTCACAGTCGCCACTTGTGATGGCTAGCTTGACCACCCCACAAAACACTAAACTTTTTTTCAAATAGTATTCACCAAAATACCATACTAAGTCCACAAAAGGTGGAATAGTATCCAACTTCAATAAGAGTGCAAAGTCAATTCAAGGGGACAAAATATACTTAATTTTAATACACAATTTTCAGACAGAAATAACACCGGAACCTCAACAATACAATAATATATTTCAAAGGCGGTAAATTGATGTGCAATATTATTTCAACGTAGATATATCAGTAAGATATCATTATCTAAATTCACTTATGGACAAATTGTACTACAAACTATGGTCATCCGAAAGTGTTATATGCAACACCTAAAATGTAGTTTTTACATATCTAAATTTGAAAAGTATCTTTGACTCTTTGTCATTCCTTTTTTTTGCTAATACTAATTTTTATCAATTTCATCCTGCTAGTTTTTTCTTTTTTGTTACAGATGGGATACTGGGAGGATCCTACTAACATGACCAGTAGCGGTATGCCCTCAACAAACCCCTAGGGGAACTACACCGTAGTTGAGACGGTGCCCCATGACCTCCTTTATATGGTTGATACCCACTGATACCAGTTTCCTCCTATGAACCCTCTTTGGTATAATCTGATCACATTTTGGATGGTCATCACGAGCACCCTTGCTATTGGCGGTAACTTCGTTGTCATCTGGGTCTTCATGTGCACCAAGTCTCTCCGATCTCCTGCTAATATGTGCGTCGTGAATTTGGCTCTGTCCGACTTTGGGATGATGTTTTGCATGTGCCCACCAATTCTAGTCAACTGCTATTATCAGATGTGGGCTTTCAGCGATATCGCCTGCCACATGTAAGGAATGTTGGGTTCTGTCTTCGGAACTGCATCTATTTGGTCGATGGTCTTTATCACTTTGGATCGTTACAATGTCATCGTGAAGGGTCTTTCAGGACAGCCATTGACTGCCAATGGTGCTTTACTGCGAATTTTCATGGTATGGGCACAAACACTATTTTGGGGTGTTCTTCCTCTCTTTAGCTTTTGCAGGTATGTTTCTGAAGGCAACATGACCGCCTGCGGTACTGATTACCTCTCTGAAGATATTTATAGTCAAGTATACCTGTATCTTTATGCCACAGATTGCTACATCTTTCCTCTATTCTTCATTATCTTTTCCTATACATTCATCATGAAAGCTGTTTTCAACCATGAAAAACAAATGTGGGAACAAGCTAAAAAAAATGGGTGTAAAGACCCTGAGAAATGACCCAGAAGCTAAAAAGACTTCAAACGAATGTCGTCTTGCGAAGGTTGCCTTCACGACTGTGTCCCTATAGTTTATTGCGTGGACTCCTTACTTTGTCATCAATATGGCCAGTCTTTTGTACAAGCCTATGGTCACTCCACTGTTTTCCATTTGGGGGTCAGTGTTTGCTAAGGCCAATGCAGGGTACAACCCTATTGTTTATGCTATCAGTCATCCCAAATACAGAGCCGCTATGGAAAAGAAGATTCCATGCCTCTCATGTGCTACTGAAAGAGATGAGGATGCCAGCAAAGCCTCTGATGCCACGACAGTTGCATTTACCAATGAAAAGGAATATAAATCACCAGGAAATGCGGCATTAAGAAGCATTGAACTTTTTTATAATGATATGACGACAAAGAACTCATAGTCCCATTTCCGAAGCCAAGACGATGGCAATGATCAATTTAGATATCCAGATTTTATTATTTTTCTTTTCATGAATACCTTAATAAATCCTTTGCATTAAGAAAGAATCAAAACCTCTGTTTGATTTTCCTTATCAGACTTTTGATTTGAGAGCGAAAGATTGTAGATAATACGAATACAAGATGAGTCATATGATGATTAAATTGAAAAAAGTATAATGAAAATCGTAGAAAAAATCTTGTATTTTTTTGTGAACATAACAGTCCTCCTTATGTATGTCAATTGTCAAACTGTATGATTTAACCAAGATATTTTTACAACGGTGTTTCAATTCTAAGTAATTCTTAATGTTTTGAAATCAGATTGAAAGTGCCTACACACGTATGTGTTTGTATATAGTGTATATATGTGAATATATATGGACATACTTGCACTGGTATATATATATATATATATATATATATATATATATATATATATATATATATATATATATATACAGTGTATATATATATATATATATATATATATATATATATATATATATATATATATATATATACACGTATATATATTTATACATATGCATGTATATATATATATATATATATATACATATGTTTATATATGTATATATACACATGTATATATATGTATATATATGTGCATATATATATATATTCATATATATGTATATACATATGTATATATATGTATATACATACACATGTATATATATATATATATGTTTATATATACATATGTATATATATGTATATATACACAGTATATATGTATATATATATATATATATATATATATATATATATATATATATATATATATATATACAATATATATCATTGTATGGAAACTGAACCCTGCTGCATACAATTTCAATACCCTGTCTAGAAATAGGAACTTGCTTGTTACAAGAAAAGCTGAAAGAGATAAATTGGGATATAACAGGATTGAGTAAACTTAGATGAACTGGAAGTCTTACATAGAATTAAGATAGGGCCATACATTTTGTTTCATATGACATGAAAGTAACAAAGGAAATTAATTTGGTTCTCTTATTAATAAAAATCCTGCATGAAACAGAAGTATTTTGTAGTATTGGTGATAGAATTGCAGGATTGAATATCAAACTGAATATGAAGTATAATTTAAAGATCATTCAAACTTATGCACCAAGAACATCCCATTTAGAGGAAAAAACGTAAAGGTTTTTTGAATAATTGGAGATATTTTTGACGAAAAATAACAACGTAGGACGCAATTTATATTTGTTTTGGGTGATGTCAATGCTAAGATTGGTCAAACGAAGAGAGGAAAATCAGCAGTAGGTATACTGGGAGTATCCGCAAGAAGGAAAGTAATATAGAAAATTTACATGGATAAGCCCAAATAGAGAAATGAACAAAGAAACAGATTTTATTATCAATGATAAAGTTAATATATTTGTAGGTATAGCAGTGTTAAACAATATAAAGTCAAGACCAATTGCATAGTGAGAAGTTAAATTTGTCTGCATGTTAGAAAATAACGAAAATAAACACTACTGTAATTAGAGAAAAATCTAATGAGTCTAGTTTAGCAATACAAAATAGGTACTTCCAGCTACATGATGAAATGGAAAGAAGTAAAAAAGAAATGAATAGTAATTTACCAAAGCTCGTGTTAGAATGAGCTCATGAGATATGTGGAAAAGTTCCCTAACAAGATCAAGGAAAACTCAGAAAACATCAAAAACATAATAAATAAAAGATTGGAAATGAGGGAAAAATCCAAGAGAGATGAAATAAAGTTAGTATAACTATCGAAAATAATAAATAAACTAAAACCCCATGACATTCCTGAACATAATTCGACTTAAATTGAATCAAATTGATAAAAAGAAGACTTGAAACATGACACCGACAAATATTCGCTTTAAAGGATGAAAATAGAAATATCAACAAAAGCGATGAAATGATAAAAATTACAGATGATGTCTATATGATGATATACAACAGTGATATATCAAAATTTTGATGCTAGAAATATTGAAACACCGAAAGTAACATTATTAAAAGTAAAGAAAGCATTAAAAGTTATGAAAAGGGGAAAAGGAGTAAGAGAAGATGGGCTAATAAACGATTAGATAATAAATAGGGGAGATTTCATAGCAGGAAAACCTGCTGAATTTTAGACATAATGTCTTTCAGAATTCTCTATACTGTGGCGGGATGTTGCAAGAATAAGCCCCACACCCTGAATCACACCTACTGACAATGGTCCCACAACACAAATTTTCCCCTTACTTTATCAACTGGACTCTTGGACAGAAGGAAAATTTAAACAAAACATATCCTTAAAACTATATTTCTTAAACTAAAATAAATCAAACTATCAGCAATCAAAATAAACACTTAAAACTAGTCAAAACTTAACACTATATATATATATATATATATATATATATATATATATATATATATATATATATATATATATATAAGAACCAAAACACCATTCATATAACCCCCCTAAAAACCCTAATTAACTTCAAATTAAACGTCACACCAACACCAATATTTGTTTATGTGTGGACCACTTTTTCCACACAAGGGCCAACAGTCATTAAAAGCCCAAACCCACAACTCTGCAGCAACCTTATCACTGTTAAATATTAGTACACATATGTATTAGTTGGTTTGGGTTGTGCGCGTTATCCTCATCATCATCATCATCATCATTATCATCATCGTCGTCAATCGAAATACAAAAGCAAAATCAAATCCGGTTCTTGAACACAATCCAGGTCATCTACAGTCGGTCAATCCACAAGAGCAGTCTAAGTACAATCGATTACAGGCCAGGTCAGCAACTAAAGATCGTCATTCATATCAATTTAATCTCTCCAAAGGAAGAATCACGGCGGTTGAAATAATCAAAACACTTCCAACGCTGGTAAGAAAAATATAATAATAAATCCAGCACTCACTACTGCCTCTTGCTGCAATCAAATCAAAAAAGCATTCGCTCCGAAACATTCACCACTGCCGTAACCTAACTAAAAAATGTAAACAAACAACCTCAAATATACCGACAGTCTTTCCCACTACAAACAATCATTCGCTAACTACCATTTGTTCTTCGACGCGCACTGCGGACACACAAACACACATACACACACACAAACACACACACACACTCTCGCGCACGCGCGATTTAGCAAAACTAAAGCAAATGAAATTCTCTCTCTCTCTCTCTCTCTCTGGATTTGGTGAAAGAAAATAAACAAAAAATAAAACAAAAATTAATCTTCCACAATACTAGGCTAGAGCCTAGAAAAACTTGGTCATTATATTTGGTTCAAAAAAAGGTAAACACGAAAGAAATGAAAAATTACCACCCAATAAATTTCCTTTCATTTATATATAAAATATTTACAAAGATCATATAAAACCAGAGATAAAGACAGCTAGACTTTAATCAATCAGGAGAGAAGCCACATTTTAGGAGAGGGTTTTCAACAACTGGCCATATACAAGTATGACAAACCACTATGTATGGCATTTATATTCGGTCAAAACTTCAGCAGTAATTAAAGCCCTTCATAGATAAGGAATAGATGAATCCTATGTTAGAACTCTTAAAGATATATATATATATATATATATATATATATATATATATATATATATATATTTATATATATATATATATATATATATATATATATATATATATATATATATATATGCGAAGTAAGCAACTATCAAAATACATAAAGATAGTGAGAAAATTGCCTTTGAAAATGGAGTAATATAGGGAGACCGCATCTCTCTTGATTTATTCACAGTTTGCCTAGAAGAAAACTTTAAGCTTTAGATTGAGAAAATATAGAAATTAACATTAATAGAGAATACCCTAACAATTGAAGAATTGCAGATGATATAGTTCTATTTAATCTATCAAGGGAAAAATTGCAAAAGATGATAGAATATTTTAATAGAGAAACTAGAAATGTAGGACTGAAAATAAATATGATTTACTAAGATAATGTCCAAGAAAATGCAGATACAACAAATAAGAAATGTGTGCAAACCTCTAGAGATTGCCAATGAATATACGCACATAGGATATACAGTAAGTGTATCCCCAGGAAATGAGACCCAAATTAAAAGGAGGAAAAGCATGAGATACGGGGATTTTGGTAAACAAAATGAGATTATGAATACTTTCTCTAAAAAGAAAAGTATTTAATCAGATGGTCCTACCAGTATTAATCTAGGCATCAGATACCTGGACCCTAACTAAAGCCTTATAACATAAGCTAGTTACAACTGAAAGAGCTATGGAAAAAATAATGATTAGAATAGCACACAGAGAAAGAAAAAGAGCAAAATGGATACGAGAGCAAGCTAAAGAAAGGAATATTCTATTAACATGTAAGAAAAAGGAACGATATGGGTATACCATATAATGGGAACGACGGATAATAGGATATCAGATAGACATGACAAATAACAAAATGGGTCCCTAGAGAAGGCAATCAAAGCAGGGAATAAGATAATTAGATGGATTAACAAACTTGGGAAAAGTTTTGGATATAGACTGGCTTCTGTTTGAGTTGTTTGTCCTCCATTGGACTAGCAATGGATTACACACACACACACACATATATATATACATATATATATATATATATATATATATATATATATATATATTATAAATTCATATGTATTATTATTATCATATATATATGTGTGTATATATATATATATATATATATATATATATATATATATATATATTTATATATATATATAAAAATTCATATGTATTATTATCATATATATGTGTATATATATATTTATGTATGTATATGTATATATATATATATATATATATATATATATATATATATATATATATATATATATATATATATATATATATATAGGTAATAGGTTGGCAAGGGTACGAGGTACCCATTGAGATACTACCGCTAGAGAGTTATGGGGTCTTTTGACTGGCCATATAGTACTTCATTGCATCCTTTTCTCTGGTTACGGTTCATTTTCCCATTTGCCTTCACACACTCACACACCGAATAGTCTGGAATATTCTTTACATATTCTTCTCTGTCCTCATACACCTGGCAACACTAAGATTACCAAACAATTCTTCTTCACCCAAGGGGGTTACTGCACTGTAATTGTTCATTGGCCACTTTCCTCTTAGAAAAGGTAGAAGGGACTCTTTAGCTATGGTAAGCAGCTCTTGTAGGAGAAGGATACTCCCAAATCAAACCGTTGTTCTCTAGTCTTGGGTAGTGCCATAGCCTCTGTACCATGGTCTTCCACTGTCTTGGGTTAGAGTTCTCTTGCTTGAGGGTATATTCTGGCCCACTATTCAATCTAATTCTGCTTCCTCCTGTTTTGTTAAAGTTTTTATAGTTTATGTAGGAAATATTTTATTTCAATGTTGATACTGTTCTTGAAATATTTCATTTTTCCTTGTTTCCTTTCCTCACTGGGCTATTTTTCCTGTTGGGGCCCCTGGGCTTATAGCATTTATCTTTTCCAATTAGGGTTGTAGCTTAGCAAATAATCATGATGATAATAAATATATGTATATATATATATATATATATATATATATATATATCTATATATATATATATATATATATATCACTAACACTCGTGATTTCAATCAATATAAATATCAACCACAATGGCATTTAATACCTAAATCTATCTTGGGAATGTATATCCACTGGAATTCATTTATGGCTATAGCTTCTGGCCTGGCAGAGATTCGTGATTTCAATCAATGTAAATATCACCCACAATGGCATTTAATACTGAATTCTATCTTGGGAATATATATCAACTGGAATTCATTTATGGTAATAGCTTCTGGCCTGGCAGAGATTCGAACCCCTGCCTATTCAGCCGAAAACCATGCCTGCGAGGACTCTACCAACTGAGACATCAATAGCGATAAAAGTTCATGCTAAGTCACCCTACATATTCCTGTTGAATTCAGGAATCTGTTCATCGACCTGAAATAAACCCATCTCCACCATGATAGCTGAAAAAAAAAATATTTATGATGAATATATATCACTAATACTCTTGATTTCAATTAATATAAATATCAACCACAATGGCATTTAATACCGAATTCTATCTTGGGAATATATATCCACTGGAATTCATTTGTGGTAATAGCAACTGGCTGTGCAGAGATTCAAACCCCTGCCTATTCAGCCGAAAACAATGCCTGCTAGGACTACTCTACCAACTGAGCCATCAATAGAGATAAAAGTTCATGACAAGTCACCGTACATATTCCTGTCGAATTCAGGAATCTGTTCATAGACTTGAAATAAACCCATCTTCCCCATGATAGCTGAATTGTGAGTTTGCAACACGTGCTTATTTTATGATGAATATATATCACTAACACTCTTGATTTCAATCAATGTAAATATCAACCACAGTGGCATTTAATACCGAATTCTATCTTGGGAATATATATCCACTGGAATTTATTTATGGTAATAGCTTCTGGCCGGGCAGAGATTTGAACCTCTGCCTATTCAGCCGTAAACCATGCATCCAGATCTGGATATATACATCAAAGGGCAACGGATCTCATATATAAGTGAAGCTAGATTCCTAGGATTGATATTTGTTAGTAGACTTACATGGGTTCCTCTCTTGAAAGCCTTAAAACTAAAATCTCTCGAGGCTCGGAATCTCTTAAAAGTTTTATCCTGTACATCCTGGGGGGGGGGGGGGTTGCAGACCACAAAACTCTTTCGAAGTTATACATGTCATTAGTTTTTTTAAAATTAGTTATGGAAGTGAAATATACTCCTCAGCCACCCCAACCGGACTAAAGATTTCAGATTCTATACACCATGCTGGTATGAGATTGTCCACAAGAGCTTTTAGAACTTTGTCCATCCCAAGCCTCCTTGTTGACGCTGGAGAATTACCTTTAGACCTTTACTGGAAGTCTTCTAGGTTTATTTTTAAAGATTTTAGAGTAACCTTATATTATTGGAGTTCGATTTTTTGGGGTCCAACACATGTAGGTGTGTCTGGAAATGAGAAGGCAGATATACTATCCTGGCAAAGAATGCTGCAGCAGAGTTGCTACCAAGACGGTATCCCATTCTTTGTAATGATTTTTTACCTAGCATTAAGAAGTTGGTTTATGATAATTGGTAACAACATTGGTATAGTTTGGTTTAAAATAAGATGAGAGAAATAATGAATGTTATATCCCCTTGGAGATATAACATGATGCCCCGTAAGTGGGAAACTACTCTTTGTCGTCTCTGCATTGGTCACACTTGGTTGACACATAAGTTTCTGTTAAGGGGCCAACACCAACCGTATTGTGACGACTGCTTGGTACCTTCAACAGTGATGCATTTGTTGACCGAAACTCCAAATTATAGCAACTTGAGAAATAAATATCTCTTTGAGGCTCGAGGTTAGGATGACAGGTTCATCCTTGCCAAGATTCCTGGATGTGATGTGTTCTACTATGCGAGCGTCATTTCTAGATTTATTCACAAAACTAATCAACTTTTATTATGACATCTTAACTTTTATAGTTTTAATTGAATATTCTGTTATTTTTATATATAATAAATGATATCGGCGGCAATGACCTTAGATGTCAGGATGACAGAAAACATATTAACACGTATTTGTAGCTTGATTATTCAATACATATGATTATGTATATATATATATAATATATATATATATATATATATATATATATATATATATATATATATATATAAATATATATATATATGTATATATACATATACATATATATGTATGTATGTATGTATATATATATATATGTGTGTGTGTGTGTGTGTAAAAAAACTGAACCTTGCAACATACAATGCCAGGACCATGTCTAGGGAAGGTCTTGCTGTTACTAGAAGATCCGAAAGAAATAAATTGGGATATAAGATTTAATGAAATTAGAAGAACTGTGGAATTTTATATAGAGTTTAAAAGAGGGCCATATATTTTGCTTCAGAGGACATGAAATGAACGAAGAAAATAGAATGCGCTTTCTTATTAAAGAAATCTTGAACGTACTATAGAAAGATTTTATGTTACCAGTGATAGAATTGCAGGATTAATTATCAAACTACATAAGAAGTAAACACTTAACGTCATTCAAAAGTATGTACCAATATTCTATGCAGAGGAAGAGATATATAAGTTTTATGATGATCTGGAGATATTTATGAAACAAACATGACTCCATTTACATTTGTTTTGCGTGATCTCAAATAAAGACAGGGGAATTAGCAGTAGGTAAATTTGGAGTAGGCCCAAGGAATGACAGATAGGACATGCTCGTTGAAATTGCTGAAAAAAAAAAAACCTTAAAACTTGGAACAGCTCTTTTTATAAAAGGGATTATAGAAAATGGTCATAGAAAACCAAAATGAAGAAACAAAAAACGAGAGTTTATTTTCTAGGTGAAAAGGTTAATTTAGTTAAAGATGTAACACTGTTCAACAAGTTAGGGAAAAGCGACCATGGATGGTGAAAAGCAATATTTGTTTAGATATAAAGCAAGAGAAAAACTAATTTTAAGACAGAAAAAAAAAACTCCTGTGATAAGAGAAAAATCTGGTGAATTTAGTTTAGCAATACAATTAAAGAAGAAATGAACAGTAATCAAATAAAACTTCTATTGGAATTAGCACAAGAGATAGTTGGAAAGGTTACTAATTAAGTTTAAGGAAAACTGTCAGAAAACACCCAAAAAAACCAAATAATGAAAAAATTAGAAATAAGTAAAATCCAAACGAAATAAAATAGAATTAGTAAGGCTATCAAAAACAATAAACAAAATAAAATCTTGACATTCGTAAACACAATGAGAGCAAAATCGAGGAAACACTAAGAAAGGAAAAATTATGAAAGGAAGACTTGATACAGGAAGGCAACAGATGTTTGCTTTAAAGGATGAAAATGCGAATATCAAGAAAAAAGATAGGGGGATAAATCTTGCAGAGGATTTCTATACAATGCTTCACAATAGTGATATAAGAAATAACTTTGCCAACAGAAAAGATGGACCACCTAAGCGGGTACCAAAAGTAACAGTGGAAGTAAAGAAAGCTTTACAAGGCACGAAGAAGTTAAACACCCAGGATGAGGTATCACTACCATTGATTTAACAATAGGAGGAGATTTCAAAGTAGTAAAACTCGCTGAACTTTACACTAAATGTCTGCAAGATTGCTCTATACTTACAGCTCGAAAAAACTTTATCGTTATAAAAATTCACAAAAAGGGAGGCAAAAAAGACCTGAAAAATACCTCCTTATAACCAGCTAATTGAAAAATCAACAATTTATCAAACCGCTATGCATGGGCTTTAAAGATTACAAGAAAGCTTTTGATTTGGTCAAAACTTCAGCACTAATGAATGCCCTTCATAGACAAAGAATAGATGAATCTTTTGTTAAAACACCTGAAGGTATCTATACAGGAAGTACATAAGTTCTAATAGTGTGAAAAATCTGATTGCTAAATTATTGACAGCCTGCCTAGAAGATTAAACAAATTAGATTGGGAAATAGAAGAAATTAACATTGATGGGAAATATCTTAACAACCTGGAATTTGCAGATGACAGTCAATGAGGTGAAAAAGGAAATCCAAAGACAATGTCTTGCAATTCCAAATTAAAAGTTTGGCAATGTTGTCGAATCCATTTCCTGGAGTCATGTTATAATCTAAAGATACAAAACTATGAAATTATTATGTTTCTTCTCTTATCAATCATTTTTAATACTAACTGAATATAATTGCTTGCTAGCTAAGAAATAAAAACGAAACAAAGCTTATTCAGCGGGAACATAAACTCCACATGTGTTCCAAACCATGGGAACAATTAAATATTTATGGCATTTTGTATAAGTGAATGTAAACATCCTAATCTGCCCAGCTTTTACCCGATCAATTAATTTTTTATTAACCTGTAGTCAGGAACTATGACGGAGAATGCTTAAAGATTCTGTCATGCAAATATCTTATGCAAGTAACTTGGCTTTATAGAATTTGAAAAATACAGTAGAATTCATTTGTGGTGGCACACAATTTCTTACCCCAGTGTAAACCGTATCCTTAGAGAACAATACTCGACCTGACCAAAATACTTTTCATATATGCTGAATTGTTGCATACCAATTGTAGTTAAGCTATCTTAAGAAAATTGATTGTTATTGGACTCGTGAATTGTGTAAAAGTAAGGTTTTCAGTTTGGACAAAATTCACAAGCTGTACCAAAGTTCATAATTTTATCCAATAACTTTTCTGTTAAAATGTTTTATCGAATATTACAAAAAGTGATTCTAAACACCATAACTATAATTTGGAATCATTACTGAAAATATTATACTTATGAATTGATATTGAATTACTTTCAAACAAAATGCCTCCTTCCCCGTAACAGCTCTAAAAAACCTAGTCTGCCAAACCTAACTCTTCACGCATTTAGAAACACACTCTTTCGAGATAATATATATATATATATATATATATATATATATATATATATATATATATATATATATATATATATATATATATATATATATATGTCTGTATATATATACATATATATATATATAAATATATATGTATATATATATATATATGATATATATATATGAGAGAGAGAGAGAGAGAGAGAGAGAGAGAGAGAGAGAGAGAGAGAGAGAGAGACTCCTAGCTTGTGTTTAAGAGAGATTTTTCAGTCGGAACAAAATGCATTGTCAAACTAAACATCGAACACTTTTGTCAAATTGTTTGCGAGAATGGTATAGCAAATAATACAACAAACATACCATATAATTATAAGTTGAAAGTATTATTCTGATAATAGAATTAGGAAGGTATGATATTATATTGAATTACGTTTATACATAATGTTTTGTGCTTCCTCTGCTGCCATCGCACACACCTTTCAACTCTAATAAGTAGAACTTCCCCCCTCCCGTCGTCCTCCCTTTTCCCAGCGTTCTCCCTGCCCCCCCCCCCCCCCCCTTTGGTAAGTCCTGCCCCCGCCCATTCCCCTCCTCTCTGCAAACCAAACTCTTCTACTTCTGAAGTTCTGGAAACTATAAATATTGGGGGTGACAGGTGGGGGACTGGAGATGCCAGGACATTTGGATTTGACCGTACAGTACCACAATGTAAGGTTGTGCACATAATCTGCTCTAACGCCAGACTTCTTGGAGGTCTAAATTATTTTCATTTCTTTTCTAAAGGAATTCCTCATAAATTCCTTCTTTCTTACGACCATTTTTTTAGTTGCATTAGACATTTTTCTTTCATTTTGAGTACAAATAATCCGTGTGCTTTCTTTTTTTATGCCTTGTCGCAATATCTCTGGCTCCGACTATTCCACAAATATTCGTTATTTTTATATAACAGAATTAAGTCTGGACAAAATGACTTGTCAATCCGAATATCAGCCATCGGCAAAGTTAGTTGAAATTGTCTGAGGTTTAATTCGTTTACTGAATGAACTACATATGCGAAGGTCTGACAAGTAAATTCCATTCATTCCCCAAACAGTCGTGATCGAAGAGGGTCAAATGTAGTGTGAATGACCAACTTAGACCGAACCAAGCAGCCTTACCACACAGCTCGAACGATGATGCCAGAACCAGCTAGAAACACTACCATTGACACTCGGACAATGCTTAACCCCGCCCACATTCTCCAAACCTCAGCGGCCCAGCACATAGTGAATGGGGCATGGGCACATTTTCTGATAATGGTTTCTACAGCACTAACCTCCTCATTTTTAACTATCAGACTCTTGGACAGAAGGGATACTTAACCACAACATAATCCTTAAAACTATATTCCTTAAAACTAAAACAATAACCAACATCCTTATTGACAAAAGCCCTAATAACCATAGTCAAATTAATAAGTTATACACACACACACACACACACATATATATATATATATATATATATATATATATATATATATATATATACATAAATGTGTGTGCGTGTGTGTGTGGACTAGGACACCATCGCCAACACGAGAAGATTTTTTCTTTTTTTAGTGTGCACTTGCAGAACTTCGCGGCAAATGATAATTTTCAGTCAATTCCACTGTATGGCTACTTCCTGTATTCGGCCCAGTTTATCGGCATCATAATTGTCGGGAGTTTCGAACTGATCACTCGAAAGTCCTGCCATTTAACTCCACAAACGTTACGTTAAATTGAGGTAAGATTGGAAGATCTCGCGGGCGTAGCTGCGAACGAGTATGGTCCAATACGTGACGATATTGGAGCATAAAATTCAACCACCTGATGGGGAAGGAGCGGGTTTCAGAGAAACAAAGTATTTGTTATTTACGAATCACAAAAATCATCTTGTGTTATTGCACCACGATAAAAATATTGATGTATATGTTTAGAGCCAAGGACTCTCTAGTTTGGTGGATTACGGCAAATTATGGCCTTCAGCCGAAGTATTAAGTTTACCCTTTGATCTGAAGTAAGACTTTGACAGTTTCTCCGTCTTGTGGTCGATAAAGAAGCTTTATCAGACCCCTTATTGAATAAATAACGTAAGAATTCCCTCCCCACTCACAAGGACACTTTAGTTAGCGCGGGAGATCGTAGTTTTCTTCAGAGCTGTCCAGAGCTACGCTCGTCCTCTCTGCCTATACCCCCCAAACAAGTAAGTTCTAATTGTTGCTCTCCCTGTCTCTGCTCCAAGCCGCGTGAAACCAGGTCGGTTCCCCTTAGTTTTTTTCTGAGTGTGGAGTGTAATTTATATCTCTCTGTAACATTGTGATCCCAGTGATTGGGGATTAGATTTATTTAGTAAGATACGTCTGAGAACCTTGGTAGGTGTTCTACCAAGGAATTATATTGAAATTAAGTGTATTTAGTCTTTTTTAGTCCAACGTGGACTTTGTGCCTCATGGACACATGTCACAGACCCCTAAGGGAGACAGTTTCATTTATCAATTAGTTTAAGTGTTATAGTATGTTATTTCTTTGTTAAGTGGTTATTTTTGTAATAAATTTGTAAAGTTTAATCATATTTTATTGAATCCTGGATAGTTTTGGGAGGCTAACCTCTTCAAGGTCTTGTCATCAGCCCATACCATCAGGCCTAGAATCATAATTTTAATAAGTCGGAGAAAAATTCACGACATTTGGTCCTTCGAACCGGATGACAAGTGCTTTCCAGAGCTTGAAAGGAAATCAGTAAAGTATGACCTTTAGGGTAACCCTAATTGGAGAGAGAGGGAGAGACGTAACAATTAAAGTCCTCAGCGTCCCGATGAGCAATCGACCGCGTGTGCCTCTAGTTTTTTGTGCCCCCATCTTTGTAACGTAAACCTAATTCTCTTCCTTCCAAGTTTGCCAAACCCCCCTGAAATAGAGTAAAGTCAGTGAAAATGGCGGTGGCCACGATCGTACACATCGAGGCGTCGATGGGCCTCATAGTAGACTTACTGAATGAAACGCAACGTGCATTAGTTGAGACCTACTCTGAATCCGTGTACCAGAATCTGGTCACGAAATTGCAAGAGGAGGTAAGACAGCTAAGAGAGCTGTACAAGAATCCATATGTTAAACTAGAACCTAGTTTAGAAGCCCGAATCAGGCACACGTTGGGAGAAGGTACGCGAGCTTCTACCCTTCTATATAATCGAATTAACAGAGTGAAAGTCACTCCAACGGGGATTGTTTCCCTCCCCAGATTGAAACTGCTGCCTCTCCCCACGTTTGAAGGGGAAGTGCAGGAATATGCTTCATATTGAGAGCTCTTTACGATACATGTAGATCGAAGAGCAGATTTAGATGATGTATCTAAATTTACTTATCTGTTGGGGACCTTAGGCAGGGAGCCGCTTAGGATCGTAAAATCACTAAGTGTAACCGCCGCGAACTATAGGATAGCGTTGGATCTTTTAGCTAAACAGTATGGTAATGTCCATCAAACACTCGTAATTCTGCACAGAAAGTTAGGTAATATCTTTGTACCCTCATTAGATCCTGTAGAGCTGAAAAGGTTCCGTTTCGAATTAACGATTATAATTGAGCAAATCAAGAGGCTAAGTAGTAATGATATAGGCCATGGTATGGTCATGAGCCTCAATAATCAAAAGCTGTCAGAAGGGAAGCTCTACAGGAAAGTGGTCGAGCATCTAAGAAAGTGTGACTATACGTTAGATGAGTTCTTTGACGCGATAGATTTCATTATCAGAATGCTCGAGGACCATGCCTTGCAACGAGGAGATAAACTTGAACCTGACAAGAGAGTAGACATCAGTGTAAGAGCGAAGTCAAAACCCGTCCACAATAATTCTTGTCCCTTTTGTAACGAACGGCACCCGCCTCACGGATGCTGCCAAGTAACTGATGTGGCTGCCAGACATCGCATTTTGCTAAAAAAGGGCCTATGTTACAATTGCACCAAGTCTGGTCATCGAAGTGATAAGTGTCCCATCCCAAACTCTTGTAAGAATTGTAATGCGAACCACCACACAGCCATTTGTGATAATTATAATGCGGGAAGACGACCGCAATCAGTTCCAAGTAATAGTAGTAGTCAGTCTACAACGTCTCGCCCCGTAGTAAATGCGACACCTCGACAGCATGAAACTGCCCCCCGTCCATCTAAAGATAAAGTGGAATCTAAACAGTGCAAAAGTGCAAAGATCGCTCAGATGTCCGACGTGGACCTCCCATGTACCATCTTGCCCACGGCTATGGCCGAAGTCAATCATGAACAAGGTAGCAAGCGAGTCCGCTTATTCCTCGATTCTGGAAGCCAAAAGAGCTTCATATCTGCGAAAACCGCGAAACAATTAGGCCTACCGGTGGTAGGAAGGGTAGTATTGAACACAGCTCCGTTTGGCTCCGCAGAAATAAGCGGACAATATGATGTCGTAAGCTGTAGGGTAGAGATAGGAAAAAGAATAGTACGAATGAAGCTGGTGGCACACGAAAACGTTGACGTCCCAATACATAACGCTGGTTATGTACAAGTCAGACAGCATCTGTTGAGTAAGGGAGTCACATTAGCCAATCCAGAGAACAAGTCCAATGAGCTGAAAAATGTCCACATTTTAGTAGGGGCTGATTATTTTAGCTACTTCATCATAGGCATCGAGAAGGTTGATAGGATAAATCTTTTCCTGACCCATAATGGTATGTCGCCATATGGGAAAGTGCCGCAGTGGCTATTGGAAGGGAAAAGGATCGAACAGGTGAAAACGCTCAGAGTATGTAGAATTGCGAGTGAACCATACCAGTTTGACGTAGATGAGTTTTGGCGTTTGGACCGTGTTGGCATCGCCCCATCAGAGCAATATACTGTTCGTGAGGCGGAAGCCATGCGAAAGGTGTTGCAAAGTGTTGTAAAGAAATCTGAGGGATATCAGGTTAGCCTACCATTCGGGTCGGATGCTAGGCCAGATACGAACTATTGAAACGCTGTAGCGCAGTTAGAAATGTTGCAAACTAAGTTCAGGAAGGACAGGGAATATTTTGATCAATATCAGGGAGTGATAAATAAATATCTTGAAGCAGGCTTTATATCAGAAGTGAAGGAACCCAAGGTTGAAGGGTATTATATGCCGCATTTTGGAATTAAGAAAGATAGCCGGACGACCCCCATCAAAATCGTGTTCAATGCCTCGGCAAAATCCAAGGGTCATAAATCGTTGCATAAATGCCTCTTACCTGGCCCCAATCTGGTAGATTTAACATATCATTTGTTCATAAGGTTCAGGTCGAACAAATATGCCACGCTAGCCGACATCAGCAAGGCCTTCCACCGTGTCTTGTTAGATCCTCGTGATGCCAAATACACACGATTTCTGTGGCGCGAGGTAGCAGGTCGAGCGCTCACCGTTGCCTTTAGAGTCGTGGTGTTTGGCATGACGGCGAGTCCGTTTTTGTTGCAACAAGTTTCAAATTATCATTTCGAAAGGGAAGGTAGGCCAGATTTGGCGAAGTCCTTTTACGTAAATAATTATCTTGGCACTTTCGAGGATCTAGAGAGCATGAGGCAGGAGCATGAGTCTGTCAATAAGATCTTAAAAGGGGCTGGTATGCCTTTAGAAGGGTGGGCGTCCAATCACTTAGCCTTTGATAGCGAGAAGCAGTGGAGTGAGCCGGTGAATGTGAACGTGCTTGGGCTGTGATGGGCCAGGGACGTCGACAGATTGTGTGTGAAAGAAAGTAAGAGAATCAGTGAATTGGGGGAGGGATGGGTACTTACGAAGCATAGGGTACTTTCCATGTTGGTCTCCATTTACGATCCTCTAGGTTTGATAAGCCCATTATTTGTAAGAGGAAAACTTTTCCTCCAACAACTATGGGAGGATAATGTGGGTTGGGATGATGTGTTAAAGAGAGAGAAAGCTAGAGAAGCGAGTGAGTTCTTGAGTGAATTGAAAGCGGTGAGCAACATCACATTTCCAAGAGCGGTAGGTAAGAAAGATTTAGAGCTCCATGTATTCACCGATGCCAGCAGTAAGGCATACGGCGCAGTAGCATATACTAGGGATAATTGCAATCAGGTAAGCCTACTCACTAGTAAAATGAGGATCACTCCAAAGGGGATGAACAAGTTTACAATTCCCAAGCTAGAACTATTAGCATTGTTGTTAGGCTGCAGATTAGCTAGGACACTCAAAGAGCTGATAGAGCCACGAGGGATAGTCATGTGGACCGACAGCAAGGTCACGTTGGCATGGGTAGCATCTTCCGATGCCAAAGACCATAAGAACATATTTATATCTAACCGAGTGGCGGAGATTGTTTTTCTTCATCGGGTTTGCCGTTTCAGTTTATACCATGTCCCAAGCAAACAGATTCCTGCTGATGTCCTGTCCAGAGGAGCAACGACGCAACAACTGCTAAATAACCCTCTTTGGCGGAACGGTCCAGACTTCCTAAGGACCACGGGAGAGCCTGTTCCTTACAAGGAGGACGATCCCACCCATGAAAACACCATAGTGGCGGCGGTACAAGAAATGAGGGAGGAAATAAGACCTGTCCCACCGGGAGAAATATGGAAAATTCTACAGAGGGAAGTAGAGTACCAATTCTTGTTGAAAGTTGCTAGGGGTAATCAAAAGGTTTACCAGATTAAAACGACATCCGTTCAGTATTGTTGTCCAACTAGAGCAAAAACATTATTTGCCTACAGTCTATGCTTACTTGGAGGGCGGAGTCAGACCCCCTCGTGAAGTTACTAATTTTGTCAGACAATTAAATCTAGTGTTAGATGATAAATTAATTTGCACTAGGGGACGAGTGTCCCAAGTAGAGGAAATGAAACATTTAAATCTCTTGCCAGCCAAAGGGCACTTAGTTAGGGGTTATCTAAGATATTTACTCCGTTTGCACTTACATTGTGGTGTGAGTACACTAATGGATATCTTTCGACAGAAATGCTGGGCGCCGGGCCTACGTTCCATTGTGAAGCGGACCATGCGGCAGTGTCCAGAATGCGTGCTAGCCTTTCAGCCCTTGTTGAGACAGCCACCACCACCCCCCCTACCGAAGGAAAAGATCACCCTAACGAAGCCCTTTACAGCAGTCGGAGTGGACCACACAGTGGCCATACAGACTGAAACGCGGCCAGGCTACATACTGATCGGGACATGCCTGGCCAGCAGGGCCGTGTACCTCGATTTCTGCCCCTCCCTGGAAGCGGAAGAATTCGTCTTAGCCTTAAGACGATTTTGTGCTACCCACGGTGCTCCGTCGTTCATCACATCTGATAATCATCAAACGTTCAAGACTGCCAGCAACCTCCTTCAGGGACTTTATGAAGAGGATGAAGTCCAGCAGTTTGCCCCATGCACCTTGGAAAGGTGGGTTCTTCAAGCGCCTGATCGGAGTGACGAAACGTACCCTCCAGATAGCCCTTGGGAAGAAGTACCTGCAGGACGCCCACGTACTAACCCTTGTGAAGGAAGCCGAGGCGGTGGTAAATAACAGGCCTCTAATGTACAGCGGCGACAAGTGCGAGGATGAGGTCCTCACCCCCTCCCATTTACTGAGAGGACACCCAATCCACCTCATGGCACCGATCTTGCCGGACGACCACCTCAATGCGACCTTCACCTCCCGGAGGCTTCGTGACAGTTACTTAAAACTGTCAGACTCTTTGAAGGCCTTGCGAGAGAGGTGGAGAAAGGAGTATTTGAGTGCCCTGAGAGCCCGACACGACTGTCGATCTGAGGAACCTTCCAAGCTGCACCCCGGAGATGTCATTCTGGTCAAGCAAGAATATAAAAAAAGAGCTACGTGGCCCCTTGGACGTGTCGTGGAGACATATCCTGACGACGACGGAGTCGTGCGTTCAGCCAAGGTGTTATTCGAGGATGTCGAGTCCCTGCGAGCTGTTAGCCACCTGGTTCCCCTGGAAATTGCCCCCTCTGATGACGATGATAGTGTTGGAGAAGACAACGACGACGACGGAGAGGATGGTGCGTACAGTTTGCCAGCAGGAATGCCAGGGATCGTTCAGACGTCTGGGGACAACCAGGAGATGGTTCAGGCTACGACATCTCGACAACCAGTCACAGAGATCTTAGATAGTGACGCTAATAGTGATAACAATGCGGTAAGTGAGACAAGTGAAAGTGAAGCAGGATCCGAGACGATGGACGCACAAGGACGTTCCGCACGCCTAATTCACCGACGTTTCACCGCCCCTTTATTTCGGGTGTGGAGGATGTCGGGAGTTTCGAACTGATCACTCGAAAGTCCCGCCATTTAACTCCACAAATGTTACGTTAAATTGAGGTAAGATTGGAAGATCTCGCGGGCGTTGCTGCGAATGAGTATGGTCCAATACGTGACGATATTGAAGCATAAAATTCAACCACCTGGTGGGGAAGGAGCGGGTGTCAGAGAAACAAATTATTTGTTATTTACGAATCACAAAAATCATCTTGTGTTATTGCACCACGATAAAAATATTGATGTATATGTTTAGAGCCAAGGACTCTCTAGTTTGGTGGATTACGGCAAATTATGGCCTTCAGCCGAAGTATTAAGTTTACCCTTTGATCTGAAGTAAGACTTTGACAGTTTCTCCGTCTTGTAGTCGATAAAGAAGCTTTATCAGACCCCTTATTGAATAAATAACGTAAGAATTCCCTCCCCTCTCCCAAGGACACTTTAGTTAGCGCGGGAGATCGTAGTTTTCTTCGGAGCTGTCCAGAGCTATGCTCGTCCTCTCTGCCTATACCCCCCAAACAAGTAAGTTCTAATTGTTGCTCTCTCTGTCTCCGCTCCAAGCTGCGTGAAAACAGGTCGGTTCCCCTTAGTTTTTTTTCTGAGTGTGGAGTGTAATTTATATCTCTCTGTAACATTGTGATCCCAGTGATTGGGATTAGATTTATTTAGTAAGATACGTCCGAGAACCTTGGTAGGTGTTCTACCAAGGAATTATATTGAAATTAAGTGTATTTAGTTTTTTTTAGTCCGACGTGGACTTTGTGCCTCATGGGCACATGTCACAGACCCCTAAGGGCGACAGTTTCATTTATCAATTAGTTTAAGTGTTATAGTGTGTTATTTCTTTGTTAAATGGTTATTTTTGTGATAAATTTGTAAACTTTAATCATATTTTATTGAATCCTGGATAGTTTTGGAAGGCTAACCTCTTCAAGGTCTTGTCATCGGCCCATACCATCGGGCCTAGAATCATAATCTTAATAAGTCGGAGAAAAATTCACGACAGTAATCATCATCATATCATTATCATCAATCTAGAAAAGGAAATTTCTTTATACCAGCTGGGTCTATACTAATATCATCTAAATCAAGTCTTTAAACACAAGCCTGATCAATAACAAGGAGTCCTCTTTTAGAACGAGTTCTCCAAAGGAGGAATTAAACATGAGATAAAAAAAAAACATTCCAAGGTAACTAAACTATCGCACTATAATAAAGAAAATAAATGATAAACTGATTCTATCATTCACAACTACTCCTAGCAAAGATACACTGTGTTTTATTTACTCTTAAATAAATAAACCGCTTTCACAACAATCGTGAATAATGAGAAATATAAATTTACCTTTCAAAAAAACTGACTTAGTTGCTGTCAATAAAAAAAAAAAAAAAAAAAAAAAAAGAATTTGCTCAAAGCTTTCGATATTGTCCTCATATAACACAAAGATATAATGCGAACATATATCTTTAATTATACCAACCACCTTTTTCGCTACAAACTATCATTACTCTCTCTCTCTCTCTCTCTCTCTCTCTCTCTCTCTCTCTCTCTCTCTCTCTCTCTCTCTCTCTCTCTCTCTCTCTCTCTCTCTCTGAATGAATTAATTGCCAAATAAAACTAAACTAAATAAAAAAGCGATCCTCTACATTCCTCTGCCTTGACTTTAACAAATCCTTCTGAAACAAATATTTACCTTGTTTTCTTCATTACCCTGTCATAGTCAGGAAGAGGACCTTTGCTTTGAGTAACGTGGCCTTCATATTATACTCTCTCATTCCCATCTTTCGTATCACTATTATTCGTTGTACTATTTTGATTCCATCTATGCACCTATCATTTAATATATCATGCAGTATCCCATCTACCTCATTATCATCTGTCCCTAAATCTCAGTTATTTCTGTCAGCAGTTCGAACATTTCATCAAAACCATTTTCTGCTTTAACAAAAGAATCATGCATACTACATATCATTCTTCTGTATCTCAGTCTCGCATTTGTCATTCTTTATTTTACATCATCTAACGAAAAACCACACATACAATTTAGTATCATCCATATCCAACCACGTTTCATCTGTATTAACACATTTACTTTCCATACTCACTCGTATATTTACAACCTTGTCTTGCCTACTCTCATTCCTATCTATAACCTATAAATCTTTTCTGTACTTTATCCTCACCCAATGCTTTCGTGCATTTTCTCTTTTTTATATACTTATTAATCTTCAATCATTTATTCATTCCATTCTCACGAACATTGATCACATTCACACCATATACACAGGAGAATTCACCCACGTAAACACTCTTACTGATTGGATTCCTGAACATCTTGGCTCACTAAATCCCTTTCTCCTACATATGCTCGTGATATATCCATCTAAATAGCGTTCAGTACATTTGGCTTGCTGCTTCATAAACATCATTGCATAATGCCCAACGTTACCACAATTGCCAATAATCACGATTGTACAATTACTCAGACATCCACTAGCTATATGCCCAGTCATACCACACGATAACACTTCATCACTTTCTCTGTCCTATACTCATTAATACGATGTCCTATCTCAACATACCCAAACCATCACCCAATGCCCATCTATACTCATTCTTTTTATGTTCTACTTTCCCAAGCCAATGACACTTCTCTTCACTGATACAATTACCCCACCTCTTAGATCTAAGAGGGTCCTGCAACCACCTGACCTACCTCGCTACGCACTGACACTCCTGTTTCTCCAAGGTAGTTTTCCCTATCTAAAACCTTAATTTATTCCTTTATCACTCGCCCTAATGCTTTTATCTACTACACTATCAGCTATCCTCATTGGGCCTCTCAACACATCTTCAAAATTACCAAAATTTGGCACACGTTTCTTTATTTCCGTTTTTACACTCACAAATTTACTTTTTTTCGTATACCTATCCAACTCTTAATCCTCAACTATCCCTAAAATATTATTCCATGTAAATCTCTTTCTCTCTCTCTCTCTCTCTCTCTCTCTCTCTCTCTCTCTCTCTCTCTCTCTCTCTCTCTCTCTCTCTCGTACACATAACTTTCTCCTTCCGTTTCAAATTAACACTGACATTTCCAAGTACTGTCGCCAAAAACTTCATTAGCTCATTATATAATTTATACCCTTATATCATTTATGCCTTCGTCCCAAAAATTCTTCTTAGCTAAAGTTTCTAAATGACAAAAATGCATAGAAATAGCTTCGCTCACGATCAGTAACGCCTGATCAGAATAATTTTTACGACTATACTTAGCACTTCCTTTCATATGTTTTCCTGTTTAAATACTTAATTTTTCACACTTTCATAATAACCCCTACACTCATTATTACCCGACATATCGTTATCAAATATCCTGTAAAATACTCTCCTAGCTCTCGAGCCCAAACTCTGTCACCATACTTAGCCTGACAATACCTTTCATACTCCTTGCAAAAGTCATACACTGTACATCCCAATTACTATGTTCATTATATCCTTTACACTGGGTACCTCTCATAAACACTGTCTTACACACTTCCTCAACTTCATTCTCAATATTATCTTCACTGGTAAATCCCTTGTTGTTTCCTTCTTCCTCAATCAAATACAATGAATCTAATTCTACACTAAAATTCCTATCATGAATCATACTTTTCTTACCCTATTTCTTAATTACCTCTTTCACCCATTCACGATCATCCTCACTCTCAACTTGACCCAATTTCTTATCTTTCATCTCATCACTTTCACTTTTCCATTCATACTTCTTATCGTGTTTTTCTTCATCCTTACTATGCATACTCCTCTATCTTCACTATCCCAAGACTTCCTTCCCCATCATAACTCTCCTTGGGGTATTCATCCGTTAGTATCCAATTAGTCGAAGCAGAAGACACTCCTCCGACAGCACCTTCACCCATGAAGTTTTTCATCATTTCAGTTACCCTATCATAAATTCCATTTATTTCGGCATTAGTTCCTCCATTCATTCCCCACTCTTATCGTTATCCCTGCTGTTTTTTCCAAACACTGCCGGTGAAGTGAACACTTGTGCGTCCCTAAAAATATCCTGATTTAACGCGGATAACAAAAAGGCTATCGAGTGAAATATAGCTACAAGTTTTCGTGAATAGTCGGTGATTAGTTTGAGGGCAGAAAAGTGGGATAAAACGTCGGCATAGGATAGTTATCTTGTGAATTAATAAAAATCTGATCAAGATGGCATTGTATAACACAGGCAACTCGTGGAGAGACATCGCTGGAGTCAGCAAAAGCAAATTCCATGAGTTGGCGAAACAGGAGCTCGACCGATTGACAACAGATGTCACTAGCAACTCCAACCAGTGTGACGGAAAAATATTCGCAGACATATTGAAACAATATGATCCAATAGACTGGAACAAATCTGCGGAAAACATCAGTAAAATAATTGAAGAAATTCCAAAGAAGATCCAAGTGATAAAGAGACTTATAAAGAAAGTCTACATCAATCAACACATTCCATCAAAGAACAATAACAAGTCCAATATGGTGAATATGCTGATTGATGCATTGGGAAAAAGAATGCCAAAATGGTGTAATACATGTAAGATATGGTATTCCATTAATAATCCTCAACAACTGATTAGAAAATGTAATGCCTGTCATGTTCCAACACACCCCACATGTGCTGAAATACAGCAAAAAATAAAAAAATAGAGACACAAAGGTATTCTGCTCAACATGCTTAGTCTGGATAGAAAATATAATTAAGTCGAGACTAAAGCTGCAAATAGTTGAAGAAGAAGAAGAAGAAGAAGAAGAAGAAGAAGAAGAAGAAGAAGAAGAAGAAGAAGAAGAGAAAAATGAACAGGATATGTGTAAGGATGCAGAGGAAATCATTGATATAACTTATGATGCCATCCAACAACATACTTATGAAGAAATAAATTATCAGATGGAAACAAATAATAGTCCCAAGAGACTCTACCCGGACCTACATACTTTTAGGGAAGAGCAAGAACATGAAAAAAAAGAAAAGAAAGATATAGTCTGTAATAGGCTGAAAAGAGGGAATTGCAAATTTGGCGAAAGATGCTACTACAAGCATCCAAAGATATGCCATAATTATGAAATATATGGTAAATGTGCGTATTTAGACGGATATGGAGACGAATGCAGAGATCTCCATCCAAAAATAGGCAAAACCCTAAAAGAAGGAAAAGGATGCAGTTTCAACAAAAAATGTCGATATATGCATCCTGCAACTATGAATGAGAGTAAGAAAACTCAGCAAACTGAAAAGAAAAACAAAAACGAAACAAAAAAAGAAACAAAAAAGCAGGCCGCGTATATACCGCACTATGCACCAAAAAGGCCTTTCAACCCAAATCTCCACAAATAGAGCCCAACTACAAAGAATGCATCTATAATGCCAGGGGTTGGTGCGGATATGGGGATAATTGCAGGTTTACACACAAAAATAAGTATGAAGGCGAAAGAACAAATATTATGGAAAAGTTGGATTTTTTAATGGCAGAATTCCGAGAAATGAAGAAAAGAACATCATATCAGAACAGGAAGGAAGCATGGGTGATTTCATATTATTACCAATATTAAATAATGGGAATAAAACACAAACCATAATAGTGATGAATGCACAGGGTTTAGTCACGAGTAACTCTAAAAGGAAAATAGAGTTCCTAGAAGAACTAACCCAAATTGAAAAAATAGATATATTAAATATAAGTGAAACATGGTATTCCCAAGAGACTGGCAGTGATGACCAGATAAAGGGTTTCCAAACTTATAGATCAGACAGAAAAAATAGGAATCAAGGGGGAACCGCAATATATGGAAGAGACATAAATCAAGGAAAAGTCTGTGAAAAATACAGCAACACAGAATGTGAATTGATTGCGGTAGAATTTGAATTTGAAAAACTAGTGAATATTGTAGTTTACAGACCCCCAAATACTAAGGAGTTTGACATAATAATAGAAAAAATAGATGATATATGTAGAAACCATAAAGACTGGAATATACTCCTATCCGGAGATTTTAACTTTCCTTTCGTGGATTGGAAAGAACGGATAGAAGAAAGTGGTTGTATGTATACATATAAAAAAGAGAGTAATAGTAGCGCAGAAGATAAGAGGCAATTTGAAAAGCTTCAAGATATGCTATTAGAACATAATATGCAACAAATAAACCACATTCCAACAAGAAAGGAAAATGTCCTAGATCTAGTATTTGTGAATGAGGTGAATTATGTTAAAGAAATAATAGTGTATAACACGGGAGTTTCAGACCACAATGTCATAGAATTGATAGTTCATTCCAAAGCAAGTGATCACAGAATTAATAAAAGCACAAAACTTTGAGAAGGATATGGAAAATATAATTTTTACAGTAAGAATATAAAATGGTCAGAAATAAATGAAGAACTGAATAAAGAATGGAAAAATGTATTTGTAAGTGATAATATACAGGCAAATACGGACATACTGTACAAAATACTGGAGAAAATTGTTGAAAAATATGTACCGAAAAAAAACAATAAACAAAAGACGTGCGTACCAAGAGACAGAAGGATCTTGTTTCAGAAAATTAGAAAGTGGAAGAAAAATCTTGCAAAAGAAAAAAATGTGTGGAAAATGAGGGAAATAAAATGTAAGATAGAAAATGCAGAACAAAAGATTATACAGTCGAAAGAAAATGAAAAAAGGGACTTAGAAGAAAGGACACTTCCAAATATAAAAAGAAACCCCAAAGTACTTTACTCCTATGCAAAGAAGATGAATAAAGGGAGAATAGAAATAGGCCCTCTAAGAATTGAAGGACGGCTAACGAATGAAAAAAAGGAAATATGCAACATATTAGCAGAAAAATATAAGAGTGAGTTCACGCCAAGAATTGTGAATGAGAATAATGAAACAGAAATGAAAGAAGAAAATGTTGAATATCTAACGGATATAGATATTAATGAAGCAGATATTGTCACGGCTATAAACGAAATTAAAAATGGATCGGCAGCCAGACCAGATGGAGTTCCAGCGATTTTGTTAAAAAAAACTGCAAACACTATCGCGAAGCCGCTTGCAATACTGCTAAGACAGAGTGTAGATATGAGCGAGATATATGTTAAACATAAATTAGCTTATATAACCCCTATCTTCAAAAGTGGATCAAGACTAGAGGCAAGCAATTATAGACCTGTTAGTCTAACATCACATATTATGAAAGTGTATGAGAGGGTAATAAAAAAGAAAATAATGAACCATTTGGTCAAAAATAATTTGTTTAATATGGGTCAACACGGTTTCGTGCCTGGAAAAAGTACACACCCAACTGATAGCACACTATGAAAACATATACAAAAATATGATAAATGAAAAAGACACAGATGTGATCTATCTAGATTTTGCAAAAGCCTTTGACAAGGTAGACCATAACATATTGGAGAAAAAAATGAGAAAGCATAATATTGTGGGAAAGATAGGAAAATGGGTAAAAGAATTCCTGCAAAACAGAAAACAGATAGTGGTTGCAAATGACGAGAAATCAGATGAAGCCCATGTAATATCGGGTGTGCCACAAGGTACGGTATTAGCTGCACTGCTGTTTGTTATTATGATCTCAGACATAGACTGTGATGTTGAAAACTCCGTAGTGAGAAGTTTCGCCGATGACACAAGAATAAGTAGAGAAATTACTTGTGATGAAGATAGGAACTCACTACAAAGAGATCTAAACAAAATATATGAATGGGCGGAGATAAATAGGATGGTATTTAACTCCGATAAATTCGAATCAATAAATTATGGAAACAGAGAAGGAATGGTGTATGCATATAAGGGACCTAATAATGAGACAATCACAAACAAGGAAGCAATTAAAGACCTTGGTGTAATTTTAAATAGGAATATGTTATGCAACTACCAAATAGCAACACTGTTGGCTAAATGTAAAGCAAAAATGGGAATGTTATTCAGACACTTTAAAACAAGAAAAGCTGAACACATGATTATGCTTTACAAAACTTATGTGCGTAGTACACTCGAGTACTGCAATGTGATATGGTACCCACACTACCAAAAGGATATTGCGCAAATAGAGAGTGTACAAAGGTCCTATACTGCTAAAATAGAAGAAGTTAAGGACCTCGACTACTGGGAAAGACTGAAATTTTTAAAACTATACAGTCTAGAAAGGAGAAGAGAACGCTACATGATAATACAAGCATGGAAGCAAATAGAAGGAATTACTGAAAACATCATGGAGCTTAAAATATCAGAAAGAGCAAGCCGAGGTAGATTAATTGTGCCAAAAAATATTCCAGGTAAACTGAGAAAGGCGCACAGGACATTAATCCACTACGCACCAGCATCGATAATGCAGCGACTATTTAATGTGCTGCCAGCTCATCTAAGAAACATATCAGGAGCGAGCGTAGATGTGTTTAAGAATAAGCTATATAAATACCTAAGATGCATCCCAGACCATCCAAGACTGGAAGATGCAAAATACACCGGAAGATGCATTAGCAACTCTCTGGTGGATATACGAGGTGCCTCACACTGAGGGACCTGGGGGAACCCAAACAAAAAATAAGGCAATAAGGTAAGGTCTACTTTTTCCTTCCTTTCCCCAATCCTCTCGCATCTTCTCATCCTTCCAACTCAACCTCTTATCCTTTACTAACAACTTATTTTCAGCTGTTCATTTCCCCTCTAGTAACTGATTCAACTTTAATTCCTCCTTTAAAATATTTAATTGCTCTTCCAACAGTCAAATTTCAATCCCACCTTGGCAGCCCCTCTTCAAGTGTCAAAATAATGTAGCAGGTTGTATCAAAAACAGAGCCCCACACACTTGAATTTATCTTACTGAAAACAGGGTCTAAAGTCAAACTTCCCCCTTACGTTATAAACTACCAATCTTCTAAGTAGAAGGGACATTTAAACACAACATAATCCGTAGCACTATATCCCTTAAGACTACAACCAATTACAATTATTCAAATTGACAAAAACTCTAATAACATTTAAAACTAAAATGATAACCATAATTAAATTAATAAGATTATATATATATATATATATATATATATATATATATATATATATATATATATATATATGTGTGTGTATGTATGTATGTGTGTGTGTGTGTGTGTGTGTGTGTGTGTGTTTTGACATGGACATCGATCCTCCACGCTTTGTGTTTTAATAAGGTTGAAAATTTCATTTTACTTGGATCTTTCTGTTAAGTGATTTAGCAACAAAAGGACTACTTCTAGGGGATAGTATCAGTTAAATTAGGGAAAAGATGGTTACTTTCATCATTTCTATTTAGACGTTTGTCAGAAGACATTAAAAGACTTTAGATAATATAGTAGTTATGGAAATTAGGTTGCCTTAGACACATTTACCAATATTACCAATTCTCCAGACAAGTACAAAAAGAAGCTTTTCATACTAACTTGCGAAATAACTAACAAATTTCGAATTAAGATTGCATATGATTTTTAGGGAAAAAAAAAAAAGAGAGGAAAACCAAGGTCCAATAAGAGTGTTGTAATTTGAGGAGCACCAGGAACACAACAATTAGGGATACCGAAGTTTTCATCATTCCTCTTACTATCAAACACATCAGCCAAAATGGTTACCTTTTACCTACGGCAGTGTGGCAGGATGTCACAACAATCGGTGTAGTAGAGTGGAGAGCGATACAGACGAAACAATACAAAATTCGGTACAACGTTGCTCAAGCGAAAGTAGAGTAAAAAATCAAGTTCGATTTGAGCTTTCCTTAGATTTTTTTCGGGTAGATTCCAAGCGTCGATAAGAAGATAAAAAAGGGCCACCATATTTACAGTATAAATATTGAGGTAGATTGTTGCTCCAGGCGAGCTTCAGAGATAAAATGAATAGGAGAACGAAAAGTCTGGACAACATCTTTCATGTTCATTGATGCTGACGTTTTGGGACTCATCCCATTATCAAGGCTAAAAAAAGACATAAAATATTGTAAGCAAAAATCAGTAAAAATATAGTCCAATATAAATTACAAAACAGTTTAAAATTAAAGTTATATATACAGATACAAGTAAAAACAGGAAATAAATTAAGTTGAATAAAAGAAAAGTATACAATTGAAATACACAAAAAATAAATTAATTGTCTTAGGACACCAACCTGTCTTGATTTGACGAGAGAACTGAGTGACTATCTGAAGAACAGTCCTTAGAAAGAAAATTCCAAATTTGCTGGCTTAAGCGATGTGGAGAGGGATAGAATAATTGGCTTTTAGTTGAGAAGCCTATTATGATTCTAATGCTATCAGGGAGGAATTGTTTTGCGCTTGTGCAATGATTTTAAAGTTTTTGATGTGAAATGTTGGTCTTACATTTAGATGTATGTTCTCTGATGGTTGAGAACTCTAGTGTTGAACGCACATCCAGTTCTGTGGCTAACTCCCCGATGAGCATCTAAGCGAACTTTCAGCAGTCTTTTTGTGGAACCCACATAATTTCTGAAGATTATATCTTGGATAAGTAAACATATAAACCACTGAAGAACGCATTAGATCGGGGAGAGAATCCTTGAATTTAAACGTGGATCTCACTGTCAGGGGATTCTTAAAAAGTAGTTGAGATTCAGGGTCGGAAAATTATCTAAAATTACTTTTTTAAATTGATTACCACATTTTACGTTATTGATAAAGGTAAAGCAGCAGAGAACTTCATTTCTGCCACAGTAGTAACTTGAAATTGGTTGATAAATTTTGTTCAGGAATCTGGTAACTAATCTATAATATATTTTGGTTGGGAAACAGTTATCCTTGAAATATTGTTCCAAAACATTTATTTCATTGTGAAAGGATGTCCAATGAGAGGAAAAAGAAAAGACCCTATAAATCAGGGTCGTTATGGCATTCAACTTAAAATTGTTAAATCAAAATCTAAAAATATTGGTGCCTAAACCTGTGAACGACTTTTCTTTTAAATAATCTATTTTCTAGATGTGTCTGTCCTCTTGTCATGTTAATATCAAAATATGGTGAAATTAATGTATGGATGAAAATTATTGATGAAATTTTAAAACCCAGCAGCATGGTCTTTTTGTTTAAAAGTAGCTAACTTATCATCTACGTAGCGTTTATAAAATATAGGTCTGAATAACAAAGGTCATTGATCTAAAAATGCTCTTCAAGATGACACAAAAATATTGTCGAAGGTGGGCCCAAGAGGGCATACCAGCAAGTAGTTTAAACAAAATACTTATGTTCCAGACGACTGCTATCAGGGTTTTAATAAGTCTGATTTCAAAAATATTACGTAAACTTGCAGTGATTGACACTCATTTAATTTTGGATTACCTAAATGGCTTAGGCTATGAAGCGTGCAGTAGGAAATGATTGGAGAAGTATTGACTCAAAAGTTCAAGATTGAGACGACTGGTGAAATCTAACCAAACCCCTTTATGTCTATAGGCGTAGGAGGAGATGATGATGATGATAATGATGATGATGATGATGATGATGATGAGGAGGAGGAGGAGGAGGAGGAATCTTCCCCTAATAATGCAGCTCAACGTCAAAGTGAAAAAGTCACAGGGGAAGAGTGCAAGATCCACTTTTCGGAAATAAGGACAAGATGGTTTAGTTGAGGTTAGGTGGGGGATATACCATGGATTAGTAGCGTATATATTCCTTGTTTACCGACAACGCTAATGTATCACCGAAATCAATCGTTATTAAAACGGTATTACGCTACTGCTGTGTGGTTCCATTATGAAACGAAGATTAGGTAAATCACTTTTTATTATTATTATTATTATTATTATTATTATTATTATTATTACAAGCTAACCTATAACCCTATTTGAAAAAAAACAAGATGCTATAAGCCCAAGGGCTCCAACAGGGAAAAAGAACCTAGTGAGGAGAGGAAACAAGGAAATGAGTAAACTACAAGAGAAGTAATAAACAATCAATATAGAATATTTAAAAAAACAGTAAAACATTTAATTATATCTTTCCTATATAACTTATAAAAAAATAAAAAAACGGAGGAGGAGAAATAAGATAGAACAGCATGCCCGAGTGTACCCTCAAGCAAGAGAACTCTACCCCAAGACAATGGAAGACCATGGTACAGATGCTATGGCACTACACCACCCAAAAATAAAGAATAACAGATTGATTCTTTATTGTCCTTTTCCTAGAAGAGCTGATTACCATAGCTAACGAGTCTCTTCTACCCTTATCAAGAAGAAAGTAGCCACTGAACAATTACATTGCAGTAATTAACCCCTTGATCGTAGCAGAATTACAATGTTATTTAAGGTTATTTAACCCTAGGAACAAGAGGATTTTCCTAATAATAATAGAATGAACATAAATGCATGAATCAAATGATGGCTGTCCAGTGAGAGAAGAATCTGTAAACTCAGTAACCAATAAAGAAGACGAGATGCTGAAAGCAGAATAATCTAGGATGGAAAGTGAGAAATAAAATTCTAGATTTAATTGATATTCACAGAAAAGAGGTGACATAAAATTTTAAAGGCCGTTCATGAATGGCAGAGGAAACGGACAGAGACATTGCTCTAGCTAGTAGGACAATACCCTAGAGACTGACTATATATACTTTATATATGATCAGCGCCCAAGCCCCTTCTCCACCCAAACTATCAATATATGAGGAGGCACTGTCCTTGGCCTACTTACATTCATACGTTGAGTTTTGTTACAGTTCAATTTCATACCTATAATTTACACCATGCACTAATTTTAGCTATATCTCTATTAAAGGATTCAACAATCTCATATGTACATTCAGGAGATGGAAATGAAGCGGAAAGAGTGTAGCATCATCTGCATATGCAACGATCTTGTTTTTCAAGCCAAACCACTTATGTATATACAGTATTAAAAGTAATATGCCAACAACACTACCCCAAACACCAGCTACCAGATTCCTAAACTCACTATGGTGCCCATCACCAATACTCCTTGGAATCTATTACTTAAAGAGTAAAAAATGATGCTGAGAAAAACCCCACAGTAAAATGCACTGCTAAAATCAAGGCCAATCATATGTGCTTCTTGACCACAATCAAGGGATTTCTGAACAACATTGGAGATTGTATGAAGAGCATTACATGCCACAAGGCCTCTGTGTGACAAGGGTCTGTATGCAAAAATTACAGAGATAATTTGAAAATATCCAAATCAATACCAGAATGTCACCTTGAGAATTGGAGCCTTTCACATGGTATGCAATTTCCTGTCAATTATTAGCAAATGCTTCCTGGATGGTGGCCTTAGAATCATTCTCATTGAAGCAGGGGCCATTGCTGAAGGTTCCATTACCAGTGTACTGAAGGGAATACAGTATAACAGAGGTGTCAGATGCCAAAAATACAGTATATGTGCGAGGCTCTGCTGGAGTTGGCATGGTGGGAGTTCATGCTTTGGATAGAAGAAAACCACCCAGAACTCAAAACAGCTGTGCAAATTGGACTGGAAGTGATATGTGATCTGCATGATGACATATCTAATCAAACCTATGAAGAAACTGTGTAGAATGAGCAGGTTCTGAATCTGCTACATCAATTCTCATCTTTTCTGGATAAGCTTAAACACAACAACAGTCCAATATCTGAATAATGGATGAGCTATCTCGATATGGTAGTTGTGCTTCTGTATCTCATCTGAGCTTCCAAAGAAGAAAATTGGCATTTACACTTTGCATGTATTCCCTGCTGTTTTTGCATATGATAAAATCAACTACACACATTTTCTTCTGTATTACCATACTGAAATATCTCGGCTACCAGAGAGTCATCCCAGCATTCATCATGCATTTTAAGAGGGTCAATTTTCTGTTCAGGTAGGTTCACAGAATACCTGTGAATCAGGCAATTAAAGAAACAATCAACAAAGACATCAAAACCCTGGGAGGAATTTGTCGCTTTAGTTTGAATACTGGCGCTGTGACACGATGCTATCTCATAATAGAATACTGAAGCAGTTACATCAATCTTTTGAGAGATATGCTTCTCATTAACGAGCCACATCTAGAATATGCTGGGTTGTAGCAGTCTTGGACTTCGAAGGACGAGAGAGTTGTTTCTGGGGTGGTAAACCTGATTGATGGTTTAATGATCGGGTTTTAAAAGTCAAAAGACCTGATAAATATCAGCAATGCTACTGTTGCTCCTGAATCTTTTACCAAAGATATACTGTTAGCAAAAGTACATGGTAAATAGGCATACTTGTTATTTAAAGCAGTCCGTCTGGAACTTGATGTACCAGAGCTTAAATTTAATGACTTCATTCCAAAGACGAAGCTGAGAACTTTCATAAACAGGAAGAAAAGTACACTTCTCAACTCCAAGACAAGGAAAGAAATAATTTTCTAAGCAACACCTAACTTGTTTGGAAACATGCAATGGCTCAGGGGCAGAAACTTGACATGCAAGAGGTTCTTCAGTACACACTGGGACCAGGTCCCTGATTTATGACCATTGTAGTTGGTATACCAAGGAAGACTAGGAAATCAGTGTATCCTAAAACATTGGAAAAAATGCAATACCTGCAAATGTGATACCATCAAATTCTGACTGTATGATAGATGAAATGACCCTTGTACACAAGACAAAGTGTGAAAGTAAAATATTTGGTAACATTGCTTCTCTGTAACGTGGCCTTGTAGATGTGGCTAAGCCATAAGAAATGTGGGAGACGAGGATAATTAGGGAGTTTAATTAGTTTCTTTTCAACAGTTTTTAATGAAAAAAAGAAAATCTTCGCAAAGAATACTGAACACGATTATTTGAACAGTTACTTTAGTAATGCAATTTCACTGGAATTTTTGAAAATCACAATATTATTATTATTATTATTATTATTATTATTATTATTATTATTATCAATAGCCAAGCTACAATCCTAGTTGGAAAAACAAGATGCTATAATCCCAAGGGCTCCAACAGGGAAGAATAGTCCAGTGAGGAAAGGAAAAAAGGAAATAAATGAATGATGAGAATAAATGAACAATATATCATTCTAAAAACAGTAACAGCGTCAAAATAGATATGTCCTATATAAACTATTAACAACGTCAAAAACATATATATCATATATAAACAATAAAAAGACTCATGTCAACTTAGTCAACATAAAAACATTTGCTCCAACTTTGATCTTTTGAAGTTCTATTGATTCAACTGCCCGATTAGGAAGATCATTCCACAACTTGGTAACACCTGGAATAAACCTTCTAGAATACTGTGTAGTATTGAGCCTCATGATGGAGAAGGTCTGGCTATTAGAATTAAATCTGGCAAGTGCTCATTCTGATTACATAGAAAGTTACAAAGTTATTCTATCCACTAAGGGTCTGACAATGGGGAGGAATACAGAAGGGGATCGTAAGAATGGTATCAGGATAAGATTACATTCTAAATGTTACAAAATTCGATAAGGCCAGGATCAGCCTATTCCGGCTGAACTTTTGTCTCCGTTTCAATCTTCTTAAGCTTGACCTGGGGTGTGTGGCACCCAGGGGATCCGTCTCTGTTGGGGCACTTGGCTGCTGTTGTATAACAGCCACAGTTGCTATGTTTGCCAGTGTGTCCTCTTTGCTGCAGGCCCTGTGGGAAAGAGATTTGACTCAACAATATGACAAATCATCCAAAAATGGAGCCAACTGGATACAGCTCTTGGCTAATGTTGATTTAGTAACTCAGAATCTAAGTTACAAAGCAATGTCTTTGTGGATGCAGTAGTCTCGTTTTCATTTGTTTTAATACCCAGATATTTTGACTTGCACAAATATTTCTTGTCTTGTGATATCTCTCATATTCCCAAAAGTGATGAATGAAGCTTTTTGGTCAGCAAACACAATTGATAGTAATTAATTCAAATTACCCCTAATGAGTCAATATGGATAAATATCAACAAAACATCGCGTTTAAATAGAAATAAATTTCTACCTAATACTTGGGATCGAACGTGGTGGGCCGGGAAGTCGGGGAAAACTCTCTTGGACTTTAACCCCATTACCAATGTTTTCTTTATTAAGTTTTTGGTGTTCCTTAATAGTTTTCCTTGATCTCTTTTTTTTGGGGGGGGGGGAGACTTTTTCATCTATCTCTTGCGCTGATCCCAATACATTTTTTTATATTAATGCCAATTTCGTCTTCACTTCCTTCTATTGAATCATGTATCTGGGAAAGCCTATTTTATATTAATCAAAATCATCAGATTTTTTTCTTCCTACAATAGTGTTTATTTTCTTTTCTGAAATAAGTTTTTCTCTTTGTTTCCTTAGATTTAGACAAATAGAATATTACTTCTCTGAACTTTGTGCAGCTTAATATTAACTCGTTTCACTCTGTAACATCTTTACAAAGATTAGAATTTTCACTGAAAATAAAATCTACTTCTTTTTTATTTCTCCAATCGAGTTTCTACATCCAAATTATTTTATGTTGCTTCTTTCATAAAAATAAAGTGTTCATGATCATTAAATTGTTTCTTCCAGTAAATTCTACAAGGATGTCGCCTCTGTTATATCTTGTGCCTACAGCTAATTTTCCTCTCTTCTATTAACCAACTTTAAATTGAGCCATGTTGTTTCAAAGATTTCTCCAGATCTTCATAAAAGGTTTACATCTTTTCCTCTATACGGGATGTTGTTGGTGCATAGGTTGGAATGATCCTCAGATAATACTTCTGACCTAGTTTGATATTCAATCCTGCTATTCGATAACTAATATAAAAGATTTCTGTTTCCTGCAAGATTTTTTTTATCAAGAAAATCCAATATATCTTTGTTCATTTCATATTCTTTAAAGCTAAATATATGGACCTTTTTTTTAATCTATACAGGATGCCTCAGATCTTCTAATTCCACCAAATTATATTACTGTATATGCAAATTTACTCTAATCAATTTCTTAGTAACACAGCAAGGTCCTCTTCCCTAGACAGGGTCCTTACATTGTATGATGCAGGGTTTTGTTCAAATATATATTCATATGCACCGTATATATATATATATATATATATATATATATATATATATATATATATATATATATATATATGCATATATATAAATATATATATGCATATATATAAATATATATGTGCATATATGTAAATTTATATATATATATATATATATATATATATATATATACATGTATATATAAATATATATATATATATATATATATATATATATATATATATATATATTAAATATATATAAATATATATATATATGCAAGTGTATATACATTTATATATATGTGTATATATATATATGTATATATATATATATATATATATATATATATATATATATATATAATCTATACTGTGGTTGTAGTTTCAATCTATTTTAAAAAATATTTCCGAATACTAAAGAGAAAAGTCGATAAGAAAAACGGGAATAGTCTGAATAAATGAAATAATACTTCTTCGGTTTTCATTATACTTTTTTCCGAGTAAATTAGTTTATGAGTCATCTTGTATTCTTATTATATGAAATATATTACTCTCAAGTTTGAGTGTACATCAAAAGACAGATAAGGAAAATCAAACAGATGTTCTGATTCTTTCTTAATGCAAAGGATTTATTAAGGTATACATGAAAAGAAAAACAATAAAATCTGGATATCTAAATTGATCGTTGCCATCGGTTTGGCTTCAGAAATGGGACAATGAGTTCTTTGTCGTCGTCATATCATTACAAAACAGTTCAATGCTTCTGAAGATTTCTATATATATATATATATATATATATATATATATATATATATATATATATATATATATATATATATATATATATATCTATACTGTGGTTGTAGTTTCAATCTCTTTTAAAAAATCTTTCCGAATATCGAAGAGAAAATCGATTATTGTATACATGTACACAATTAGCATAATATATATAAGAATAACGGGAATGGTCTGAACAAATGACATAATATTTCTACGGTTTTCATTAGACTTTTTTCCGAGTAAATTAGTATATAAGTCATCTTGTATTCTTATTATATGAAATATTTTACTCTCAAGTTTGAGTGTACATGAAAGTCAGATAAGGAAAATCAAACAGATGTTTTGATTCTTTTTTAATGCAAAGGATTTATTAAGGTATACATGAAAAGAAAAATAATAAAATCTGGATATCTAAATTGATCGTTGCCATCGTTTTGGCTTCGGATATGGGACAATGATTTCTTCTTCGTCGTTATATCATTATAAAACAGTTCAATGCTTCTGAATGGTGTGTTTCCTGGAGATTTCTATTCCTTTTCATTGGTAGATGCAACTGTCGTGGCATCAGAGGCGTTGCTGGCATCCTCATCTCTTTCAGTAGCGCATGAGAGGCATGGAATCTTCTTTTCCATAGCGGCTCTGTATTTGGGATGACTGATAGCATAAACAATAGGGTTGTACACTGCATTGGCCTTAGCAAACACTGAACCCCAAATGGAAAACAGAGGAGTGACCATAGGCTTGTACAGAAGACCTGCCATATTGATGACAAAGTAAGGAGTCCACGCAATAAACCATAGGGACACAGTCGTTAGGGCAACCTTCGCAAGACGGCATTCGTTTGATGTCTTTTTAGCTTCTGGGTCATTTCTCAGGGACTTTACACCCATTTTTTTAGCTTGTTCCCTCATTTGTTTTTCATGGTTGAAAACAGCTTTCATGATGAATGTATAGGAAAAGATAATGAAGAATAGAGGAAGGATGTAGCAATCTGCGGCATAAAGATACAGGTATACTTGACTATAAATTTCTTCAGAGAGGTAATCAGTACCGCAGGCAGTCATGTTGCCTTCAGGAACATACCTGCAAAAGCCAAAGAGAGGAAGAACACCCCAAAATAATGTTTGTGCCCATACAATGAAAATTCGCAGTAAAGCACCATTGGCAGTCAATGGCTGTCCTGAAAGACCCTTCACGATGACATTGTAACGATCCAAAGTGATAAAGACCATCGACCAAATAGATGCAGTTCCGAAGACAGAACCCAACATTCCATATATGTGGCAGGCGACATCGCTGAAAGCCCACGTCTGGTAATAGCAGTTGACTAGAATTGGTGGGCACATGGTAAGCATCATTCCAAAGTCGGAAAAAGCCAAATTCACGACGTACATATTAGCAGGAGTTCGGAGAGACTTGGTGTTCATGAAGACCCAGATGACAACGAAGTTACCCCCAATAGCAAGGGAGCCCATGACGACCATCCAAAATGCGATCAGATTATACCAAAGAGGGTTCATAGGAGGAAACTGGTACCAGTGGGTATCAACCATATAGAGGAGGTTATGGGGCACCGTGTCAACTACGGTGTAGTTCCCGTAGGGGTTTGTTGAGGGCATACCGCTATTGGCCATGTTAGTAGGATCCTCCCAGTATCCCATCTGCAACAAAACAGAAAAAACTAGCAGGATGAAATTTGATAAAAATAAGTATTAGCAAAAAAAAAAAAAAAAAAAAAAAAAAGAATGAGAAAGATTCAAAGATGCTTTTCAAATTTGGATATGTAAAAATTACATATTAGGCGTTGCATATCACACTTTCAGATGACCATTGTTTGTAATTAAATATATTCATTATTTAAAAAGAAAAATGTGTGGAGTGTAGGACAATATGTCTATAAGTGCTGTATCTACGTTCAAATAATGTTGTACATCAATTCACGGCCTTTGAAATAGTGGTCAGCATCAACACCCCCCCCCCCCCCTGCTAAAGTAAAAGACGTTTACCCTAACCTAAAATGTTCCAAACTCAGGTGTAATCAATCTAGCAGTCTCATAAAAGTCATCAAAGATGGCGATTCAAGACTTTTCTTTCTACTTGTGAATATTTCAAATTTGTACAATCAATGAGAAATGGAAGAAAATACAAATTTTTATTTTGATACAGATTCTGAGACTTCTTCGCGACACTATTATAGCAGACGACCTTCAAGATTTTAACCCTTTTGCAAGAAAACATTCCTTTAAGAAATATTAGACTGTAATAGCTTTCTGATTGCAAGAAAATGAAATTTCAAAATCTATTTGGCTCTTTCCTGATCACAATTAATATAAGTGAAGATTGAATATTTTTAGCTACGACCAAGGTCTATAGAATACGAGGTCTCCTCATCGCTGGTCCGAAATTGACATTTCTGCGCAGGTGGATATCGTGATGTCACCACCTCCAAACGGACGGGTGCTACCTACAGTTAAACAAAGTAAACAGTTCGAGGAATCGTCCTTGGTTGTCGATCTAATTCTTAAAAGTGGTTGTGTAAATTTTAACAACAATATTCAATTACCAATATGCCCAATAACTGTGCTGTGTTTGGATGCTTCTCAACCAGGACGAAAAATTCAGATCTTATATTTCATTCAGTTCCAAAGGACAGTGAAACTAGGAAAAAATGGGTTCACCTCTGCAAACGGGGAGATCACATAAATGTTGAGAATGCACTGATATCTAGCCGGCACTTTGAAGCGGATGTCTATGAAAGGAATTTGATGTACGAATTATTAGACAAACAGATTAAATCAAGATGGATTAGAACACTTCTTTGGTTGCATACGTCAGAAGGGTGCATGCCATCAGCATCCCTCTCCTGTTGCATTTAAACACCCGCTCAGAGCCCATCTATTAGGAAAGGAAGCAACTCTTTTAGGTTCTAAATCTAACATTCAAAGTTGTGAATGCAACTTCAAACGAATTTGCTCATTTTCTTTCCAAGGAAAATACAGTAATCGAAAATGAAGAAAATTATCTTCAGAAAGAATTAAGCTTGTCTGCTATGTTGTTTTGCTTGCTAGAAAATGAATGTGAAAATTGTATTGATGCTAATCTGGAAGATGAGGAAGGTTTATTAGAAGATGCCATGGAAGAAGGAGGATTACAATATGTGGGAGGGTTTATAGCTCGGACGTTTCCTCAGTATGAATTTTAGGCAATAGAGCAACCAAAGGGGATAATAGGTCTACATGGATTCGTGCTTAAGTAGGGATGACAGAAAACTGATGAAACCCAACGAAGAATTTTTCGAAAATCTAAAAACAATGGAAAAAACTTTTTCTTTGTTTTCATGGCGAAAAATCTTTGAAATCAGGGGGAAACGTAATAACTTCATTAGCACATTTCACTACTTGAGGAAGTTATTAGGTATTTTGTGCGTTGTCGTACTTTTTTAGGATTCGAATTCTGAATAGAAACATTAGCTCACCTCGGAAAGCTGTAAGTAAAATGTTGAAGTTGGTTTCTTAATTATTCACTTGTAAGACGAAAGATTTAAGACGAGCATAACCATGTTTATCATGGAAGTGGTGGAAATGTTAAAATTAAGATTTTATATATTATTCCTTTATTCTTGTAAATAAATGTAATTAGATGATTTTTTTATGCACAAAATACAGAACTGTTTCCACTGTGAGTAATTTTATTTTGCTATGATAACAAAGTGTCTCTTAATTTGTTATTAATTACAAAGAAATGAACAAAAACCCCTATATTGTATGAATGTTGACAAGGGAGACTCGGACGCATTGGCTATGCTGACGTCACGAATTATCTCCCCCCAAACCCCCATATACTCAGTAATCTGCGCGTGAGAAGACCTCGTATTCTATAGACCTTGGCTACGACTACTCTGAAAATGAAAAGCGCACAACCAAAATAACATTAACAATACTTGGGAGTTCAGAATGAACAATACGGGACTCTTAAGAAAGTATTTTCGCTTTTTAATGGTTTAAAGGTTGAGCATGAATGACAGGGGCAAGGGACAGGACAATGTCCTAGAGACTGGGCATACAGTGTATACATATAATGATCAACACCTAAAACCCTCTCCATCAACCTAAGACAGGAAGGGCCAGGCAATGACTGTTCAAGACTCAGGAGGTAGACCAGTTGGGTCACCCAACCCGATCACCATCCCCCCAACACCTAGCTCAAAAAGATTGTGATGCTGCACACACAAGAAACCATCACACTCGAGCGGGTCTCAAACTGTCGTCCAATAGATGGTCAAACAGGAACGTTCCCAATGAGTTACCACAACCCTTTAAAATAGTCAACTATTTCAAAATTACAATGACCGATGAACATCGAATATTAGAATCATGCTTGGACTACAGCGGTCAAAGATTGTAAGTAAGAAAGCAAAAAGATATGTACATTTCATTACTCCATGACTTCCTTGTAAACTTGAAAATCATTTGGCTATCATGAAAATAATCTAAGATTTTATGTACGAGTAAATCTAAGGATCTTCAAAGCAAGGGGGAAATACTACTGAGAATGCAGCGCCTCTGTCTACGCCATGGAAGTCTTATATGGATTATTATTTGAAATCAAAGCCTTAAGTTTAGGTTTCTAGAGTGATAAATCCCCTTTTTTATATTGAACAGCCAAAGCACTGAAGTATGATCTTATCCATTGCCGATAGATAAGCAAAAATGAATTTGATAGTGAATTTTTGGGAACAAAAAAATAACAAACAATGTATATATACATATATATATATATATATATATATATATATATATATATGTATATATATATATATATATATATATATATATTCATATATATATATATATATATATATATATATATATATATATATATATATATATATATGTATATATATATACTGTATATATATATATATATACAAGCACAAATACACACACACACACACACACATATATATATATATATATATATATATATATGTATATATTTATATATATATATATATATGTATATATATTCACATATATACATATTTATATGTCTATATATATATATATATATATATATATATATATATATATATATGTATGTATATATATGTATGTATATATATATATATATATATACAAGCATAAATACACACACATATATATATATATATATATATATATATATGTATATATATATCATATATTTATAAATATGTATGTTATACATATAGATATATATATACATATATATATATATATATATATATATATATATATATATATATACATATATATATATATATATATATGTGTGTATGTATGTATATATGTTATATATATATATATATATATATATATATATATATATATATATATATATAAATATATATGTATATATATATATATATATATATATATAAATGCTGAATAGAGGTGTATTTGTAGTATAAAATATGTTGAACAAAGCAGAATTATGTTAAATAGTTGAAAAAATAAAAAAAAATAAATAGTTTGAAGAACTTTAACAAATTCAAGCCTCTTTTCACCCTAAACTCCATTTCACGCTCTTTCCTTACCTTGCCGAAGAGTTACGATGAATCGGTAAAACACGTAGCAGTTGCACGAACGACAGATCACTTGTCTGTCCGAGATGCTGCCCCCAGGGCTGTGAGTGGCTTCCTCAGCGACCAAGCCCCTTATATACTCCGCGAATCTCTTTACCCTTAACCGGAAAATTAGCAAAGAAGCTCAAGGAATACACGGAAATATGCCAAGACTTTCCTAAGTTGCTCCCTAATACATGAGAAAATAACAAGCGTATTTCGGAAAAAAATTGCAGACGAGTAAATGTACGAAAGACCATCCAAATATTCATGCACACATACACACTCACATACATATGCTGTATATCTTCTTTCCCTATATTAGGGGTCGGTTACCTGATGTGTCCTCCGAATGCCTTTTATCAAAGGTATCATCTTCTGCCAAACTTTTTCTCCTTCTACTATCCTTCAACTTAACTTTCTAGCTAATGCTGGTATCCCACATTCCCGTATCTCGCTTCAGTTTTCTCCCGTAAGAAGATTTAATGGTTGTTGGCAATGAAACACATCAAACTTTCAGGCTTGGTACTTCTGGCGTGTAGACCTACGTCTTTTATTTTTTTATTTTTCTTTTTTTTTTTTTTTTTTTTTTTTTTTTTTGAAAAAACGATTGGATGCAAATCAACGTCAGGGCTCAAGCCTGTACTTGAGCGAGAGTACAGGTTTGGTGGGTTTGGCGGCCTGCTGACGGTAGCTTGTAGGTAAGACATAAACATGGTAGGTTTATGGTGGGTAAATCTTTAATTAGGGAGTTCCACTGGGAACATCTGGCCAAGGTCTATAGACCTTGCATCTGGCAACATTTCTGATCGACATACGAGCGGAACACATTGAAAATGTCGGACCAAGGGCCGCAAGATTATTTAATTAATAGTTCAGTAACATGCATCTAATTTTGTATGTTGAATACTTTTGTCACAATGTTGTGTATTTTCCCATAACGACTTGTCTTCTGCCACTGTTGTTTGTGCTACTGCATGTATTATTAAATCACATACACTATGTAAGTAATAATAATACCACACGAAATTAAACATGTCAAATATATTACAAAAACTAGTCAATATCATATTACAGATAATGATACTTGAAATGCCAGAATAAAAATAAAAAAAACCAAATAATTAAAAGAAGTAAATAAATAATGGAAGTAATAATAAAAACTAATGAAATTCATCTCTCGAGTATATTTCCGGAAATAGTCAATACACAAGAGTTCGTTTAAATTAAAACGAAGGTTGGGTCAAATATCGGCCTTTTGTCAAGAGTTGTCGTCTCCTATTTAATTTAGTTCGTCAGTCCCTCGTCTTTTCTTCCTTCTACTGCTTTATTTTGCAATCTCTAGTGACCCATTCTGCTATTCTGTGTCCCTATTATCTGTCATTTTAATATATCCTGGCCATGACCATATATTTTTTCTTACATGTTGTTAGAATATTCTTTACTTTATTTTGCTCTCAAATCATGTTTACTGGTTTTATTTCCTATTGCTCTTTGGGTTGTAACTAGCTTAAGTTCTAATGCTTTAGGAAGACTACAAGTTCCTGGTACATATATTAATGCTAGTAGGACTATCTGATTGAAAAATTTTATTTCCAGAGAAAGTGACATTTTACGTTTCATAATTACATTTTGTTTACCAAAAACTTTCCACCCCATCCTTAGCCTTCTTTTAATTTCAGTCCTATGTCCCGAGGAAACACTCCCTGTCTGTCCGAAGTATATACATTCATCAAAAATCTTAGAGGCTCGCCCTTAACCCTTATTTGTTGTCTCCATACATTTTCATTGAACATTAGTTTAGTTTTATTCATATTAATATCCAGACCAGTATTTTTGCTTTCTCTTTTCAAATCTATCATATTTTGAAATTCCTCCCATGATTCAGCAAACAGAACTATGTCATTTGCAAATCTTATGTTGTTAAGATATACCCCCTAATGTTAATTACTATATATTTCCCATCTAAAGTCTTAAAAACTACTTCTTGGCACACTGAATAATTCAAGAGAGATGGGGTCTCCCTGTAGCGGTTTGTCATACTTTGTAGATTTTTTCATTACCTGGCTAATTACATGGATATGTTCAGTTGTTGAATACCTACTTCGAAAGCGTGCCGGCTTTCTTGATTCACTAAATTCTAGATGTCATTCTATTTAGCCTAATTTGATCTTTGAATATTTCATATATTACTTGGATATAATTTTTTCAGGTCTTCTGTACCGCTTTTTTTGTGAATTAGCATAGTGAAAAAACTTTTCAGATCTGTAGAGTTTACAGATTAACTGAGATGAAACCTCCACCGTCTATTATTAAATCAATTATTAGATCATATTCTACTGCTTTGCCTCTTTTCATAACTTCTAATGCTTTCTTTACTCAGACATTTCGTCCTTTTTATTGGCGAAATTATTTATCATATCATTAATTTATAACATTGTATAAAAATCTTCTGCAATCTTTACCCCTCCATCATCATTTAAAGCAAATAACTGTAGGCACCCTGTTCCAAATCTTCTTTCCATTACTATGATGCTTTTTCCTTTCCCTGGTGTTTCCGTAACTTTGATCTGACTGTGTTTACGAATGTCTTGGTATTTGGGCCAGTACGTCGTTTTGCATAGTTCTGATAATTCTATTTCATCTCTCTTGGACTTTAACCCCATTGCCATTGTTTTCTTTATTACGTTTTTGGTGTTTCTTAATAGTTTTCCTTGATATCTTTTTTTTTTTTTTTGGGGGGGGGGGTTCTTTTTCATCTATCGCTTGCGCTGATCCTAATACAATTTTGTTATATTAATGCCCATTTCGTTTTCACTTTCTTCTATTGCATCATGAATCTGGGAGAGCCTATATTATATTACTTAACTAAAATCATCAGATTTTTTTCTTCCTACAATAGTGTTTTATTTTCTTTTCTGAAATAAGTTTTTCTCTTTCCTTAGATTAAGACAAATAGAATATTAATCCCTTATATTTATGCTGCTTGATTTTAACTCGTGTAACACTGTAACATCTTTAAATAGATTAAATTTTTCACTGAAAATAAAATCTATTTCTTTTTTATTTCTCCCTTGCGTTTCTACATGTCAATTTTCTATGTTGCTTCTTTCGTAAAAATAAAGTGTTCATGATCTTTAGATTGTTTCTTTCAGGAAATTCTACAAGGATGTCTCATCTGTCATTTCAAGTGCCTACTGCTAATTCTCCTCTCTTCTATTAACCAACTTTAAATTGATACATGTTGTTTCAAAGATTTCTCCAGATCTTCATAAAAGGTTTTCATTTTTTCCTCTATACGGGATGTTGTTGGTGCATAGGTTGGAATGATCCTCAGATAATACTTCTGATCTAGTTTGATATTCAATCTGCCATTCGATAACTAATATGAAAGATTTCTGTTTCATGCAAGATTTTTTATGTTAAAAAAACCCAATATATCTCTTTGTTCATTTCATATTCTTTAAAGCTAAATATATGGCCCTTTTTTTAAATCTATATAGGATGCCTCAGATCTTCTAATTCCACCAAATTATATTATATGCAAATTTATTCTAATCAATTTCTTAGTAACAGAGCAAGGTCTTCTTCCCTAGACAGGGTCCTTACATTGT